>NC_136486.1:101163292-101210792 GCF_053919585.1 Euprymna scolopes | reverse complement strand
CGGCAGAGTTTTGTTTAGGGTTAGAATGTGATCGAACAGAAAGAAAAACGCGCGCTGGGTAAGATGAATGTGTGACCCGGGCTTTGTTAATCTCTTGGCAGACGAAATGAAGAGTTAGAAAAAAAAAAACAAGAAGACGGCATTGTTTGGAAAGTAATGGTAATAAATGTTTCTTGTAAAAACAGGATAAAAAACCGAGTCGGACTCATTTATTTACGTTTCGTTGCCCTTTTCCGACGGTAGGAGTCCGAGAAAGCTTTGAATCATAACAGAACACGGTTCGAACGTAACGGCCATGTTAAAATAAAGCTACACATTATTTTCGTGTTTCATGCTCGTGAATATTCGTAGGCTATAGCCTGACGAATCCTTACGAAATCCAATGAAACGTGGGAAATTATCATTAACATCGTTAATTCACGACTCGCACAGCAGCCGCCGATTAGCGTAATGTACGAAGGCGGCTACAAAGAAAGTTAGTTCTCTGGACTGGGATAGATGTTGCTAATGTACGGAGTATTGTTGCCACATCTTGGCTTGAGTGTCGTACAGGCGATCAGATTTCAATCCTGGCTTGAGATAGTTGTCTGTCTAGCCGCACTGATAAACTGTGAAACAGCGAAATAGTACTGTATTTGGATGACTATATGTATAAGTGTGTATGCATATATATATATATGTACATATGTATATATATGTATATATATATGGTTATGTATATATACATATATATATATACACACATATATATATTCCAAGTAGAAAGATATAAAAAAAATTAAAAATAATTGGATTTCAACAACATAGTGCTCAATGAAATAGAGCAAGTTATATATTTTTTTTATTATTCTTTATATAAATACAATCATCAGACAAGAAGATTTAAAAAATCAAAAATTGAAAAGCGATTCAAGACAATTTTTGATTTTAAAGGGGAGAAAATAGTTTCCCTTGCTTCACGCCAGTCATGGCAAAATATATTTTCTCCCCTCTAAAATTGAAAATGCTCTTGAATCCTTTTTCAATTTTTGAAATTTTAAATCTTCTTGCCTGGTGAGATAAATTATGATCGAAACGGTCTGCACATCATAGCAAGATATAACTGTATTTACATAAAGAATTATATATATATATATATATATATATATATATATAGAGAGAGAGAGAGAGAGAGAGAGAGAGGAGGAACTTATTGATCAGAGAGGACTGTAAATTACATTGTTATGATAACTGAACTCATGCCTTCATGACATGAATGATGGTGACAGTATGAGACTCCAAGAACGCAACCCTGCCATGCACGTGCGTCATTAAATTCCTCTATGTAGAATAAATTGAACCGATCAAGATTCACTACGCCTGATGAACGTTACCGACTTCGATGCAGTAGGTGTCAGTACAGTTAGCAGGGGCGACAGTTATGTGCGTAATAAAGAGCGAACCGGGCGTTTTAGGGGCATGACCCCCCCCCAATGCTAGGAGAGGTGCACTGAAAAAGGTAGTAACTATGTAGAAAAATAAACTTTGGGGCACAAAAGTTCACCTATTTTAATGGTACTACTCCCGTCTTTGTAGCTCTTTAATTTTTTTTATTATTAGTTAAAACAACGAGAAGCCTCACTTTTGAAAAGACCTCCGCATATAGGTATATAGCTAGCTAGATGGCTTAAATTGTATGAATATGATTAGAAATGGAAGATAATTAGTTACATCCGGAGATAAGATCATAGTGTTGTAACATTCTGTTTAACATAAGTGGAGGAAAAATACTTGAATGCCTACTGGAGAGAGCTTCTTTCTTAGAACTGCACGCCTGTGGAACTCTGTTCCGTCTGCCTGCTTCCCACCGGACTACAACTTGGATGTCTTCAAGTCCAATGTTAACATATTCCTAATGAACCGCCCCCTTAAGTAAACACTTCATCAAATCTCCACACTAACGTAATGTACTTGCAATAACCTTTATCTCTGAGTGGCTTCCGGGCCTTGATAAGTGGTGATCACTGTGTAAAAAAAAAAAAAAAAAAAAAAAATTTTTAATGCATATTGGAGAGAATGTGAAAGCCTACTTAACTATCCCTGATAACCCAAATAAAATCTCCACGGTATGGTTAATCCGCAGTAGCTTTTACAAAGAATGGCGTACGTTCTCCAAGTGATTTTGACTCAAATCGTAACATGAAGCTGGGCACTCCATCAGACAAGATGAATTTTTGCGCAGGAATCCAGTAAAACAAGAGATCAAAAAGAAATATGGTCAATTAGAAAGAGGAAACCCTTGTGCCCATCTTATTTACTAACTCAGTGTTTGTCAGATAAAGAACTTTAGGTTTGGTTTGGTTTGGTTTGGTTGTTTTTGTTTTACGGCATATCAACCCTTTCAGGTTATTTAATACCGAATCCAAAGATTTTGAAGAAAAAGTTTTTAATAGAATATATTTGTTGTTTTCAAGTCGGTTTCTATTCAACCCATAGTTGGGACTCTAACAGGTACTACTACTTCGGGTCAGAGTGGACCTGGGAGCAATGGCAATTAAAGGGTGGCTCCACACTCCCCCAAAGCCCGCAAGCTGGGGCCTCACCACTGGATATAGTTTAAGGTCATATGCAGGACCTAAAGAACTTTAATGGTGGATTCAAATAGCTACGTTTCTAATATTCCAATGTTAGCCCCCAAGTAAAAGGCCTGTTTATTTCTGAGAACTTCGACTGAACGAAAATTAAAAAAAAGAGTGAAGTACTTTTCTTTTTCTTTTTTTAATTTGTAGCAATCTAGCGTCTTGATATAAAGGTGCTGCATTATTCTCCATAAACATTGTTGTTGGGGGAGGTAAAGACGGACGTGGTGCATCTTGAAATATCCTGGAAAAAACAAACAAAAATGGCGTCGTTTAAGTAAAGGGAGGTAACTACAGTCAGAAATAGATAACAAGAAAGCAAAAACGAAGGAAAGAAGGAGAGAAGCAAGGTTGAAAACTAAAGATACATAAAGCGGAAAAGAAAAGAAACTAAGGCTAAAGAGGCATTAAAAAAAGAGATACAGAAAATATGAGAAACGTGGGATTTAAACAAAAGACTGGAAAATGCATCGTGAACATTACGAAGGCGGCTACAAAGAAAGTTAGTTCCCTGGACTGGGATAGAAGACTACTCACACCTGAGAGTATCCTGTACCTCCATAATGACACCATTTGCCTATGTATGGAGTATTGTTGCCACATCTTGGCTGGTGCGTCTAACACTAACCTCTCCGTCTTGGATATGGTCCAGCAAAAAGTTTTCAATCTAATAGGCTTCGCATTGTCAACTAAGCTCCAAACCCTGCCCCACCGCCGCAATATTGCATCTCTGTGCCTGTTTTACAAATATTTTAATGGCATGCTCTCTCATAAACTCGTTGCACTTCTGCCCACTCGACGTACATATCTCCGACAAACCGGCTCAACAATAGAATTTCACCCCTTAAATGGTGAGGTTCCTAAGCTTTCTACTCTCACAATTTCCTCTCCCGAACAGCTAGACTTTGGAATTCCGTTTCTGCTACCTGCTTCCCTAGCTATGGAGAAGTTAAAATGTAACGTAAACCAACATCGTGTTAATCTTTTCTATTCATGGCCCTAAATGGTAGCCATTTACGTGCAAGTGGCGATACGTTAACGTAAGCATAAGAAAAGAAAAGAAAGAAATAGAGAAATATATAAAGTAAAAGAGAGAAAGAAAATGCGAGAGATACGGATGCTAAACTATAGACCAACAAACCGAGAGAGTTAAACTACGGATGGACAGTGTGAGAAAGACAGAAAAAGAGAGAAAGAGAAGCATAAAGAGAGAGAAAGAGGAAGAGGGGGGGGAGAAAGACGGGGCCCGAGAAAGAAACAAAGAAAGAAAGAGAAAGGGTAGAGAGAGACAGAGGGAGAGGGTGAAGATGTTAACTACAGATGGAAATAATGCAACAACATTGAGGGAAAGACCGAGAGGATTACGGAAAGAGGTAGGAAGTTGAGGAATTTATTCCATTTTATCCCAATATAACAACTACTAATTCATTGCACCGAAATAAAGAAGCAAAAACGCAAAACTCTTTCTCTCTCTCTCTCTCTCTCTCTCTCTCTATATATATATATATATATATATATATATATATATATATGTATATATATATATATATATATATATTTAGTTCTCTCTCCAGAGGAGGGGAGGGGCACTGACCTGCTGAAAGTGCTAGGCAACCCCGTCGAATATATACACGTAAAATACTATGATCATCCCATAAGAAAACCGAAAAGGCTAATGGAAAATTAATTAAAATGAATGTTTAAAAGAAAATGCAAATTAGCTAGACTTTTTGCAGATGAATGCAATTCTACAACTCATATGTAACAAAGTTGTATTTTCCTTTTAAATAAATACAAAAAAAACTGTTTTTAATATGATTATCAATGCACACAAATAAAAAAAAACATTTCCAGGCGTATGTATGTATTATATATATATATATATATATATATATATATATATATATATATATATATATATATATATATATGACCGCTCGACAATTCGCCCATCAACTATTTTTCTTTTGTTTTGTTTGTTTCCGCGTCGTCGACGACGTCTCCCTTGTCGCAAAACCACGACGTTTGTTATTTCCGTGCTCTCCCCTGGCACACATCGACCGCGGCTACAACTTCCTCCTTTTCGTACGCATTAACGTCTTCTTCAACCATCTTACTTCCTCCGTGACTGCCGTTTTCTATCGCCACTGTGCAGCTACATTCGCGTTGCTACAACACGTGGCCAAAGACACGCACACACAAACACACACATACACACACACAGTTTATCCCCTGAAATTTTATATACAGACATAGAGCACGAGGATCACCTTCTCCAAATCGGAATAGAATCGAATCAAGAAGGAGGAACTTGCCGACACGCAAAGAACTTGGTATTCTTTCAGAGAAACTTTTTATACAATATATGTAATGACATACACTTGTAAGGACCTGTCTATAAATGTTGTTGTGGTTTTGCTGTCAGAAATGGATGAATAGTATCGTAATAAATTTGACTGAAAATATAAAAGGATATTATTTATACATTCTGACAACTATATATATATATATATATATATATATATATATATATATAATTTTCACGTCATCTTTATCAGGGGATCAGTCATGTCACAAAATTACAGTAAAGTGTGAAAGTATATAATAGTTATTATTCATATATCTCTATTTTTGATTGCACAACACAGACACACACACACAAATATATATTTCTTTATTTATATGCACATTATTGGCTACATGTAGGCATCTTTTGTTTAGCTATTAACACTGAAAGACAGAACAACTGTAACCTGTATATACATATATAACAAATAATATATATATATATACATATATATATTTATATACATATATATATATATATATATATATATATATACATATATTTGTCTGTGTATGTGCGTGTAAAGATAATAATGCAATAATACTTATTATTGAGCACTATTTATAAACGCTGGACTTTCATTGGATTAATAAAATTAACTTCTGGTGTTTATAAATAGTAAAATATACGAAACCTTAGCGATACAATCATATATATACATATATATATATATATATATATATATATATATATATATATATATATATATATATAAATATATATATATATATATATAAATATATATATATGTGGGTGTGGGGGGTATGTGTGTGTGTGGGGTATGTGTGTGTGTGTTTGTGTGTGTGGGGGTATGTGTGTGTTTGTGTGTGTGTGTGTGTTTGTGTGTGTGTGTGTGTGTGTGTGTATCTATATAACTGTGTGTGTGTAAGAGAGGGGAGATAAGGCGGGAAGAAAGCGAGATTTATGCACACGCATATGCATATACACGTGCATATAGATAGATAGATAGATAGATAGATAGATAGATGGATAGATTGATATACAGCCATATACACATAGAATATACTTAAAAAATAGTTTTACCCGTTTATACATACATAAAAAATGTATTATTGTACCATTTATTAACATTAATATCATTAATAATAGAATTCAAACCCAACCAAAAAACAATTTATCTCATGGACAAGAATCGACATTGAAAGCCGGAACCCCACGGCCCACTGCTAATGATACAGAAGCATTCTTCCTTGTACATTCCTAATGACTGCGTTACTGTCCTATCATGAATCTACGGCCTCCAACACATCGTACATACAAAGGTAAAAAAAAAAAAAACGCAAACATCGGAAAATGTAAATAGCCGTCGACAGGATTCGAAATCGCGACATGAGCGCCTTTGCCGTGAACAATAGAGCTCCAACCATTTTCATATAGTTATACACTGATGTTAATGTTGGCACTAAATTTGTCTGCTTTTTAAACGCGTTTTGGATGAACGTTTCATGAAATTGCATTCTTTTTCTACGAAGGCTGGATTTTTCAGAGTCTTGGAGCGAGACAGGCCGACACCCGCGAAATTCGTACGTACACAAAATATGTCAGCCAAATAACCAAAAAGAAAACACCATAAAACTTTTGCGAGAAAAAAAAATGTTGTCATTTAATTTTTTGATTCCCTCAAAGAACATGTTTACCTTTGTTGTATAGTATTATATAAATTTTATAGAATCACTCCCGCTAGAAGGGTTATGAACAGATCAGGTGAACTTGTAATATAGCACTGACCATTTTATAAAGTGAAATACACTGTGTGTGTGTGTGTGTGTGTGTGTGTGTGTGTGTGTGTGCGCGCATGCAGGCTTGTGTGTGTGTTCTTGTGTGTGTGTGCGCATGTTTACATGAGTGGCACGTCTTGGGCATCTTTCATGCTGAAAAATATTAACATGTAATAAAAAATAATTATTTACTTTTTATTAATTAAAAATATATATTACGCAATGAACATGTATAAAGAAATAATCACTTTTCATAGCTCAAAAATAAATATTATATAAATAACATGAAATTAAAAAAAACAATTACTTACTTTTAATCACCTAAAAATAAACACTATCTAATTAACATATTATAAAGATAATTACTTCTAATTAATTAAAATTAAAATATAAAATACGATAATTTCTAATTTAAATAGTTAATATTCCTGATGAAACTTTTTTTTATGTCAATATTAATAAACATAAAAAAGTCACACCCACCCTGAACCCTATCACTAATCCTAAGCCCCGGTTTTTAGAGTAAAAGTAAGATTAAAAAAAAAAAAAGAACGGTTTTGAAACCAGGTTTGAACGGGAGTGATTCTATAAAATACTGTCATAATAATGCAACCATTTAGAGGTTTATTTTCTTTATTAATTAGCAAAAGCTTACTTGTAAAATATTTGATTTGAAACGGTAAACGTTATTATTGTGTTGGTAAATTATTTTTAAGTAAATTAAACTACGAAATTAGTGCAAAAAATATTTATTTATCTACTCATTTGTGACGTATTTGCGTTAATAATATTTGATGAAAGTTAGAGACATTTTACGTAATTGTTTCTTATGAATAAAGTAATAAGCGGTTACGATACCTTACTTTTTTTTTACAAAGTAGACACCACATAACAAGGCCCGGAAGCCATTCGAGGATAAGAGTTTATGAGTGTACAGAAGTCAATGGGAAAATGTACTAATCGTTAGTGGAAATATAATAAATTGGCTTATTTAAGGGGATGGCTCATCAAGAACATGTTCACGTTGAACTTGAAGACGACCATATTGTAGTCAGTTGGAAAGCAGGAAAACGGAACAGAGTTCCACAGACGTGCAGTTATGAGAAAGAAGTTTTGTTCGTGGAATCTACGTTTAGATTTAGGCACAGATAAAGAGTGTATGTGGGGAGAGGGATTATCGATAGTGGTTTCAGATAGACGAGTGATTTTCGTGAAAGTCAAACCAGGGAGGGACCTTAGATTGGAGCTCAGGCGAGCACTTGCCATGAAAATAACAACAAAGCAGTTAATAAACAAGAGGTGTTACGCCTTAATCAAGACATAACTTCAGATATGTTTAACTTAACTTATATCACGAATTTTTAACACAAATACGCAATAACTTCGTAGGTATTAATAATTTATGAGCCAAAACGCATAATCCGATCAATGCATCGGCTCTCGTAAGAACACTAAAGTTAAGCGATGTTGAGTCTGATAAGTACCAAATCGTCGACTATTTGGGAATACTAGGCGCTGTATATACTCAAGTAATATTCTGGTATGTATACTATCTCAGGTATATGAAAGGGTCTGTCTTAAAACGCTTCAGATCACTATTGAAGCACCTGTTAAACTTTATCTGATATTCTGTAAGGCTACCATATAGGAAATCAGATGGAGTTTCCCAACCTTTATAAGAGCAATACATCTAGTAAATCTGATCTAATCGGAGAAATGGAAACATTAACAAAATATCGTTAATAGTAAGCGAAGGATCCATGGCATAGTGGATAATGCACATTGTAAAGATTTAGTTGTAAAATTTACACTCTTCTGGAAGTTAAAATTTAATTCTCAATGCGGGTGACATTCAATTCTGAACTACTTAGAGTTCTACAGAGTCACGGCTGACGGGACGAGAGTATGCTAACCTCGTGGATTAAATAAAGGTGTTCATTCGAAATTGAGTACGGATTCCTTATGCCTAACACAAATAATTCCACGAGTACAACAAGGTACACCTGAAGAAGGTCGGACGTTACATCCAGCGACACGTTGCGAAAATAACATTCAAGATAGAGCCAGTAGTTCAGAGAATCGCCAAGCGTAGCTTTTAAACGTGTCCCGGTAGCTTGTGGTACTATTATCACAATAAAGATGCACCCCAATCATTTAGTCAACTTGAGAGTTCTAATAATTTGTTCAATAATTGTTTAGAAATCATTATGACAGTTGTTTTCATGAAGAAACTTGGATTATTTTTGTTAAGGATTTTTATTTTCAAAATTATTTTCCATAATTTTTCCCTGATTGAGAATTGCTTTTTTGGCCTTCGATCAAAAATCTAGGCGTAGTTATGGATCACTTCTCTGTCGCGTGAGAAGAAATCCTGGGGTCATTTTTATTCGTGGTACTATTACAGATTGTCCGGTTTATTGGGAGCAGAGTATCTCCCATATATATATATATATATATATATATATATATATATATATATATATATATATATATATATATATATATATGTGTGTGTGTGCATGTATATATATATATATATATATGTATATATAACTAAATGGTAGTGTGCTTGAAGCATTGCTGGTAAAAGTATGAAAGTTTTAAAAAGTCAAGAGCAATGCGGATAGGACCGGAGCCACAAAAGGAAAGAAAGGAAAAACAAACAAATAGACGGGTATGTTCGAGTAGAGAAATATCTAACTATTTATTCCTCCTCTCATTGCATAATTATTTGCAACCAAGTTATAATAGTTATATATATATATATATATATATATATATATATATATATATAACTGCATTGTGTTTAACTTTGCCCTCGTTAGAAGTCAATTAAATAAAGTCACCAAAGTTTACGATTCTCGAAATAAAGACATAAAGAATAGTTTGGTTTCTGAATTATTTAGATGACGATGAATAATTCGCATTTAGCCGATGTAACCTCCGATCATCTTCAGCTGTATTCTGTTGAACTCGGGACTCTTTCTATCGCACTCGAGAATCTTCCAGTCCAACACAGACAATTGCACAGCATTTCAAATGGATCCCTCTATTTAGTCCACATGGGTAACATTTATCTCGTTCCGTCCGCAAGAACTTGTGGCCTCACGGATAAAGTACTTGGTAATTTCACTTGTCAGTTACATTGTTCTGGTAGTTGAAGCCCCAGTCCTCAGTGCGGCCGCGTTTCAGAACACGATTGCCGATTATTTAGAACGCTTAACCGGTCATGCTCGAGGGAACGATAGCATGCTCCCCTCCTGGATTAATTCCGTGCAGATTCTTGAGTTCGGCAGAAGGAGTCACGAGTCCGACAGAAAGATTCCAGTGTTCGACAAGATACGCCTTAAAAAGGCCGAAGGTTACATCGACTGACACTTTGAGAAACTGACACCCAAGATGAGAACAATAGTCGGAATAATCAGAAAAATATTTTTTTCATAACTCTCTGCCGTTTTAAGGGGAGGTGGGGGTTCGTTTCTAATATTAATTTACTGTAAAATCAATTCTTACTTAGGGACTGCGAAAGGAACTGTAGATGTTTTTTTAAATGTTTTTGCCAAATTCGACTTGTACTAATGCCGAGTTGGGAGCGAAGTGTTCGTTTCATTATGAACGACGTCTTGAGATCGATACGTAAATAAAGGCTCTTACTTGTATTACGTGGGAAACCTCTGAAAGGTAAGAATTGCTTTGCCGATGTTTGTGAATGTTCATGTACAGTCACAAGTTAAATAAAGAATTATGAATTTTAAATAAATGATATCCACATTTCTTTTCTATTCTTTTTATTTTTTTGTATTTGGAGCCAGTGTCATTTTTTCTGGCATTAAATGAAAGTTTGTTTAAAAGTATTTTGTCACTTTCTTTTACTCATTAATATATATATATATACATATATATATATATATATATATATATATATATATATATATATATATATATCTTCTATATATATAAATCTCAAACGTCTGTGTGTATGTATGTTTGTTTGTAACGCTAAAACTTTTGACAGACACAACCAGAGTTGACAAATGTGGTATCATATTGAAGCCCCATCACCCGGATGACAAATATCGAAATTTCACGTCAAACGGACCACTAGAAGTTGGTCAACTGATCAGTTATCTTCGAGGGGGGGCCCCAAAAAACCTGTCATTATCTATATATATAAAAGACAAATGTTTGTTTGTAACGCTAAAACTTGAGATGAAAGATTCCTCTCCCCTAAGAATAAAACATATGTTCAATATCTGCTTTTGTTTTTTCATTGTTTATACGGTCCCGAGCAACGCCGGGTAGCCCTGCTAGTATATATATAAAGCTGAACGCCTGTGTGTGTGTGTCTGGTCACGAATAGGCTCCTATATGGTTGACTATTATAGAAAACTCATCACATATAATGATAGAAGATGTATCGAGACACAGGAATGGGTATGTTTTATCTGGCATAATGATGATTCATTAAAATTGTGGGGTCTGCGTACGCGCCTGGTCCACAAAGTATGGAAATAAAAAAATTAAGATAAAAAAAAAAACGTTTACAAGTGCTTTTGCTATAGATGTACATAATAATACTTTGATAAGTATGTTTTAACTTAAATAGGGATGGTATAATAAAATCGTGGGGTCTGTGTTCGCGCCTGGCCTCCATAGAATGGAAATAGGCACAAACTTTAATAATGACTTTCCATATCTCTCTGCGTAAGTATGCTTTGATAATTATCTTTCAGTTTGAAGAAATATGGTATTATAAAATTATGGGGTGTTCGTTCGCGCCTGACCTCCATAGAATGGAAATATTTCATAAAATTTAACAAGGTTCTTTAATATAGATCCACAGAATATTGTGATAAGTGTTTCAGTGCGAACAGGTATGGTATAATAAATTATGGGGTGTATCTATTTTATTTTTACTTTCATCATATTTTGCTTTGGTTTTGATACCCCCAAATTCGAAGCTATCTCTTTAGAACCCTTCCTTTTCATAACCTATCATACTTTCATACATAAGTCCATTTTCTGTAGGCTGTTTTTGAACCCAGTAAACGACGGGTACTTTTGCTAGTATATATATATATATATATATATATATATATATATATATATATATATATACACACATATATATATGAGTGTGTGTGTGCATGTGTATGTGTGCATACACTCACACATACATGTGTATCTATCTATCTATCTATCTATCTATGTGTGTATGTGTATTTATCTATATATATTGAAAATACAGTTTTTAATGATGTTATATAAATATTTTAATCAGTATATATTGGTTAATTTTTATTATGGTTTTCATAGCAATTATAGATACTATATATATATATATATATATATATATATATATATATATATATATATATATATATATATAACAAATATACATGCTCGCATCACTGGACATGCTAATGTTTCGGCCGAATGGTAGGTTAAAAAAATGTCCTCGTCAGGTGATTTAATAAATGATTTTGAGAACCGATTTCTTCTGTGAAGACTGTAAGTAACTGTTTTTTCTGTGAGTCGCCTAACGTGGACGTCTGGTTTTAATCGACTATTTGTCCGAAACATTAAATGTCCAGTGTCGCCACCATGTATATATATATATATATATATATATATATATATATATATATATATATATATATATATATTTATTTTTATATATATATATATATTTATTTATTTATTTTTATATATATATATATTTATTTATTTGTATATATATATATATATATATATATATATATATATATATGTAAATATATGTATGTGTGTGTGTGTGTATGCGTGTGTTTGTGGAGACAATATTCTATTATATTTTATAAATTCTGTTAATTATAATGCTCGGTGTATGTTAAATATAACTACAGAGCATATACAAATGAATGACAAAAAGTCTACATTCCAAATTCCAAGATTGTTCTTAATATATATATATATATATATATATATATATATATATATATATATATATATATATATATATATATATATACCAAGGTATTTAACATATCTCGCCATCAAGACGTATTTATTTTGATTTAATCCTAGGATACAAGATAATATTTTTAAATACCGCATACATAGTAATCTGCACACACAATCAGTTTCAGATATTACTAAATTGCATATTAACCTTTAAACAGATTCTAATGAATTTATATTCTATCGTATCCATTTTCATTTGCATTGCCACATTTTCTTAGATACACGATTTAGTTTTGTCGATATTAAATCTCCTAATCTTTAAGCGATCCAAAGACAGGTTCTACATTTTGATCTAAGCCAAATATCCAAAGACGCATAAAAATAACATTGTTGTTTTTAAAAGGCATGAAAAAAAAAAACTGGTTTCGTCTATTATTGTATTATCTTTTAATGGAGATGTATAATGCTATATCTGTTCTGTTTTGTTGAGGGCGTCCTATCAGAGTTACCTTCTCCTTTTTAGGAGACGGGGTTAGCCCCCCCCCCGAAATTATATCTGCATTTTTGGTGCTGTTTTCATTAGGTCATTTCTCATTTTTTCAATGGAGGTGTTGTATCTTTAGAATGCCAATAGACATTACTTCTTCCTTTAATGAGAGGGTGATCCTGGCAGGTATTACCTCTTCTGTTTGGGAGAATAGTGTAGTATCTGTCCTGCCGTAATTAAATAATTCTGCAGGCATTACCTGTTCCTTTCAAGGTATAGAGTAGTATATGATGAGTTCTTTCATCATGATGCCATTTTACCCAGGCATTACCAAGTCAGTGTTGTGGGAGGGAGATGCTCCCATGATTTGCCTCCATCTTTGAGTTAGAGTAGCATATTTTAATTCGTCCGGATACATTTTTCCAGGCAATATCCTCTCTTTCTGGAAGGGGGCGCTATAGTATATGATTGTTCCTTATGATATAAGTATATGTGATTGTGTGTGTGTAAATTGTGTAATTTTTCAGGTTATATATATATATATATATGTATATATATATATATATATATATATATATATATATATATATATATATATAGTGATTTAAAGGTTATGCAGGTTTTGAAGCATGAAAAACGATGTTACTTTTTGTATTTAATATTTTTATTGTTATTTTTTTATATTTCAAGCGGACCTCCGCTCTTGGTTACAAAAAAGTATCGAAATCGCTTAAAATATAAAAAATAACAATAAAAATATTACATACAAAAAGATACATCGTTTTTCATTCTTCAAGAAACCCCCATAACCTTTAAATAACTATCCTAGAAGCATACGTGGACTTTTAACATTATATATATAGACTTTTTACATTATATATATAGACTTTTTACATTATATATATATATATATATATATATATATATATATATATATATATATATATATATATATATGTTTTTTTTTCAGTTTCTATGGGTCCTCCCTCCCAGGTTCAACCTATCCTCTGTAAAGGGGTTATTTTATTGCAAATCGCCTGAGATGCACCCGTCGACGAATGGACATAGGGCTGCTCAGGCATATTTTCTAGGCTATAATGCGCTAATTATTATTATTATTATTATTATTATTATTATTAACAATAATAATAATTTTTCACATTACTATTATGATTATTATTATTATTATTATTATTATTATTATGATAATTAATTTTATTATTATTACAATTTTTATTATTATTATTTATATTATTATTCATCTTTTATTATAATTTTTATTAGTACTATTATTTTTATTATTATTATTATTATTATTATTATTATTATTATTATTGTTATTAGTTTCATCATTATAATATTTAATTATTTGTATTACTAATATTATATTTATTATTATTATTTCATTATTTTCATGATTGTCATTAGTAGTAGTAGCAGTAGCAGTAGCAGCAGCAGCAGCAGTAGTAGTAGTAGTAGTAGTAGTAGTAGTAGTAAAATAATAAACAGGAGTTTACTACCTTTCAACTATTTTTCGGCAAATCTCAGGAAATAAATGTCAGCTAATTTATTCATCAGCTCTTTTATTCATAATTATATATATATTGAGCACTTTTTGATATTTCTTATTCTTGAGTCTCTCCATTCATTTGTCTTGTTGGTTGCCGTGCTTGCCTCAATGTTATTCCATCCTAACGGAAAACACATTATTCTTCCTGCTTTGCTCGAAATCGTTAATGCAAATTAAGGCGCTTTAATTCTCCTGCTTCGAAGAATGGTTGATTGCCACACTAGCGATCGGTTTTCGGAATTTTACTTTCAAACGCTGACCATGAGCAGCCATACTGAAGAGCCGTGATACACCGAAACAGCTGGCTGTAATTTAGCACGTGTATATAATTGCTCCGCTCTGTTATTAATATTAACAGTAGTTTATCTCCTACATATGGTTTTATCCCTTCTATAAACCACGATAAAGAAACACGGTAAAAAATAGATCTATATATATAAAGTAGTAGCTCGCGTGGCCGTGTGTGTGTGTGTGTGTGTGTGTGTGTGTGTGTGTGTGTGTGTGTGTGTGTGTGTGTGTGTGTGTGTGTGTGTGCAACTCTCTTACATCCTACCGCACTGGACCGATCCTCACCAAACTTTACATGATGATGATCCCAACCTAGGGATGATGCACACCATTTTCCAAGGTAAAGGTCAAAGGTCAAGTTCATAGCCTATATATATATATATATATATATATATATATATATATATATATATATATATATATATATATATATATATCCGCTCTCCTACAGCCTATACCACTCGACCGATCATAATCAAACCAGACATGACGATGGTTTCCGACCAGGGGATGGTGCATACCATTTTTCAACCCCAAGGTGTAAGGTTGAGGTCATATTTGGTGCGGCTCTTCATAAGCTCCCCCACCTAGGGATTATGCACACCAAGTTGGGAGCAGCTACTATGGAGTCGGCCAACTTCTTTGTGAATTTTAATTAGATCACACCCTCCACTCCTAGCCCGTTAACCAATCTTCATAGTTCATAGTTGGATTTCAGTCAATTCAGGAGTAATTTAAAAGAAATTAAAAAGAAATTTAAAAGAAATTTAAAACAGTTTCAGCAATTATTGCTCTTACACATTCACTTACTTCAAGGGTGACCTGATATTTTTTTCTTAAGTTTATTCATCCAGAAGAAGTCTTACGATAAAAATGAAACGTCGATGAACACATAAACTGGTTTGTTTCTTTGTGTATCTCTATCTTGTCGGAATACTATTTTCATTATTCTCGTCATATATATATATATATATATATATGTATATATATATATATATATATATATATATATATATAAACATTAATATATATATATATATAAAACATTTATATACGTATATGTATATATAGAGAGAGATAGAGCGATAAAAAAAGAGATGGCAAGATATATATATATATATATATATATATATATATGTGTATATAGCGAGAGAGAGAAAGAGAGAGAGAGAAAGAGAGGGGGTATTATTTCATGTATACATCTATAATATATTCCGTATGTATTATGAGTATTTATTTTAAAATGACTAAATACATGAGTAAAGCCTTGTGGCATTGTGCGTTTATATATATATATATATATATATATATATATATATATATGTGTGTGTGTGTGTGTGTGTGTGTGTGTGTGTGTGTGTATGTGTGTGTGAGCGTGTGTGTGTATTTCGCAATGTCTCTATTAAAATTTGCAAAAAAATTGTGTCTATTTTTCAGAGTCGCTATAATATTTAAATAACTTGTTCATAAACCCTAAAAGCACTTATGTAAATTAGTTGACAGAATAACATGTAAAATATATGAAAATAAAAATTTATACGTTCATATAGTAATAATTATAATGATAATAATAATTATGATTATAATAATAGTGATTATAATCTACCTATTAATAGGATAGCGTGTGTATTAATTATTTTGTGTGCCGCGCTTACATCCGAGTGACTGACGTTTAATTGTTATAGACTTACATTTTTTGTAATAAATAATTTTACCAAGAATTTTTCATAAGTTTTAGTTTCGGTTACGATTATTGTTGATGGCACTGAAGCAATTTTTTTTTTTTAATAATGTTACCAAGAATTCTTCAAAAGTTTTGGTTTCGGTTCCGATTATAGTTGAAAGAACTCAAGTTATATATATATATATATATATATATATATATATATATATATATATATATATATATATATATTAATAAGTTTTTTTTCGATTTCGATTCAAGCTGACGCAATATGAATATAAATATTTTATTTTGGAAATCGCAACTTTATAACATATAAACATCGATAAAACATTATGTCTATAATAATATATATAAAATATGCAAGAAATAAAATATCATATTTAAGCGTACTTACTTGGATAAATACTTTTGCAGTTTTTACAAAGAAGCTACAAAAATATCAGAGCGTCTCCATTTACACTGAACATGTGCAGAATGCCAACACCAATATATTAAATATAAATGAGTTCTCTGCGGACTTTCCACAGGTCCCACTAATAATAATAATAATAATAATAATAATAATAATAATAATAATAATAATAATAATAATAATAATATCAATAATAATAATATACAAGTATGGTAAAATAGTATTTTTAAATATCTATTTTCACAAAATATTAAAAAATTTTTTTTAAAAAACAATACGAATTGACCAAATTAGGCAGAAAGCGATTTACAAGTGTTAGGGTTAGGCTTAGGCTTAGGGTTTCGTTGGACATTCTTGGTCACAAGTAATTAAAGATGCCTATCCTACTCATAAGCAGAATCATCTCAGTCACTACAATACCACATTCACTTCAGGGGTTGCTTTACTTAAAGTACGCCCTCTTTTCAGCATCTTTAATTTCAACACATACTTTGAGTTAGGTAAAAAGAATGTATTTTATTTTTGCCAAGTTTTATGAATTTTCGAATGCTGTTTGGTGTGTCGCATATAATGGTAGTTGTGTGAACTACAGTTTCTCGTCAATATTTAATATATATATATATATATATATATATATATATATATATATATATATATATATATATATATATATATACATATATATATATAAAGGAGCAGACAGTTAATAAAACTTGTTAAAAAACACTTTGAAAAAGAGTTAAAAACATATTTAATCTGAAAAGGAAACAGTTGATAAGTGGATAGTCCTTAATCCGCGGAGTTTCGAAGAAATACTTACCTTCTCATCAGAGGGTAGGAATTAGCAAAATGTGGGATCGGATTTTGCATACAAAAGTATTTGATGAAACAAGTAAATCAAAGATCTTACTTGATAACAAAAAATGAAGCAGAGGGAATATGGTGGAGAAAAAGGTGATTACACGTGAATGGATAGTCTGATGAACGGTAAATAATCCAATGACGGTAAAATCCAAAAATATAACTCCAAGAAAGTTTATTGAATTTCTATTTGCACAAGTAAAATCCAATTATTATATATATATATATATATATATATATATATATATGTGTGTGTGTGTGTGTGTGTGTGTGTGTGTGGGTATATTATTGATGGGACGATTCCATTATTTTTCCCGATTCCGATACAATTACCGATTCCGATTCTTTCTAAATCTCTAAATATTTAACTATATAGTTGTATTTTTCTCTGATTACCGTTGAAATACACATGTTACATGTGCAAATATTTTCTTAAACATAAAAATATACTCGCGGGGGAACGACCTATTTATTTTAGCTTCACTGGTGGTTTGAAATCAATAAATATTTATTATTTTATCATTATTACCAGCAATGGAAGATTTAGTTTTAAACAAAATAAAAAAAAAATACAATTAAACGAATCGTTTTGGTATCGGAAAATCGGTACTAATTTTTCCGATTCCGATCCCGATCCGATTCCGATACCCTCATATAGTCCGATGTTTCCGATTCTCGATTCCGGTTAATCGTCCTAACACTAATATATATATATATATATATATATATATATATATATATATATATATATATATATATATATATATATATATAGCAAAATGTATATTCCAAATTTCATGATAATGACCATCTTACAACTTAATCGTTTAATTCCGTTGACGATTGCTTCTCTTCCAATGTTGGATTCTGTATTTATGCCCAAATGCATTTTATTTTATTTTGCTGGATTGATAGTCGCTTCTTCTTCTGGTGAGTGAGGGCCAAAATAGATGCATTGATTGACATGATAATTAAATGAATTATTTTGCGCTACGAAATTGTAAGTGCCAAGGGAATTAAAGGAAAAAATTATAAGAGGGTCAACATTATGAACTTTGGAATATAGACTTTTCTCATTTACTTGTTAAATGTTCTGCAATTATACTGAGCTTCTTAAATTAAGGATTTTTATATATAAAATGTGATATATAATTGAAAAAAAATAATATTTCCACAGATGGTGTAATGGAAACATATTATAACAGCTTCTCTTCTAATTTTGGGATATTAATCAGATAAAAACGCACTTTATTTCCTTTTGATGGATTGATTGTTGCTTCTGATGAGTAAAGGGCAAAATAGATTCACTAATTGATAAAATAATTAAATGATTGTTTTTGTGCTACGAAACAGATGGTGTCAAAAATTGTAATTATGAACTGAATTAAAGGAATAAATAAATAAGATGGTCAACATCATGAACTTTATATATATATATATATATATATATATATATATATATATATATATATATATATATATATATAAGGCAACCATCTGCCCATGTATGGAGTACTGTTGTCACATCTGGGCTGGTGCATCTGCTGCTTGTCTCTCTCTCCTGGACAGGGTTCAAAAGAGAGTCGCCAACCTGATAGGTCCTGAACTGTCATCTAGGCTTCAGCCTCTGTCCCATCGACGAGATGTTGCATCCCTCTGCCTGTTCTACAAATACTTTAATGGTGAATGCTCTGACGAACTGAAAACACTTGTACCTCCCCGACGTAACCACCCCCGACAAACCCGACAAGCTACTAAGTCTCATCCCTTTACAGTAGGGATCCCTAGGTGCAAGAAAGCCTTTTACTCCAATAGTTTCTTCCCCAGAACTGCGGGTCTTTGGAACTCCCTTCCGGGATTCTGCTTTCCCAACTGCAATGATATGCAGAAGTTCAAGTGTAATGTTAACAAACATCTTTCTACTCATCTCCCTTCATAATGACCCCGCTAATTAAGTCCCTAATAGTAGCCCCCTGCTTCAAAGTGGCACTGTGCCTTGTTTGGGGTTAAAATTTAATATATATATATATATATATATATATATATATATATATATATATATATATATATATATATATCATGATTTAAATTACGAAGATATATTTTATGTTTATAGCACAACATATTGCGTTATTAAATAACAATTTTTAATTGCGTTTAAATATACTATATAGAGCAATATAAAGAAATAAGAAAAATTCACGCGAATAAAACCCTAATGAATTACAATATCTATTAATGCATCCAAACAAGGAATTATAATGGAGAAATATCCTAAACCACTGCCTCCTCAAAGGTAATTAATTTTCTTTTTATATTACGCCATGTGTAATATTTTAAATTTTTTAAAATAAATATTGAAATTCATTCAATTGTTATTTTTGTCATTTTGTTCTTGCAACCGGACTCATGAGAGATTTTTTAAAAAAATGTTTAGATAATATACCCGGTTAACCAAGTGCAAGAGAAATACAAACAATAGCACATAACCGGTTGTTAACACCTTTAAATGGGTTCTCGATTTAAAGGTATAGGATAGCGAATAAATATCTGCCATCCAGTAGGATGCCCCATCTCCAGCTAGAACAAATAAGAAAATTAAAATGATTCACACGCACACACACATATATATATATATGTTTGTGTGTGTGTGTGTGCGCGCGCGTGTGTATGTACGTGTGTTATATTATTATATAAAAATAACTTTGTCTATGTATGTATGTATGAGTTATTTCGTTCTCTATAGACTCCAAAACGGCTGGACCGATCTTTTGAAAAGTTTCACACGAAGGTATTTAGTGTATCTGAGAGTGTTCTTACGTGGGTTTTGTATTGAGATGCTTCGGATATGTATGGATAATCGATAATCGAAACAAGCCGATTAAGGAAAGAAAGTTCGATTTTGACAAAAGTTAACATTTTTGTACAACCTAACATCACAAGTTCATTTGAGAACTTTTATCACCGCACAAGCGGAAAGGCCAAGCCTATAAAATAAACTATAAGTTCTTTATAAGGCAGAGGCTCGTTCGAAATTATGCTTCTGCACAATTGAACTATGATATGTGACATTTGTACGTTTAACTTTGATTCAAGGCACTATGTAAAAATAATTTCATAAAATCAACAATTGGTTGTTTAATAAGACAGAAGCTCGGTCGAAATGAATGTTCTGTTTAGAGCTCAATGGAAACAAGATACCTGTAAATTTGCATTTTAAAATTTTAAAGAAGCAATTATTTACAGATATTTGTTTATAAAATTATTAGTATGTTCTTTTAAAGTGCAACCTAGACTACAATGTATTCTGGACTAAGTCACTGCGGGAAAGCATGTGAAACTTCCTCCCATTGCAACGCGGGAAGGGGTATCTCCAAATTGTGCTGGCAATCAATCTTTTTGATTAAAAAAAATAGTCGATTTTACAGATTTCGAAGACAATAAAAGCACGCTCATCAGTCAATCACGAACAATGTCGGGCCTCCCTGCTAGTGTATGTATATATATATATATATATATATATATATATATATATATATATATATATATATATATATATATAATTAATTTAGTTCACATATTTTATTAAATTGTATAATAGACCAACATTGTGGAACATTGTCGCCAATTTTATGTGGTACCCTGATGAGTTGTGGACGAAGAAACACGTGTCAGTGGATAATTGTATTTTAAAAACAATACGTATGCCGCTGCCCATTTGGGAGTCCTAAATTCGTCAAAGGGAAAATTATATCCAACTCGCATTTAGTAAAATTCACTTTCGCAACAATAATTGAATTAATTCCAAAAGTATCGTAAACAAAAACAAAGAAATGATATATATGGGTGTTTCTCTCTCTCTTTCTCTATCTACCTATATATATATATTATATTTAATATATATATGTTATACATATTAAATGTATAAATATATATTTAAATCCGCTAAACAGTTTATTCCATCATCTGTCTTCTGCATAGTCTTCTTTTTCTCTTTCTCGCACACATGTATATATATATATATATATATATATATATATATATATATATATATATATATATATATATATATACACACATATATTGTTTTTAAAATACAATTATCCACTGAGACGTGTTTCGTCGTCTACGACTCTTAGCGTGGCTGAATCAAGCGAGATTCGAAATCGGGACCCTGCGGTCCATCCGATCGACTGTCCCGATGTATCGCGATGCACACATGTATGTATATAAACCCATATATGCACACACACACACACACACACATATATATATATATATATATATACACACATATATATATATATAAGAGAGAGAAAGAGAGAGAGAGAGCGACAGACAGACAGACAGACAGACAGACGACAGACAGATAGACAGAAAGAGACAGACATATGCTGATGCTGAAAAATAAAGTGTATTGAGGAATTAAATGACGGTGCGCATTCTCCAAAATTAAAATTGTTTTCACTTACTTTCATTAAAATATTAGTTTCTTCCAAATTTACGTTTTAAAATTATATTTTTATTTTATTTATTCATTAATTTATTGTTTTTAGTTTATACCACCCTGTTCAAATTTGATCAAACGTGGTTGTTTCTAAGTAAGTATAACGTTAATAACTCCCGCCCCCAATTTGATATTTTACACCATTACCGTAAATGTCTTTTCGTTTGATCTTTTTGAAACTTTATCTTCTTTGAAGATTAAACGCCAACTGTTCAGATTGTTATAAAAAAATATGTAAATAAAAGGAAAAATCTCAGAAGTTCAAGTTTTAGAAGGTCAATCCATTTAGATGTGAAGTTAAACGTCATATGATCCCATTCTTAAGAATACCAAATTTTTTTTTAATGATTCGTCAAAAATGAAGTTTGGGAGTGGTTTATATTAAAACGTTTATACCAATTATTATTTAATATTTCATATGTTTGGGTTTTTATTTTTGTTATTCTTTTTTAATAACGTAAAAGAAAGGTGTGCTTTTATATTAGTCAAATATTAAGTTTAAAATTACATTTTACATATGAGGTAAATTCGGCTAGTTCATGTAATTATTTACAAAACCGGGCAAAATTAAAATCTTTTTCGATATGAACGTATACTTTTCATACAATTTCAAAAATTATGTTCAGATAGATTTAACCGATTTTAAGATGTAATCCGATTAGTATTTTTATATTTGATTGTCATAATTATAAACGTGAGATAACTAGTTTCTCTCTCATAAACACTACTTTTCCACTCACAAAGTGTATATTATTTAGTAAGATCTTTTGAATGCACAGGTCATTCTTTTTGCTTCAAGCGTTTTCATTGTTTGATACAAAAAATTGTAATTCAGTTTTAGGAAGTTCCCCTAACATGGCAAACAAATATTTGATATGTTATGTAAAATATTGAAAACGAAATTCAATAGAATGTGTAATTAAAATGAAATTTACATCAAAAAGTAATTATAATGAGTTAGCATTTAAATTACTGTATAATTTCAGAAACATATCAGGCCCATTTAAATAAAGCAAACGATATGAACATAATAAATAGTCAATGCGAAAACAATAATTTCCCTAATAAAAAAATCTGAAAAATCACAAAGGTTAAACCCATCATACAGAAAATATAGTTTCGTTTTTTTAATGATTATACTAAAGCTCACTTAATCAACGTTAGTTTCGCCTAAGAGTTTTTTTTACTATAATATAATGACACTAAGCATGCATACTAAAATATTCGCTTGTGTTTGTATTGTGTTTTTTTTCGGATGATCTCTAATTAATTTTACTAGTTAGTCGGAATTTGCAATTAAATCACACAGAGAGCCATGATTTCTAGCGACGGATTTCCTCATAAGTTTATGTGGTATATCTCCCTTATTTTGTAGCATGCATATTCTCAGCAATGTTAAGGTCTTAACAGATACATAAAAGTCTATGAAATATATCTGTCTGTATGTCTGTCTTTATGTCTCTCTCCCATTCTCTCTCTCTCTTTCTCTCTCTCTCTCTATATATATATATATATATAGATATATATATATATGTATGTATATATATATATACATGTGTGTGTATATATATATACATATATAAATATATATATCTATCTATCTATCTATCTATCTATCTATCTATCTATATATATATATATATATATATATATATATATATATATATATATATATATATATAAAAGTTACAATAAGTTTACCAAGGTAATCAAAATGGTAAACTTAAACGTAAGCTTAAAATATAATATAAATATTAAAGAGTTAATATTTACAAGTAAAGTAATCTCAACCAGATGTAAAAGCTCAATAAAACCAAAAAGGAAATAGAGCTTATAGTATGATTAATAAAACATGTGAAAAAACATCTTGAAAAAGAGTTAAAAACATATTTAATTTTAAAAAGGAAGCACAAGATAAGTGGATAGTATATATATATATATATATATATATATATATATATATATATATATATATATATTAGTGATGGGACGATTCCAATATTTTTCCCCGATTCTGATACAATTACCGATTCCGATTCCGATTCTTTATAAATCTCTAAATGTTTTACTATAGAGTTGTGATATTCCCCGATTTCTGTAAAAAAAAAAAAAGAAAAAAAAAACATGTTAAATATGTAGATATTTTCCTAAATGAAAATTTACACTCATCGAGAATGATAAATAGATTTAAGCTTTTCTGGTGTTTTAAAATCAATAAATATTTATTATTTTGTCATTATTAAAAGCAACGGATGATTTTGCTTTAAACAAAATCAATTAAAAATAATAATCTTTTTGGCATCGGAAAATAGGCACCAATTTTTTCGATTCCGGTACTGATACCGACACCCCCAAATTTGTCGATTTTTCCGATTCCCAATTCCGATAATCGTCCCAACACTAATATATATATATATATATATATATATATATATATATATATAGAGAGAGAGAGAGAGAGAGAGAGAGAGAGAGAGAGAGATAGATAGATAGATAGATAGATGAATAACAACAAACTCTCTTTACGTCATTTACGACACATTAGTGTAACTCGACAGTGGGTTTCGAAATTCTAATGCCAACACTTATTCATCGAGATAATTGGCATCCGAAGCTGTTACACATTAGTTCTAGAATTAAAAGAATGTGTTATATACATGCATATATATATATATATATATGTTTTATATACATGCATATATATATGTTTTATATACATGCATATATATATATATATATATATATATATAAAGTTATGAAAGTATATAGGCAATTTTCATAATATACTACCAAGCTCTACCTAAGTATTGAGCACTGTTAAAGTAAATACTGAAAAATGTACGCATAAAATTATATATTCGTATAATAATTTATGTGATTAAATGAAGTAATCATATATATAGAGGGTCACTCAAAAAACAAACAAAAGCTAAATGGAGGCCATCTAGAACATATGCTGCAGAACGTAGAAAAAAAGGCCTAAGACCCTAGTGTTTGGCTGTGATGTTTTGAATATAATAAACTAGTTATGACCAAAGTTTCATTTCATTCGGAGAAAACACTAAGAAACGGGGCTTAATTATATTTGGGGCCCGTTCTTTTTGGGCCACGCTGTAATACTGAAATCGCGTGAGATTACAGGTTATATACTGCAAACATGGAGTTCAAATAAAAATTAGTATCAATATTCATAAGACGATCCCGAGCGACTGAAGAAAGCTGAATATGCGAAAAAGAGCAATAATATACATGAACATTCTGACTTAAATTATGTAGTATTTCAACAATATTTAAGAAAAACACTTGAATAATTATCTGTTCTTCTTTATCAAACAATTAATTTTTTTGTAATTCTTTATAATTGTACTACGAATTTAAATCTCTAGCTTTCTCTCCTTCCCCCCTCACTCTTTCTCTCTCTTCTTTAATATATGCGTATGTGCGTGTGTGTGCGGTGTATGTGTGTGTGTGTGTGTGCATGTAAACACAAATGCATATCTATCATCTATTCTATCTATCTATCTATCTACTTATCTCTTTCTCTCTCTCTGTCTTATATATACATATTTATTTATATATATATATATATATATATATATATATATATATATATATATGGGGATCTACGTCTGCACGCGCGTGTCTGTAATATAAAATATTGATGACAGTCTAATAATACAATTTGTTAAATAATATCTCGTCGATATACGAATGGTAAAATTTATTTCCTCGTTAATATAAGTACGCTTCTTTACGTTCATATTAAACGTTCAACACCATTCGATTTCGCATATAAAGGAAACGGTTAAAGGTCTATGATTTAACTCATATGCGAATTCTTTTTTATTTACTGAGGAAGGGGGGGGGCGTTCACAAAGGCTCGCTTAGATTCCATTACTGTTGTCCGTGTATGCGTGTGTATGCGACTATCTCGTCGATTTGACTGCGTGAAGGAATCTGGCATGGAACTGTACTAATTCAAATATCGATAAATCATAAAGAATGCTTGTATAACGGGGGACAGATAGTGGCTTTCTTAGAACCAGAAGAAGCAACGATTTATAAATGATTAATTTTCCAACATATATTCCCAGTTTATGTGAGTCTATCAATCTATCTTCCTTTGTATTTATCTATCCGTCACCCACCTTATCTCTCTCTATCTCTCCCTCTCTCTCTCTCTCTCTCTCTCTTTGTCTCTGTCTGTCTCTGTATATATATATATATATATATATATATATATATGTGTGTGTGTGTGTGTGTGTGTGTGTTCGTGTGTGTTCGTGTGTGTGTGTGTATGCAGGGTAACTATTTAACCTAAGGAACTAACAAATTTGAATTACAGAATATATATTCTGAAATATAGGGTTAGGAATATAGGCACATTATCTTTTATCAATTTTAACATCTCGTCTCCCGTTCTCTCTTCATCTCTGTCTCTCTCTCTCTTTCTCTCTCTCTGTATATATATATATATCTTGCTCTCTCACTGTATATATATATACATATATATATGTATATATATATATATATATATATATATATATATATTAATATATATATACAAGTAAAAGTAATGAAAAAAACAATTAAATTCCTTCTTAAACTTTGTAAAAACTGTGGACTTACTACAAAAATCAACCCTAATAAAAAAAAATAGTTAATTTCTTGGATGTAACACTAAAATCTTACAAACACTACTTTTTAAACCTATCATAAACCGAACTAATCTATACTATATGTCCATAATGAATACATCCATCCTAGGTCAATATTGAAATTAATAGTCTCTAATGTCTCTTTAAGAATATCTCAATTATATTGGAACAAATTTATATTTAATAAAAACACAGGATACTAAAATGAGACCCTTAGAAACTCAGGAAACAAAACAAATTAAATACTAAAATAAAACTGATACAGATTACATAGAAAACTATAACAATTATAATAAACCTAGTAAACATAACCTATAATATGGCCATGCCAACCCACAGAAGAACTGCAAAGAATAATCAGACTACAATTAAACCACGCATATCACCCATTAACACAAATAAAACCCAACGTCATATCATTAAACGTAAATTCAGACATAGGAACACCCTCTGGTTAAACCCTCTATACTAAAAAAGTGTTAAAACAAATATAGCCAAAGAATTTTTCAAAATATTGGAAAATAACTTCAAAGCCCCCCCATAAGTACAGTAAAATTTTTAACAAAAATAACATCAATATATCATATTCAACAATGCCAAATCTGCATCAAAAATAACTAGTAACAACAATAAGTAAATTAAGAAAATACAAAGTACAAATATACACACTTTATTTTATTCTTAAATACTTGCAGGAATATCTGCGTTACACACGACTGAAATACCAGTTTTATTTCGGTGTCTTTAACTGCCCCCCTATTTTTGCTGATGAGTAGACTTTGTTTTTAAAGGACAAAACTTTTGTCAAATCATTGTCAATATTTATTGTCAATTTAAATAAAACGAACATCGCTTATGAAACGAGCGTACAATCTATTTGATTTTGTTTCTTTTTTCATGTGAAACTGATTTTTAATTTTAAATCGTTCTACTCGATATTAAAATAGCGCTACTGTAATTATTATATATCCACAGTACAATGAGCACTGTTTTATTTTAATAGTATTAATACATTAAAAGAAACTCTGCTCTTAAGACCCCAGGTCTAATTATCTCTAAATATTTTAAATAAAATATGTATATATATATAGTCTTTGAAGTTTTTAACATTTGAAACCACACAAAAAATTATTTTTTATCATTCATTAAAAAAACATCTAGTCAGTAAGTCATTTAATCACCTGCAATCACTGCATCAACTCTCAAATTTACTATAATACCAATTTTTATATTTTTTAAGGGATCATCAGTTGTTTACCATGAAACACTGTATATATATATATATAGAGAGAGAGAGAGAGAGTGAGAGAGAGAGAGAGAAAGAGAGAAAAAAGGGAAAGAGAGAAAGTGAAAGAAAAAGAGAGGGAGATAAAGAGTGAGAGATAATGAGATAAGGAGAGAGAAAGAGAGACGAGATGTTAAAATTGATAAAAGATAATGTACCTATGTTAGTAACCGTATATTTTAGAATAGATATTCTGCAATTCAAACTTGCTAGTTCATTAGGTAAAAAGGTTACTCTGCATACACACACATTATATATATATATATATATATATATATATATATATATATATATATATATATATTATTTATTCTTACAAACATTACTGGCTACATATTTGCATACATGTTTCTGTAATCACCTGTTTTACGGAGGCTACGTCTTCAGGCCAGGAATTTCCCTCGATATATATATATATATATATATATATATATATATATATATATATATATAGATAGATAGATAGATAGATAGATAGATAGATAGATAGATAGATAAAGATATCCATCGGTAGAAGGATAAAATTCTTTCACTCTTTATATATATATATATATATATATATATATATATATATATATATATACTTAATTTACTCACATAAAAGTAATATACGAAGGTATAGATTTATGCGTAAACTTTAAGTATTTACTTCAAAAGTGCTCAATACGTAGGTAGAGCTAATTAGTAATTCATAAAATATATATGAATATTCCGCGTTATATCCACTCTAGGACTCCTCAGGAGTCCTAGAGTGGATGAAACGCTGAATATTCAGTGTAGCTTAATCGCCATATATATTTTATAAATTACTATATATATATATATATATATATATATATATATATATATATATATATATATATATATATGCATTCCTAGTCAAAGTCATCAGACCACTTAAGAAAGTAAGCGTTTACGAATATTATCGAATTTTTAATCAAACAAATGGTTGAAACCATTGCCAACAGGGAAAATATGATGGAAAAAAAATGAAATCTGCGTCATTCGAAACCTTAACCCTGATCTAATAATTATTTTTTAAAAAACAAATATTTTCATCTGGTCAAAATTATAAAACCACTGATAATTTATCTAACAAAAGGCAAATTACTAAAAAGGGACTCAGTATATAGTATAGCCTTCATTATTACGAATTATTCAAAAAAAAATTTTTTTTATCAGTTGCGAAGGAATTTTATCACATGTACTGAAAACTGAATCAGAAAGTTTCTTTATCGAATTATACTGGGTTCCATCCTTGAACACTTCTTTTGCCATCCATCCCCAAAGATTTTCAATGGGATTGAGGTTCAGAGAACATGCTGAATGATCTAACAATTCTATATCATTTGAAGAAAAGTATTCTCATGCTTGTCGAGAAGTGTGTATCGCAGCGTTGTCTTGCTGGAAAATCCAATTTCTTCCACACAGACGTGGACTTCCAGTCCTGATAGAAGCATTTTCAAGCATTGAAATGTACTTCAATGATGTTTGCCGGCCTTTCACTGCTTGCAACTTTAGGGTCTCAGCTGACGAGAAAATACCCCAGATCATTAAATACCCTCCTCCACTATACCGAGTTGAAAAAGTTTCTTGGGCAAATTTTTATCATGCCAATAGTGTTGAAATCCATCTGTACCATCTAGCTTAAACTTTTTCTCATCGGAGAAAATTACATTTTCCAACTTCTCTTTATTCCAAGTCTGGTATTTGTTGGCATATTTAAGTCGGTTAGTTTTGTGCTGTTCAAGAAGACGTGGTTTCTGCAGTCGCTTTAAATGATTCAAATACTTCATTTTCAGATGCCTTCTGATGGTTTTAGGACTACATTCTGCTAGTGTTTGGCTTTTCAATCGACTCGAGCTCATACTGGAGTTTCTTTTTAAACTTCTTCTGATACGGCGATCCAGTTATGGGGTTATATTTTTTGGTCGACCTAGACTCTTTGTGCCCATATTGATCTGGATTTCTTAAAAAAATGTGTGATGACCGTTTTGCTACGATTCAGTTCGTTTTCAATGGATCGATGGGAGAGTCCACCCCTATTAAGCTCAAAGATCCTTCCTCTCTCAAACCCTGATAATGATTTTCCTTTTGCCATTTATAATTTAGTAAGATGTTTTTTATCCACTAACAAGTGGCTTTTAGTAACATAGAATGCTTTTCGTATTCATTTTTTTAAAACTAGCCGATTTTATTAAAGTGGTCTTATCATTTTGACCAGGTGAAAATGTTTGTTTTCTAAAAATAATAATTAGTAGATCAGAGTTAAGATTTCGAATGAAGCAAATTTAATTTTTTCCCATCATATTTTCCCTTTTGGCAATGGTTTCAAGCATTTGTTTGATTAAAAGTTCGATATTATGCGTAAACGCTTACTTTCTTAAGTGGTCTTATGATTTTGACCAGGAATATATATATATATATATATATATATATATATATATATACATATGAGAGAGAGAGAGAACAAGGTAACGAGATGTTAAAATTTATGAGAGATAATGTGCCTTTGTGTGTGTCGGTCTGTTTGATCATAATGAATTTTAGAATATATACTCTGGCTGCATGGTGAGCGTCATGAGTAAGTTATTATTTTTTAAGCGTTTGTTAATATTTCAAAATCTTCTTCTGTGCTGAAGCACACATTTTTTTTTAATGGCTATGTCAAGAGACAGAATTTCCGAATTTGGAGCGATGCTAATCCACCAGAAATTGTCGAAACGCCAATCCATCCAGCGGAAGTCAGTTTGATGCGATTTATGAACTGGTGGAATCATCGTTTCAAACGTGATGATGGTCAACATGTAACAGTGAATAATGAGCGATACAGAAAGAATGATTATCAACATTTTACTGAAAGGCATAATCGTCGTAGACATGTGTTTTTTTTTTACATAGGCATCACCACATTATCAAGGCCAAGAGGCCACTCGAGGATAAGGGTTACAGACTGTACAGTAGAAATTGGACAATATAGTAACCATTAGTATTGAAAATTCGGTAAATTTGATAACATATGGAACGGCTCATCAAGAACTTATTTACGTTAGACTTGAACACAACCATATTGTAGTCAGCCGGAAAGTAGGAAAACGGAAGACAATTCCACAGGCGTGAAGTTCTAAGAAAGAAGCTTTCCTCATGGAATCTACGTTTAGTTTTAGGCACAGATAAAGAGTGGGAGGAATTATTGATAGTGTTTTCAGCTAGACGAGTGTTTCTTGTGAAAGTTTTGCGAGGGAGTACCATTGACTGAAGCTCAGTCGAACACTTGCCATGAAAATACCGATACATCAGAGACAAACTCGCAACATCTCTTCTGTGAGATAGAGATTGCAGCGAAGAGAAAAGGGCATCTCCTACGAGACTACGAAGTCTATTTTGAACTCTATCAAGGCAGGGCAAGTCCTTTCTAGCAGCTCCTGCCCAGATGTGGCAACAGTATTCCATCCTTGGACGTACCTGCCTCTTATATAGATAGAGAATTGCATCAGCAGTGAGATATCTACCGGATCAGGACGGAGCCATGTGTCACACAGCACGCATTACGATCAATTTATTGACAGAAACTTTTGATAGACGAGTAATTACACGAGATGAGCCGGTCAACTGGCCACCTCGTCCGTGTGATTTTCTTTTGGAGATATGCAAATTCCTATGTATACGCTGATAAGCTAGACACAATTGACTACTTGCTAGTCAACATTCGACGTTTTATTGCTGGAATACAGCATAATTTAATGCGTATGGATTTATTTCAGTCGTAGTTCTCAGAAATTAACGAGTCCCCTGCTGACGACTAACACTTTATATCTATATAAGCTACATAGATAGTTTAATATTCCATTACATATCCCTTACCTCTCAAACACGGATGCTGCAAAGAAGTTATGAATATCAATTTTTCTCTACACACTTTGACTAGTTAAATATATTATATCAATACTTTTTTGTAGCAGTTTGGTCTTACTGGATTCGAGGAAAAGAATTCATCTAGTTGGGTGGAGTATCCGTCTTAGTGCTGTTACTATAGGCAACATCACCCGGAGTAGAAGCAGCATTTCTACATAACTCACTGTTTATTAACCATACTGAGATCTTTTGGGGGCAGTGAATATTATGTGAATTTTTATATTTAGTATTAAAAGTATCCTCATGATTTCATTTGTTTACTGATTGTTAATAAACAATTTATTTATTATGATCATCATTGTATTTATTTGCTTCCCCACCAAAGCAAATTAGGCACAAGGCCGTTTTTAATGTGGGGTAAAAACCAGCTCCCCTAAAAGTAGGCGAAAAGTGGGCACTCTGGTTACCAAATATAATAATTGTCCCAGAGGTTTTTCTCCTCCATTGACTGGTACAAATTATCTTTGATCCCGGCCCGAAGGCCAAGAACAACAGCAAAAAAGGATCATTATTAAAATGATTATTATTATTATTATTATTATTATTATTATTATTATTATTATTACTATTATTATTATTATTATTATTATTATTATTATTATTATTATTACTACTACGTTCATTTTGTCATCAGATTCAAATATAAAATAAAGGATGTACTTTTAAAAAAATCTGGCAATCTTATTTACTAGCCGAAAATAACACTTAGTATACTCATTGTATTACTAATTAGAGCTATGACAACAGCATATTCTGTTAATTTTGACTCTCGAGTATATATCCGACAGTGTTAGACGCAGGTAATCAGCTGAGAACCACATCACTATATAAAAGCATATAAGATATTAACGGATGCACACTCAAGAGTCAAAACAATGAAAAGAATATGCTGTTGTCAATAATCTATTACATTATTTTATAGAAGTTAGCTGTGTCTCATTTAAGAATTGTAATGATTATTATAAATACACATTAATTCGTCATCATCATTGGCTCTTTCCCTCCACAGGTCTCTATCTCCCGTAGCATTAGGAAGATCTTCAAGATGTAAACCAGTGTCTTCGGTCAATAATTTTGTGTACATCTTGACAGGTTTTTCTACTTTAGCAGTTAGTGTTTACGATCCCAGAGTACCACATCACTGATGAGCTGATCTTTTCTTCTGTAGCAATGTTCAACATATTGTGTTATTTCTCTAATTACTGAAGAGATCCTGAGCAGCCACTATACAGACGGTTAATGGTTGAGTGTTTTCCAGTCAACGTTTACCACTACCCGGAGCATTCTAGTGTAAGTTCCATCTAACTTACTTTCAAGATTAAAAAAAAAAATTTTTTATTGAGAGTCCATGCTGTTGAATCCTAATCCATACTCTTCATTAATCAGTTATTTAAAAGTGTAAATGTTTTTTGTTTTGTTCTTTTTTACATGGAGGTCACCACTTGTCAAGGCCCGGAAGCTACTCGCGGATAAGGTTTATTGCGTGTATAGTAATCAATGGGATAATATCGTAGTAATCGTTAGTATTGGAGATTTGATAAAGTGTCTTACTTAAGAGGGCGATTCATCAGGACTTTTTTTATGTTGGACTTGAAGACATCCAAGTTGTAGTCAGGTGGGAAAGAGGCAAACGTAAGAAAGTTCCGCAGGCGTGCACTTCTAAAAAAGAAGCTTTGTTCATGGAATCTACGTTTTGATTTAGGCACAGATAAAGATTGGGGAAAATTACTGACAGTGGTTTCAACTAGGCGGGTGTTTTTTTGTGAAAGATTGGCGAGGGAGGGGACAGAGATTGGAGCTTGGACCAGCACTTGCCATGGAAATAACGATAAAACAAAGACAGGCTCTCAACGTCTCTTCTGTGGGAGAGAGGTTTAAGGGAATTGAAAAGGGCATCCCCCCACTAAGCCACGAAGTCTATTTTGTACTTTGTCAATGTTAAGAATGATCTAAATTTTCAACATTGTAATTTGTATTAAGTTCTCCCAAAGTTATTTCTCCCTGATCGTAAAATATATCCATATGACTTGGGTGCATCAGCTTGAATTGAAACCCAAAACAAAACTTATGAATATATATATATATATATACATATATATATATATATATATATATATATATGTGTGTGTGTGTGTGTGTGTATAAATTGATTTCCTTCGGCTATATTCGAAACAGATACCAAAACTTACAAAGAATTCTTTGCGAAATTATTTATTACAAGAAATTGAAGTTCATAACAATGAAACGACAATCACTCGCAAGAAAAAAGATGTCAGCGTGATGCACATAATAACACGCACACGAACTGTCGTATTGATATACAGATTAGAACAGTGCACATGTGTTTGCTGTTTTAAAAGATATCTTGAAAATGCAAGACTGTGTGCTTTTGAACATAATTATTCATAGCAATAACGAATTTTGCTTCTGTATCAATCAATTCCAGCTGATAAATTCCTCACTTATAAAATTCCTAAAGTGTGGATGTGAAAGATCAATGTTCAGTATCCATTTTTTTATATCAACCTAAACGCATCCTAAATGTTGTAGTAATTCTTGAAACTAGTGATAATCTGAAGGAGCAAGATTATCAGAATATAAATAGGAACACATTCTAGAACATCTTATGACGAGCAATAGTATAATGGAAGATGGATACCTTTCAGTTGACTAGAAGTTCTCCTCCCCCGGTCAACATAGGTGACGATATTGCAGAAAATTTGAATGATGCTTTAATAATCTAAAAGAAAAAGATATCGATTAATCGTGCTGATATGTTTAAGTAATAACTACAACAGCATATTCTTTTCATTGTTTTTACTCTCGGGTATATATATATATATATATATATATATATATATACGACACAGTTAGACATAATTAATCAACCGAGGATCACATCACTCTACATAAAAACGAGATATCAATGGATATATATATATATATATATATATATATATATATATATATACCTGAGAATCCAAACAAGGAAAAGAACATGCTGTTGTCATAGCGCTAGTGATAACAATATGTGCATAAAATAAATTACAATGGTTAAAAATGTCCTGTTTAACAATTCAGCAAAAACTTTTGCCGTAACCTGATATATATATATATATATATATATATATATATATATATATATATATATATATATATATATATATATATTCGGTTTTGGATAAGAACCCCGCCAAAAATCAGTGGTGTCTTTAAAAATCAAAACTTATATACGAAAAACTTGTATATATTCGCAATAGATTTAGCAGTTTACTTTTCATATTGCAGTGTCCATGATGACAGTAGTCTTTATAGTTTACAAAATAGAGTCGACGTCAACTGTATATTAACTTTCAGAATATTCACGTCTCTCTCTATATATATCTTTTTTTTACAAATAAAGGTGATAAAACGCCACCAAGTACCATAATTATGCATACACTTAAAAAGAACTTAGTGGGTAATTTTGTAGAGACATTTTATGCATTAAAAAGTATGAATATTTCAAGAAAACGGCAGCCTTTGAACAACTGTATATATTTTGAGTTCGAATGCAAAAAGCACTAAATTAGCTTTGCTTAACCTGAGACTTTAAACACCAAAATGAAAACTATAATCATTTATAAAGACGAATATATAAAGCCGGGTTACTAATATACGGCATATACCCCTAAACATAATAGCAGATAATTATGAAGTTCGCAACACGTTTACTAGGTGCGCTAGTTCATAAGTAGACTATACTTAGCTTCGTTTAGTTGTGAACAGTTCGTGAAAATTTATAGACCTCCGATGTTTCTGTGACATTTTAATAACACTAAAAACGCAACCAAAAGATTTTAGCAAAATTTCATTTACTTTAAAGCATTTAAGATTCTTTCAGGTAGCATAACATAGACACAATCTTCGTTTTTTTAAATTTTCAATATTCAGATTTGCATAAATTTGGTCCATACGTACAGGAATGGAATAGCAGTAGTCTATATCCACTAAATTCCAATGACTTCTAACAGTCTCTTAAGTACAAATCTTTCATAGGATCATAATTATATAATAGATAGTGATCAAAATTAGAATAGGGCGTCTGGACATGAAGTTAAACTTGATCTAAAAATGGTGCGAACGTTTTCTCTCAAAAGAATTAACTTATCTTTATTCAACTAGTACGACCACAAAACGCACGCACACACACACGTACAATAAACAATTCAGCGATTTCTATAAATATGTTTTTTTAAATATATAGTAAGTGAATATATAATGCAATTACGATATTAAAGAAATCTTAACAAAGCAAACCTTATCGAGATAAGAAAAGCTCAACACTATAAAGAGAAGCAATCAATAATATTAGATGAAGGATGAGAAATAAAAGTTAAATATAACTTTATTATATCATCAGAAACAATAAGGAAAAACTAAGGGGAAAATTAAGATTAATATTAACATTTTTCTTACATTTTCCCTTAAATTTTTCTTATTGCTCTAATGATATACTAAAATTCTATAGAATTTTATTATATCATATATATATATATATATATATATATATATATATATATATATATATATATATATATATATATAACTTCTATAATATAAAGCTGAAAGTATGTGTGTGTCTGGTAATGAATAGGCTCCTATATGGTTGACTATTATAGAAAACTGATCACATATAATGATAGAAGATGCATCGAGACACAGGAATGGATTTGTTTAATATGGCATAACGATGATTCATTAAAATTTTGGGGTCAGCGTACGCCCCTGGTCCACAAAGTATGGAAATAAAAAATGTAAAAATTTAAAAAAACGTTTACAGGTTTTTTTGATATAGATGTACATAATAATACTTTGATAAGTATGTTTTAACTTAAATAGGGATGGTATAATAAAATTGTGGGGTCTGCGTTCGCGCCTGGCCTCCATATAATGGAAATATGAACAAACTTTAATAAAGACTTTTCATATCTATCTGCGTAAGTATACTTTGATAATTCTGTTTCAGTTTGAAGAAATATGGTATAATAAAATTATGGGGTGTTCGTTTGCGCCTGATCTCTATAGAATGTAAATATGTCACAAAGTTTAACAAGGCTCTTTAATATAGATCCACAGAATATTGTGACAAGTGTTTCAGTGTGAACAGGTATGGTATAATAAATTATGGGGTTTATCTATTTCATTTTTACTTTCATCATATTTTGCTTTGGTGTTGATACCCCCAAATTCGAAGCTATCTCTTTACAACCCTTCCTTTTCATAACCTATCATACTTTCATAAATCAGAGTCAATTTTTTGTAGGCTGTTTTTGAACCCAGTCAACAACGGGTACTTTTGCTAGTATATATATATATATATATATATATATATATATATGCATATATATGTAAATTCATGTATATATATACATATATGTATATGTATATGCATATATATGCATATATATATATGTGTGTGTATATTCATGTATGTATGTATGTATATATATATATATATATATATATATATATATATATATATATATATATATATATGGGTATATATGGATATATATAGGTACATATAGGTATATATACTCCATAATAGATATAGAGGAGAACAGGCTACATTTCTGGATTTAGATATAAAAATTGAGGATGGGATTTTTCTTTATAAAATATTTGATAAAAGAAATGCTTTCCCCTTTAAAATAGTATGTATGCCCCATAAAGATAGCACCTGCCCTGTTTTATGTTTTATGGAACCATTATGTCAGAGTTTTTGAAAATAGCTCGCGTTACTTTAAAACTAACAGACTTTATACCACCAGTTTCTAGTTTAGTAATAAGGATGATAAAACAAGGTGGTGATAAAAATAAAATATTAAAACAGTTAAATAAAGCATTTGTTCGTTATCGTGACGCTTTTGAATCGTTTAAGATAAACCAGACTATATTAATAAAGGAAATCCAAAACTATATTAGCAATGTATAAAATGTAGTTATAATTACATATAATAAATTTATAATAATAATAAAAAAATGTATATATGTAAAAATATTTTTAACCTTTATATATCTAATTTTAAATGAGAATGTAAATATACTAAATACTAATCATAGTGGGGGTGATAAGTAGTTAAATGGATTCATCCTAATCTTATAAATATAAGACTGATTAATTAAAAAATTAAAAAATGTATCCATTTTAAATGTGGAAATTGATGAATCGCACAGGTAAGAAATTCATTTTTATAGTATGAAAAGGTTAGTAATTGCAATTAAGAATAGAAAACTGGATGAAATGTTTGAAACATGTCTTCTTCCTAAGATTAAGGGTGGTGGTGTTTGATCAACACTGCTGGGGAGCCATGATGTAATATACTGTTTTGTTTTTAAATCCCCGAAACAGTGTTTCATGGTAAACAACTGATGATCCCTTGAAAAATAAATTATTGGTATCATAGTTAATTCGAGAGCGAGTTGATGCAGTGATTGCAGGTGATTAAATGACTTACTGAGTAGATGGTTTTCTAACGAATGATAAAAAATATTTTTTTGTATAGTTTTAAAGGTTAAAAACTTCCAAGACTATATATATATATATATATATATATATATATATATATAGGGTGACCCCCAAAAAATGGGCCCCAACTCTAATTAGGCCCCGTTCCTTAGTGTCTTTTCCGAAGGAAACTTTGGTCATAACTAGTTTATTATATTCAAAACATCACATCCAAGCACAAAGGTCTTTGTCGTTTTTTTCACCGATCTACAACATATGTTCTAGATGCCTCCATTTAACTTTTGTTTTTTTTTGGTCACCCTATATATATATAAGAGAGAGAGAGAGAGAGAGAGAGAGAGAGAGAGAGAGAGAGAGAGAGAGAGAGTAAGCAAGAAAACCTAAAAATGGTCTATTGAATGGATTGCGCGAGTGTTTACCCGATTTCTATTAACATTTCCATGAATATGAATATCTACATTTACATACACCGGATGGACGGCATACAAAAATTCTAATTCTTAACCATAATATTATATACTGAATCGTTCGAAAATATAAGTGACATATGTTTTCATATATATTGCTACGTATTATTTTGTTTTTAAAAGAAACTGAAAAAAAATTGCTACATATTTTGATCACGCAATATTGTAATTCGGAAAATAATGCCTCTGCTACTTCCTGTGTAACTCGCGCACTAATACACATTATTGTCTGTGTGACGTGAATTAGAAATACTAGCGGCAGCCATCATTATACCTGCTTCAATAGATTGATCGGTGGTTTTAGCCTTCAGCATAAATACATAGTTTTCCCCGGTGATAATTTACACATTAATCTATCAACCAAGTGGAGAAGTCACTGTTCGAATATTCTTTCTCTGTTGCTCTTTTCTTTCTCTGTCGCTCTTTTCTTTCTCTCTCTCCACACACACACACACACACACACACACACACACACACACACACACACACACATATATATATGTATATATTGATAGTGAGTATATACTTTTTTCAGTATCTATTTTAACAGTCCTTTATACCTGAACACCGTAGCAACAGAACATTGGTCGATTTGTGTATTAATTCTTTTGCGAAGTGTTATCGTCATAGGAATTGTAGTTTCACTACGTTTCAGTTAACCCATCCTCTGGCCTTCTTCAGATTATTAACCGAGGCGGAATTTAAATATTGCGACTTGTAAGTCTATCCCTAGTAATTATTGCGTTCCCTAGTTGCCTTACCGTATTTTGGCCACAGAAACCTCTGGCCTGTATGCAGACTTCATATATATATATATATATATATATATATATATATATATATATATATATATATATATATATATATATCGCATGATGATTTCCTCAGAGAATATATGGACGTTTCTTCGTGATTTAATTTACTAAAATAATTCTAGGTACGTGTATAGAGTTGAGTAAGTGTATGAAAGTTACATTGATATATATATATATATATAGATATATATGCGTGTGTGTTTATGTGTGTATGTTTATGTGTGTGTAGATATATATATATATATATCTACACATACGCACATAAACATATATATATATCTGTGTGTGTGTTTATGTGTATGTAGATATATATGTATATCTACACACACACATAAACACACACACATATATATATATATACATATATGTGTGTGTGTTTATAGGTGCGTGTGTTTATGCGTTTATATATATATATATATATATATATATATATATATATATATTTTATCTAAACTATTGAAATTTTCCATAAAATGTAATCAAACATGCAGCTAGATTTTTAATGAATATTTGGGCGAAAATCTTGCCGCCAACGTTCAAAGTTGCAGACTCTACAAAACTCCTTCGTCAATTTTAAGTCCAAACACATAGATATTAAATGTATGTTACTTGGACATGAGTCAGACTTTTTAATTTGATTTGAGACCAAAACAATGAATCGTACTAGGGTCAAAACTATGGTCAAAGTTTTAAAAAAATTGAACTCTGTGGTCTCTACCAAATTATTCAGTCAATTTTAGGTCTGAACATTTGAAATGTTACATAAAGTGTAATCAGACATAAGGTAAGCTTTTTCATCGGTTTGGGTAAAAAATTTGAGCTGTCAGGGGGTCGAAGTTCAAAAGATTTGTACCTTTGTGGTCTCTAGCATACTACTCAGCTAATTTTGGGTCTAAATTTAAAAAAAAATATACATAACAGGGATTCAGACATTCAGGGAGCATTTTAATCAGTACTGGGGCGAGAATTTTGCTGACAAAATGTCAAAGCTGAAAGAGTTGTTCTTTGCAGACTCTACCAAACTCCTCCGCTAATTTTGGGTCTAAGCTAAAATAAAAGTCAGGTAACTTCTCAAAAAAAAGAAAAAAAACGCTAAAGGAGCGGAAATGAAATACCACAGAATGATTACTAAAAAAGTCAATCAAGAATTTTGCATTTAAGAGCGACAAAAATCGTGTATAAACTTTGATAAGGTACCGTTGTCCGGTGATAAAACACCAGTATACTGAGCTGTGACGAGTTCCATCTTTATTAAATTTAGCCATGCTGACGACAGGTGATCCCTAGAAACATATATGCTCATGCATAACTTTTACACATGTAAAAAATATTTAATAGATATTGGTTAATAAATAATATATATATATATATATATATACATATATATATATATATATATATATATATATATATATCGTTTCTTACCGTTGAGCACTTACAGTTGAAATAAAAGTCGGTCAATTTAGGTCATATGCGCAGATTACTCTAACAAACGTTAAAAATATTTAAAAAATAAATGTTTAAATTAAAGGGAGTAGGTCCTTGCTAATGAAGACAGACACGGCCTTTGGTGCCGGGTTCGAATCCATCGACTCGTGTTAATCGTGATACCCTGCACTGATGATTCCCGAAAAGAATGAAATACTAGTGTCTGTAGGTATTTAATAATTATTTTAGTATATATCTATATATACTGGCATAGGGCCTGACGTTGTCCGGGATTCAATAAGGATTAACAAATGTTCTATATTTTTTTCATAGAAATCGGTGGAACTGCGCATTTTATATCACATCGATTGATTATTTATTCTAATTATGAACCCCTACTCAGTGTACCACGAAGAAGCTTCGCGTACATACATGTAGTGACTTAATCTACAGTACAATACATTGGAGGGTACATTACACTGTAGAGAATCTACTGTTGATTTTATATAATTACATGTAAATAATTGCCGCAGTCAATGTTTAAAATGCAAAAATCAAGTATCATCGTTTAGTCTTAACAGAAACAATCATTGCGCACGCGCCTTTGTCATATCAAAGAACCAATTATTGATTTCATGTAATTATCGTTGCATGATCACTTGGATTAAAGTGACACGTAACATGGTTCAGTTGTGGTCTAACCAAGAGAATTTATTTCGAACGTGCCCCTTTCTTATAAAAAAAGCATACTGTGTATTTTTTTAGGCTGTATATTTCTACTTGTTCGGTGATAAAACTACTCAAATGTACTCGTGATGTTAGGTTGTATGAAGGTGTTAACTTTTGTCAAAGTTGGACTTCCTTCTTTAATCTGATGTTTTCCATTATTGATTTTCGATACTTATAAGACCCATTAAGCCTTCACAAGAAAACTCTCAGACACATCAAGTACCTTTGTTCGAAGTTTTTTTTTTTTTTTAATCGGCCCAGTCGTTTCCGAGGTTATATGGAACGAACTTACACACACACACATACACACACATTCACACATACACACAGAGTTTCGTTTGTGTATTAATAGATAGATATATTTTCACCTAACCTTTGCCGCATATTTATTTAGGTTTTATTTTAATCATCTTATTTTGTATATGATTTAAAGTTGTCATCGTATTTGTGTGAATACTGGCTTGATTTAAGTAGAGATATGACAACAGCATATTCTTTTCATAGTTTTGACTCTCCAGCGTGTATCCATTAATATCGTATATGCTTTTATATAGTGATGTGGTTCTCGGTTGATTAACTGTATAATTTTGTCGGATATATACTCGAGAGACAAAACAATGAAAAGAATATTCTGTTGTCATAGCCCTAATTATAAGTCATATTATCAACGAATGATTTGAGTTGCATTAACTTCATGCAGCAATTTTCTTTGCAAGTCAATTGCTGAACATTGTAAATTATTCAGTATATCATTTTCGTATGCAATTATGTAGCTTGATATATTCGGTGCTATTAACAATCTAGAGTGCCTCCATTTTGTTCGATATAAATATTAACCATTGATTTCGTACGAAATATTAATTCCCATTCGCCTATATTCATTTTAAGGTTTGAGTGTTATTAAATTCGTATATATGCATATATATAACTCCTAAATTCTCCGCCCCTTTCTCTTAATAATTTTATATTTATAATTGTATACGTGTGTACATATGCATTGTCCAGATTTCGTATATATAATCACAGAGTCGTGATTTCAAAAGAAAAGAAAGAATTTGGGCGCCATTAGCTAGAATTGAAACAGTATCATTCAAAGCTGGTGACCTTACCGCTGCATCAACATGACACGTATAGGAACTAATTTAATATTTAAAATTAAACATAAACTAAGATGAATGTACAACATATATAACGATTAAATTTCAGCTTTGACCCATTTTTAACCATTTAAAAACTATTTTAACCGACAAAACCCATAAAAGAACGGTTCGTAAAAAATCCAATCATTTAAAGCCCCTAGCACCGCTCTGCGACTTTTAGTTTCGGGGAAATAGAGTTTGGAAATGTGGAGAGAGAGGCAGACAGATAGATAGCCATATATATATATATATATATATATATATATATATATATATATATATATATAAAGATGAACATGTGTGTGTGTGTGTGTGTGTGTGTGTGTGTGTGTGCCTGGTCACAAATAGGCTCCTATATTGTTGACTATTTTAAAAAAATTGATTACATATAATGATAGAAGATGCATCGAGAATCAGGAATGGGTATGTTTGATCTGGCAGAACGGTGTTTCATATAAATTGTGGGGTCTGCGTTCGCGCCTGGTCCCCAAAGTATGGAAATAAAAAAATAAAAAAAAACGTTTGCAAAGGGGTTTTGATATAGATATACATAAGAATACTTTGATAAGTACGTTTTAACTTAAATAGGGATGGTATAATAAAATTGTTGGGTCTGCCTTCGCGCCTGTACTCCATGGAAATATGGCACAAACTTTAACAAAGACTTTCCATATCTATTTGCGTAAGTATATTTTGATAATTATGTTTCAGTTTGAAGAAATATGGTATAATAAAATTATCGGGTGTTCGTTCCCGTCTGACCTCCATAGAATATAAATATGTCACAAAGTTATACAAGGTTTTTTAAAAGAGGTAACGGTCCACAATAACACCTTAACTTTAATCTTTATTTACGTTAGCTTTTATTTATTTTTTGTAGTTGAATCATATTGTGTCGAATAAATTCACCTCACGGTCTTATTAAAGTGAAAGCAAAAAAAAAAAAGTCGGAACTTTAGACAATTCTCAAATTTAGCATAACTCTGTTTTTTCCTTCTCCACTTGAACGTGGCACTCTTTCGAAAATAGATAAATAATAAAAAATAAGAACGCTACTTTTTATCGTGTCAAAAGAAGGAAAAATACTGCTCACGTGATTACGTATCTTTTTAAAAACATATACATGAACTTTTTATTTTTATTTATATATCTGTTTAAACTTTTTTGTCAGTGTACTAGAAAGAATTTAGGTGATTACAACCGTTTCTGCGTGTTCTTCACATTACAATAGTACAACCCTGAATCCGACGGCGCAATACTACGCCTTTCAATACTGTAAAACTGAAACGAAGCTGTCTTGCTTAAAAAGGGCGCCATTTTCTTCTTATTCCTATTTATATCGATTCTTTGCTTTAAACAACTAAAGTAATTACATGTTTACTTTTTTAATATCCCATTTTGCTGATTCGGACTATTTTACTAAAGTAAGTAACGCTTCATTATTTTTCAAAACTGTTTTTGTTTCTTTGTTTTTCGATATTTCGTCGATATTATTTAGTAAGAGTGTTTAGCAAAAAAGCCAACAAACGATTACCCGTAAAAATAAATATACAAGAAATAAATGTTACCATAGTCAATAAAAGTTCAGTTGATATTTTTTTTTGTTTTGAAATAGTTTTTAATGCTCTTTACTTGAAAAAAATTCCAGCGAACCGAAATTAAAACGAAATTTGAGGCGATAACTACTTAAAGAGTTTTAATATTGCCTATCTCGTCTTCGTAGCACTTTAACTTATCTACTTAAAGACAAGGAGGCACTACTTTTTGGAACTGCTCTCGTAGTATATGTTTAGTTTATATAATATGCATATATTATATATATTTACATGATATATATATATACACACTTACATAATATGTATTCATTTATATGATATATACAATATATATATATATATATATATATATATATATATATATATATATATATATATATATATAAGGGCAACCAAAAAAAAAGAAGCTAAATGGAGGCCATCTAGAAAAATGCTGTAGAACGGAGAAAAAAAGGACAAAGACCTTAGTGTTTTGATGTGATGTTTTGAATATAATAAACTAGTTATGACCAAAGTTTTATTTCATTCGGACAAAACACTAAGAAACGGGACTTAATTAGAGTTGGGCCCGTTTTTGGAGGGGTCACCCTGTACATCCAATACATATAATATTTGCATACAACATACATAAAATATATATCACATATACAATATTTATATATATATATATATATAAAGGAGTGGCTGGTTACTTTTAATGCATCTAAAACCAAGCTTCTATCTTTACATCATCAACGTTCTGATCCCCATCTGGCATCAATTAAAATGAATGGCTCTTTTCTTGAGGAGGCCTCAAGTTTTTACAGGCTACTGGGCTTGACCTTTACTCCTGATCTTAAATGGAATACGTACATCAAATATGTTGCCAAGGCCGCTGGAAAAATGGTCGGATCCTTCTATAGATCCAGTAGATATCTCACTGCTGTTGCAATTCTCTATCTATATAAGAGCCAGATACGTCCAAGGATGGAATACTGTTGCCACATATGGGCAGGAGCTGGTAGAAAAGACTTGCCCTGCCTTGATAGGGTTCAAAATAGACTTGGTGGCCTGGTGGGAGATGTCCTTTTCTCTTCGCTGCAACCTCTATCTCACAGAAGAGATGTTGCGAGTTTGTCTCTGCTTTATCGTTATTTTCATGGAAAGTGTTCGACTGAGCTTCAATCTATGGTCCCCCCTCGCCAAACTTTCACAAGAAACACTAGACTAGCTGAAATCACTATCAATAATTTTCCCCGCTCTTTATCTGTGCCTAAACCTAAACATAGATTCCATGAACAAGGCGTCTTTCTTAGAACTGCACGCCTGTGGAATTGTCTTCCGTTTTCCTGCTTTCCAGCTGTCTATAATATGGTTGTCTTCAAGTCCAACGTGAACAAGTTTCTGATGAGCCGTTCAATTTAAGTTAACAAATTTACCGAATTTCCATTACTATCGATTACTATATTGTCCTTTTGACTACTCTACACTCTTTAACCCTTATCCTTGAGTGGCCGATCGGCCTTGATAAGTGGTGACGCCTATGTAAAAAAATATATATATATAATATAGTGCATATATGATATATATTATAAATCTATACTCTTAATCTCACCTGTCTGTTTAAATATATGTATGTATGTATGTATGTATGTATGTATGTATGTATGTATGTATGTATTTATGCATGTATGTATGTATGCATGCATGTATGTATGCCTCGCAAAAACTTTCGACAGAGGCGACGGATTTTCACGAGGTCGGTATCATTTTGAAGCTCGACCCTTCAGACAAAAAATATCGGAAAAAATGTTCAAAATCATTAATGCCTTCACACTCAACACTCTCAATTAGGCCCTTTTCAAATAGGTCGCTTTTTCGACGTTATTTTCGAAATTCATCGCCTCTTTTCGATAGTCTAGCCTTAATTTAAACCCTCATAACATCCGGATTGGCGATTGGCGCAACGGCCACCGCGTCACGTTTTTATTTTTTCACTTTCTTTTCCTCCTTCGTAGTACGGGTTCGAGCCTATCTCCCTACTACCACTTTTTCTAATTTCGCTCGCAATTTTCCTTTTCTCTTTTTTTCTTTTTTTTATGCTCAACCAACACTCTTACATTCACCTCCACTTTCTTTTCCGCCTTCGCGACACGGGTTCGAGCCTGCCTGCCTACTACAACTTTTTTTTTTGCTCAACATACACGTACAAACACCCGGGCAACGCCTGGGGCCAAGGCTAGTATCATATATATAATCTCTACTCAAAGATAAAAAGATGCGTTGTAAGTGTTTCTGGGTATAAGCCTGAGTGTGTGTATTTGTTCCTTACGGATTCCGAAACGACTCGGGCTTTTTTTTATATTTTACATAAAAATGTACTTTATGCGTCTTACATACTTTTTGTAACGTAATACCCCCAGTAAGTGTGTAAAATCAATAATCGAATAAATTCGATAAATAAAAGGAACAGTCTGATTTTTATCAATGTGAACACCGGTGTATTTAAAAAAAAAAAAGAAAAAAAAAGATCACCGCACAAGCAGAGTGGCCCGACAT
>NC_136486.1:101148292-101160792 GCF_053919585.1 Euprymna scolopes | reverse complement strand
TAGAGTTTAATACTTCAGGCTATATATATATATATATATATATATATATATATATATATACACATATATATATATATATATATATATTTACACACGAAGCCTATCTAAAAAGTATCCGACCTTAGGCTAGAAAAAAATATTTCACATACTTGACAGGGGTTGGACCCTAACCCCCTTCGAAGTAGGCCCCTTGTGCTTGCACACATGTAGTCCACCGATTGTTTCACTGCTAAAAACACCTCTGGACGTCTTATTTTGCTATGGTGTTCACCTACGCCATCGCGTTGCGCATTATCTCTTCTCTACTCTCAAAACGGGATCCTTTCAGACAATTGTGTTTCATCGTTCCGGGAATCATCAGTGCAGGGTGTCACGATTACCGCCAGTCGGAATATTCAAAACCAGCAACGAAGCCGTTATATATATATATATATATATATATATATGTCTTGGGAGCATTTGTAACCTTAAAGATTAAAAAACTCCATAAATTAATTTTTTTTAAGTTTTTCTTTTCGTTGGAAAATTAGTTTGTCAGTGAGTCGTTTAATTACCTGCAATCGCTGCATAAACTTACTTCTCGAACTCACAATAGTACTTAGTTTGAAGGGATCATCAGTTGTTTACCATGGAACACTGTTTCGAAGATTAAAAAAAACAGCAGTATGTTAAAACATAGCTTCCCAGCAAAAGAATATCTCTTTTTACAATTGATTTTTCCAGGTACTTTAACCACTACGCCACGGGCCCGTAAGGTTGAAGGTTCAATCCTCAGTGTGGGTGACAGAAAAATACAATTGTCAATTACTTATGACCTCTATCTAGTCAAGGAGGCAGAACAAAAGCAAGCTACCCCGTAAGTACATATTCCCGAGTTCAACAAAAACATTCCAGAGTTGGACAAGATACATCTGAAGAACCAATCCTAATCTCAAAATTCCGAAACGTCGAACAAATTCTTGTTGAGGTGTTCACTTAAATGTAACGTAATCCCCCATTGAGGAGCGTTAGAACTACGCTGAGGTAGCTTGTATTCCCGGGTGACGCCAGATAATCCAAGGATTTAAGATAGAGAAGATAAATATACATATTTTATTTTATGTCAAAATAGATATTGTTTGAAAACCAGAGAAATATATTTTTACGGCTAAAAGTTGACGACAGGAAATTTCACTTAGAACCTTGTCTGGCCTTACATGAACTCAGGGTCGGGTGTTAGAATTGACATCTGTCCTTGAAATTGGTGAGAGAATTTCAGTGTGGGAACGGTGCCCATCGATTTCGATTTCGTGGAGATTTCGTGGCGAAATCCTATTAGCTGGGGAGAATTTCCAACCCCATCCACTTACCTTACTATATATACGACTGTCGTGCGAAAATTAATGAGAAGAGCGAGAAGAGTTGAGCCAGAGAAAGTTTCAGATCAGAGTAGAGAAGAGACGTGACCCATTCCCACCTCATCCATCCGTCGGTCGCTGTCTGTGAAGAGAGTTGAGACTTTGAAAAGAACTTACAAAATCTGAATGAGAATTGTAAAAACATTTGTACATAATTTTATGAGAATTAAGCTTTTGTAGATAGACTACAATCGTTGTCTTTCTTCCTGCCTGCCGCTTCGATATTCGCTTTCAGCATACCAGATTATGTAACAACCTCCTGTCCAATTTCAACATTCTTACAAATCATCACGCTGCTGTCTCATTTCCCTCTTTTAGAAATTCATTATTTTTTATCCTCGATTGGCCTTTAGTAAAATATAATCTTTAGTAGGCTTTTTCACGAATCATGGACAGAGAATGTTGCCTTTCTTTTAATGAAGCGAAAATGGCTCTGGTGTCTCTCTTTTGTAAAGGCCCGAGGAGACCATCACTTGACTTTGAGGCAAAAAAATCTTTCTGAGGCTTATATTAAAATGCTGGTTAATGTTTTACGCCAGAAACGCATCAACATGAATTCTTCGCTGCTTTAATGAAGGTAATTTTCTGCGACCACTGCGCATGCAATGCAACACTGCCTAACATATTTGAACGTTTATATACCGACAATAGATTCTTGCAGCCTGTTCCACAGTGCAGCCCCGGCGTCTGAAAAAGGTGCGTTCCCAGGATTTAGCCTAAATTGATTTTAATGTTTGTATTTTTTATTTTATTTTATCTTATTTTTTCATTTTTTATTTGATCTGAACGAGTGATTATATTTCCCTCTATTCGTTTTATAGGTGATGGCCGACACCGGGAAAATATCGGATGTACTGCACACATACAAGTTTATAATCTGGGCAAATAAAGATGTTAAATCCGATAGCTGACGTAATTAAAGCCAGAGTAATCGACATTTTGATCGAAGAGTTGGAGTCATGAATGATGATTTAAAAGCAGATACAACCGAGACTCCTACGTTCCAAACTGGATTGAAATTGCTAAAAAACGCAAAACAAAACAAAACAAGAAAGAAATCCTAATTAATAAGAATGTCAAAATAAGTGAACATTCTAATTCCGATGTACTGAATTTCAATATAAGGCACTAGCTGAACGTTGCCTGGTCGTACAATACGCTTAAACGTGATATTTTAAGTTATGCGGATTTCGTATATATTATTATAGAATCAATCCTCTATTGAATAGTATATATTACAAGGAATAATCTGCCATGTGAACTAATTTGCAAAAAAATTTAAAAATAAATAAAAATAATTATGATAATGTCATTCATCAACTTCCGTCTGTGATTATTTACAATATCACTACGGCTGATATTTGGGCTTGACGATCTTAAAATTATCTTTTCTTTCCTTATAGATCAGAAACATAATTTTTACAGGGGAATATATTACATTACACCGGCCAAAGTTACACCGGTGTAACGTGAAATATTCCCTGCAATTTTTTTTTTATCTATAAGAGAAGAAATCCTCTTTTTAATATCGGATTTTTCTCAATTTTCCCTACTTATCGGATGAAATTCTGTACAAAAAATATCTGAGAACACTGTCAGACATAAATTAGCTTTGTTTGAAATTTGCAAAAGATATGTTCAGTCGTTTCGGAGCCTACGAAGAAGGAACTCACACACGCAAGGTGACATCTATATATCTATAAAAGTGAACGTGTTTGTGTGTCTGTGTGTGTCCCTGTGTACATTTTCCTACGCAATAACTCTGTCAGTTTTAAGTCTACAGACTCGAAATTTGATATACAGGGTACTGAGATTTGGGAAAATCTTTGTAATTCATTTTCGGCCAAAAATATAGCTATTAAGGGGTAAAAGTTCAACGATTTTACCTTTTAGAACTCTACCAACTCCTCCGACAATTTTGGGTATAAACACTTGGAATTTTAGATATAGGTTCCTTGGACATGGATCTAACGTAATAATTTAAGTTCAGCCAAAAACAATAAATTTTAAGGTGTCATAATAGGGGTCAAATTTTAAAAAAATTGACCGCTTTTTTTTTTTTTTTTTTTTGATGAACATACACCTCCAAATACCCGGGCAACGCCGCGCACCCATGCTTGTTTATATAATAGTTGAGATAGAGATACCAGGTTACTTACTGACCTATCTATCTCTTGTCATATGTAAAAAAAATGACATGATTTTAACCGGAAAATTGGTGCTACTTTGCAATGGTGAAAGTGTCTGTCCGTGTAAGTATACATTTGGGCGTAAGGATTTGCATGAGAAATAGAAAAAAAAAGGCCACACAAAAAAAAAACAAAAAAACCTGCCCTTATTATCAAAAATACGGAATTCAAAATTAGCATTAATACCAGTTCAGTATATATTACACATGTATATAATCAAATAACATTATAAATAACACCGTAAAGCGGGGCAAATACTGTAACCAGGGGCTGTAAAAACATCGTATTTCACTTCATAACCTGAAAAACCGTATCCTAAGGCCACCGTATCTCGGGGTTCTACTGTAATTCCGGTAGTTATAAAATCTTTACATGTAAGCGGAGAAACATCTTCTAGCTCACCGATACTTGGTTGCATGATAATATTTTTAGATAATAGTCTGGTCGGACAAAGTGCTGATCTTAACTTCACATAGATGTCGTCGAGTAGCACTCACAACAATTTCACTGGTAAAAAAATAGTCACTTTAGAAAACACTAACAAAATATCAGCCGTAACATAATAAGCTGACGAATATATATACAATGTTGTTTTTTTTACATGGAGGTTACCAGTTATCGAGGCCCGGAAGCCACTCGGTGATAAAGGTTATTGCGTAATAGTAATCAATGATATAGTATTGTAGTAATCATTAGAATTGGATATTTGATAGGATGTCTTACTTAAGAGAGCGGTTTATCAGGAATTTGTTTATGTTGGACTTGAAGGAATCCAAGTTGTCGTCAGGTGGGAAATAGGCAAACGGAAGAGTACTCCACAGTCGTGCACTTCTAAGAAAGAACCTCTGCTCATAGAATCGACGTTTGAATTTAGGCACAGATAAAGAGTGGGGAAAATTAACGGGTGCCAGAGCGATCTAATAATAATATGATGATTTGGGCATATATGTCTCTTAGTGTTTTGTCTGAATGAAATGAAACTTTGGTCATAACTAGTTTATTATATTCAAAACATCACATCAAAACATTAGGGTCATTGGCCTTTTTTCTCCGTTGACTGTAAAATGCTCAGAAAAAAACAATTGAATGTCCTCTGTTTTTTTGGGGTCACTCTGTATATATATATATATATATATATATATATATATATATATATATATATATATGTATATATATATGTATATATATATATATATATCGTTACATCACTAATATATATGTACGCGTACAAATATATTGTAATCGTTATATCACTAATATATATGTACGTGTACAAATATATTGTAATTGTTACATAATTAATATATATGTACATGTACAAATATATTGTAATTGTTACATCACTAATATATATGTACGTGTACAAATATATTGTAATCGTTACATCATTAATATATATGTACGTGTACAAATATATTGTAATCGTTACATCACTAATATATATGTACGTGTACAAATATATTGTAATTGTTACATAATTAATATATATGTACATGTACAAATATATTGTAATCGTTACATCACTAATATATATGTACGTGTACAAATAGATTGTAATCGTTACATCATTAATATATGTACATGTACAAATATATTGTAATCGTTACATCACTAATATATATGTACGTGTACAAATATATTGTAATCGTTACATCACTAATATATATGTACGTGTACAAATATATTGGAATTGTTACATCACTAATATATATGTACATGTACAAATATATTGGAATCGTTACATCACTAATATATATGTACATGTACAAATATATTGTAATTGTTACATCATTAATATATATGTACATGTACAAATATATTGGAATCGTTACATCATTAATATAGATATGTACATGTACAAATATATTGTAATCGTTACATCACTAATATATATGTACATGTACAAATATATTGTAATTGTTACATCACTAATATATATGTACGTGTACAAATATATTGTAATCGTTACATCACTAATATATATGTACATGTACAAATATATTGTAATTATTACATCACTAATATATATGTACATGTACAAATATATTGTAATCGTTACATCATTAATATATATGTACGTGTACAAATATATTGTAATTGTTACATCACTAATATATATGTACATGTACAAATATATTGGAATCGTTACATCACTAATATATATGTACGTGTACAAATATATTGTAATCGTTACATCACTAATATATATGTACGTGTACAAATATATTGGAATTGTTACATCACTAATATATGTACATGTACAAATATATTGTAATCGTTACATCATTAATATATATATACGTGTACAAATATATTGTAATTGTTACATCACTAATATATATGTACGTGTACAAATATATTGTAATCGTTACATCACTAATATATATGTACATGTACAAATATATTGTAATTGTTACATCACTAATATATGTACATGTACAAATATATTGTAATTGTTACATCACTAATATATATGTACATGTACAAATATATTGGAATCGTTACATCACTAATATATATGTACGTGTACAAATATATTGTAATCGTTACATCACTAATATATATGTACGTGTACAAATATATTGGAATTGTTACATCACTAATATATGTACATGTACAAATATATTGTAATTGTTACATCACTAATATATATGTACGTGTACAAATATATTGGAATTGTTACATCACTAATATATGTACATGTACAAATATATTGTAATCGTTACATCATTAATATATATGTACGTGTACAAATATATTGTAATTGTTACATCACTAATATATATGTACATGTACAAATATATTGGAATCGATACATCATTAATATATATGTACGTGTACAAATATATTGCAATTGTTACATCACTAATATATATGTACATGTATATACATATATGCATGCATTTAATCGCACATATTCATATGTATATAGGTGTATACATCTTCATAAAGATCATATATGTATGTATACATATATATGTTTATATATGTGTATATATAACCTAATTCATATATATGTGCATATAAATATATGCGCATGGCTATATTTATGTAAGCAGGTATATGTATGCAGATATATGTACATATATATATATATATATGAGTGAGTGTGTGATTATATATATATATATATATATGTATACATATATATATATATATGTGTGTGTGTGTGGTTATATATATATATATATATATATATATATATATATATATATATATATATATATATATATATATATAGTGTTTCTTTCCGGATCTATCCATCAAATATTCATACATATATATTTATATATGTGTGTAGATGTTCGTGTGCGTGTGTGTGGGTTTCTGACCGATTTTTTCTAATGAAAGGTCGTTTGTGTTTCGAATTCGTGAAATAGAAAAAAAAAAGTTAAATTAAAACAGGAATTTGCAAAATAAAACCGAAAATTCTTCGGATGGAATTTGATTAAGTTTAAAACATTTTTTTGTTTTTAATGTTTTAGCTTTTGCGGAGATGCTATTTTTTATTTGGATTTTTTCCCTCCAAACTGCGGTTAACAAACATTAATGTTTTCTTTGTGTGTCTGTGTTTTTTTTTATGATTTGTGGGGGGGGGTTGTTTTGTTGTTGTTTTTTGCGCATTTGATTTAATCTTTCTTTCGGCTTTTTTTTTTTTTCGGAAATTCGTTTCTAAAATGAATGGATGAATAAAGCCAAAATAACAAAAAAAACAAAAAAAAAACACTAAGAAAATGACAGAATTAATCATGCTTTCGTTAGTAATAGTAATTTGTGAGACTCGTGAATTTTTACGTAGTTAATATCTTACTTTGCGTATTATATGTAACGTTGGTGTCACATTGTACTGATTTTATACTTTATATCTACGTCAATTTGACCGATAATTTTAGTTGCAAGTTTATTTATTTACCAAGTGTATATACCCAAAGTTGCCCGGCCGAAGCATATTGCCAGGCGGAGGATTAATCACATACCAGGTACGTCCAAGGATGGAGTACTGTTGCCACATCTGTGCAGGAGCTGCCAAAAGGGACTTATCCTGCCCTGACAGAGTTCAAAATAGACTTCGTAGCCACGTAGGTGATATCCTTTTATTTTCCCTGCAACCTCTTTCTCACAGAAGACATGTTGCGACTTTGTCTCTGGTTTATCGTTATTTTCATAGCAAGTGATCGACTGAGCTCTAATCTATCGTCCTTCCTTGCCAAACTTACACAAGAAACACTCGTCTAACTGAAAACATTACCAATAATTCCCCCACTCTTTATCTGTGCCTAAATCTAAACGTAGATTCCATGAACAAAGCTTTTTCTTAGAACTGTGCACCTGTTGAACTGTCTTCCGTTTTCCTGCTTTCCAGCTGACTACAATATGGTTGTCTTCAAGTCCAACGTAAACAAGTTCTTGATGAGCCGTTCTACTTAAGTTTACAACTTTACCGAATTTCCATTACTAACGATTACTATATTGTCCTTTTGACTAATGTAAACTCTTTAACCCTTGTCCTGGAGTGGCCTCTGTGCCTTGATAAGTGGTGATGCCTATGTAAAAAAAACTATTGATAATACACTGAATATCATAGCTTGTTACGTAAAGTGACCACATATTTGATTTAAGTAACATAAAAAACGTCTATCTTGGTCTATGAGAATTAACTCTTGTAGCCTCAGGGAGAGAAAAAAATTCCATAGCTTAAATAAATAATCTTACTTCTCGATTTCGACAGATATTAATAATTGAAAATAACTTACATTAAACATTACTTACATTAAAATTGATTAACTAAATCAATTTTAAATGATATTCCTAATTAGAGAAATTAAAAAGATTTCATTATAACAAGCACTTAATAATATCAAGCTACTTATTAAAATAGATTTTCTTTAATGTAATATATAAATGAGGTTGTTCATTGAATGTAGATTTACTTTGAATATATATAGAAATCATGCTGGATTAACAGTGCATAAAAGTCCGTTTTCAGTACGAAAATAAATATGTCTACCTTTTGTACATATTAATTAAAATGTGAACAAACTAACGGGAATACAACTTTTTTAAATAGAAGATTTTTACTTGGAGAGTGACCCCATAATAAGGCCAATAGTCTACTCAAGGATAAAAGTTAAATTAGATAGATTGTGACACAATATCAGTCACGATAGAACTGTGGTAGGACAAGATAATCTCAATGTACAACTCAATAGAAATTTATTAACATTAGACTTGAAGACGATTAAGTTATATTCAGCCGGGAAGCAGACAAGCGGGATTGTGTTCCACAGATGGACAGTTCTAGGAAAGAAATTATGTTCATGGAATAATAAAACGAATTTAAAAAGTCAAATCGACTTTGAAATTTTTATGACTCTACAGCCAATTTCGTACTAAAAAGATATTACTGGTATTTCTGTTTCTCTTCTATTACGAATCAAACAAAGCATATTAAGACTTCGAACGTTGGAGACTACTAATATAGATCATGTCCAACAAGGAACTGTGAAAAAGTTTTTTAAAAAGATGTCTATACACCTTACATTTACACTTCTGCGGGTTAGTACAGTAAGGAAAGCATATAACGAGGATAGGATCCCAAAGCCAAGCAGATCCCCAAAGTGAATTATTATAATAGAAGTATCTTCTGCATATAGGAGCCTCACCATTAAAGGGGTAAGATTCTGATGGCTGTTGGGTTACTTGGGAGTATGCACATCGAAAAGGGCAGAAATACTATTAGTTCATCAGACCACGTTCAAATAAAGTATTTGTAAAACTGCACAGGGATTTAACACTGCGGCGGTGAGGCAGAGATTGGAGCTTGGCCGATAGATTTGAGTTTCTTTCTTTGCTATATTGTTATTTTCATGGAAAGTGCGTTCTGTTTTCGGGTTTATCATTTAAATACATGAAAAGGTTTGTTCCATGTTATGGAACAAATACCCAGAGGACAGTGGAAAGCCTGCTTCAAAGAACGTTAGATCTCGATTGTGCTGTGTACCTCTACAAAGCTACCATTTTCCCATGGAGTATTGCTGCCACATGTCAGCTGATGAATCTACTCCTAGTCTCTCTCGATCTCTCTCTTTCTCTCTGTCTGTCTGTCTCTCTCTCTCTCACTGTGCCAGGGCTCATACAAGAGTCCTTAATCTGATAGGTCCTACTTTTTCAATAAAACTGCAACCCATGTTCAGTCAATGCAATATTACCTCTCTGTACCTGTTATACAAATATTATTTATGGAATATGCTCTGACTAATTCGTAGCGCTTGTAACCTTTCGACGTAAATAACACAATCTAAATCCCGCTTGTACCCTTTCGACGTAAATAACACAATCTAAATCCCGCTTGTACCATTTCGCCGTAAATAACACAATCTAAACCCCGCTTGTACCCTTTCGACGTAAATAACACAATCTAAATCCCGCTTGTACCATTTCGACGTAAATAACACAATCTAAATCCCGCTTGTACCCTTTCGACGTAAATAACACAATCTAAATCCCGCTTGTACCCTTTCGACGTAAATAACACAATCTAAATCCCGCTTGTACCATTTCGACGTAAATAACACAATCTAAATCCCGCTTGTACCCTTTCGACGTAAATAACACAATCTAAATCCCGCTTGTACCCTTTCGACGTAAATAACACAATCTAAATCCCGCTTGTACCATTTCGACGTAAATAACACAATCTAAATCCCGCTTGTACCCTTTCGACGTAAATAACACAATCTAAATCCCGCTTGTACCCTTTCGACGTAAATAACACAATCTAAATCCCGCTTGTACCCTTTCGACGTAAATAACACAATCTAAATCCCGCTTGTACCATTTCGACGTAAATAACACAATCTAAATCCCGCTTGTACCCTTTCGACGTAAATAACACAATCTAAATCCCGCTTATACCATTTCGACGTAAATAACACAATCTAAATCCCGCTTGTACCCTTTCGACGTAAATAACACAATCTAAATCCCGCTTGTACCCTTTCGACGTAAATAACACAATCTAAATCCCGCTTGTACCATTTCGACGTAAATAACACAATCTAAATCCCGCTTGTACCCTTTCGACGTAAATAACACAATCTAAATCCCGCTTGTACCCTTTCGACGTAAATAACACAATCTAAATCCCGCTTGTACCATTTCGACGTAAATAACACAATCTAAATCCCGCTTGTACCCTTTCGACGTAAATAACACAATCTAAATCCCGCTTGTACCATTTCGACGTAAATAACACAATCTAAATCCCGCTTGTACCCTTTCGACGTAAATAACACAATCTAAATCCCGCTTGTACCATTTCGACGTAAATAACACAATCTAAATCCCGCTTGTACCCTTTCGACGTAAATAACACAATCTAAATCCCGCTTGTACCATTTCGACGTAAATAACACAATCTAAATCCCGCTTGTACCCTTTCGACGTAAATTACACAATCTAAATCCCGCTTGTACCCTTTCGACGTAAATAACACAATCTAAATCCCGCTTGTACCCTTTCGACGTAAATAACACAATCTAAATCCCTCTTGTACCATTTCGACGTAAATAACACAATCTTAATCCCGCTTGTACCCTTTCGACGTAAATAACACAATCTAAATCCCGCTTGTACCCTTTCGACGTAAATAACACAATCTAAATCCCGCTTGTACCCTTTCGACGTAAATAACACAATCTAAATCCCGCTTGTACCATTTCGACGTAAATAACACAATCTAAATCCCGCTTGTACCCTTTCGACGTAAATAACACAATCTAAATCCCACGTTTCATTGTTGATGTTCTCGTATGCTGGAGAGTCTTTTATTATGAAAGTTCCTCCTTTCCAAACAAGTAGTATGCTTTTTTGTTCTTCAGACCGCGCTTGGCTTGAAACCGATTGTATCCTGCTGATTTCATCTGATCTTCTGTAATACTCTTAATAAATCGATAGATAGATGGATATGAGCAAGCGCACTGATAACCTGACTATGGCAAACAGAGCGAAAAGCACTCAGACAAATTAAGTATGGAAATTGATTAGGAGAATTCCTATCCCTAATGCCTTTATATAATGTCATTTCTTTGTTTCAACAACGTTTTTTTAAACATACTTTTTATTTGTTTACATGTCTGAATAGAATAAAAACACAGGAATCCCCCATTTGAAGAAGTCATCATTGTTGTCGCTGTTATTCACCAACATATAATTAAAAATATATATATAAAAATAATTAAATATCCTTGTCAGATCAGCATTTTTTTTTAAATATCAGCTATGACTCTTTGTTAAGGTGTCGGTTGGTTGCTTTTTGTTTTAGGGCACATCGCCCCTTTTCAGGTTATCTAATGCCGAATCCAGTGATTTTGAAGAACAATGTTTTGATAGAATGTCTTTATTTTTTTTCAAGTCAGTTTCTATTTAGCCCATAGTTGCGTCCCCCTAACAGGTACTACCACTCCGAGTCAGAGTGGACCTGGGAGTAATGGTAATTAAGGGGTGGCTTTACACTCCTCAAAGCCCGCAAGCTAGGGCATCACCATCGGATATAGTTTAAGGTCATATCCAGGACCATCTTTGTTAAATACGCACAGGGATGTTAACACAGTTAATCATTCGTTAGCGTCCGTTTGCCTCACGAGACAATTAAGTTATGTGTCTCAAATTAGCCTGTTGACGAATTGCAGTAGCTACTGTTATTATGCAACAAAAAAAAGTGAGTAAAAAAGTAGACATATGCTTGATCGATAGGATTTGTTGCAGATGTAGACGGTATCTGGTTGCGAGACATCTGTTGCAGCTTCGGTGGTGTGCGATTTCCCTTCTCCCTCCACTGCTAATCTCACCTTTCCACACTTTTACTGGAACATGTCTTTACAGCAATGCAACAGCAGCTGTGTCTTTCGGTCAC
>NC_136486.1:101063292-101143292 GCF_053919585.1 Euprymna scolopes | reverse complement strand
AAGAAACAACAAAAACACTAACTGGACATATTTTAGATGTTAAGCTTTGGACGATCTTTGCATAAACGATTAAGCTTATAGTTTTGAGGAACTAAAGATCTTGATATTTTTTTTTGTTCTGTTCTCTTTTTTACAAGGGAGTCAGCACCTATCAAGTCCTGCATGCTATGCGAGAATGAGCTTTAGATGGTATTTAGTAGTGGTTAATGGTGTAAGTTGGATAAAATTTTATTATTTAAGAGAACTTGTTCACATTGAACTTGAAGGTTACGATATTGTAGTCGATCAGGAAGAAGGCCAGCGGAACTGTTCCATAAGTGGGAAATTTTGCGGAAAGAAGCTTTGCTCATGGAATCTGCGTTTAGATTTAGGTAGAGATAGAAAGTGGGGGAAATTGTTCATAGTGGTTGTAACTATTGAGTGTTTTTGTTTTTTGTGAAAGTCCGGAAAAGTGGATCTTCTGTTTCGGTACTCTTGCATAATTTGAGCCGAATTTTCGTGAATTCCCGTCAATCTTGTATCGGGCGAGACCGGCAATAATCGGTGTCGGTCGAGCGTCGTAACAGACACAGGCTAATGAAAAAAAACCCGAAAAAAACAAAACAAAAAAAAAACATAGGCGAATAATTAAAAAAATAAGAAAAAAACACCTTGACAAATGAAAATATATTTATTTTAGTATATATATATATATATATATATATATATATATATATATATATATATATATATATATATATATAGCCAGTAGAGTTTAGTTTCCTAGAAGCACATCCAATGAAACAGCATATGTCTACCAAAATAGTGCTCAATGAGTGAACAGAGCAGGTATATTAATTTTATTTATACAAACATTAATGGCTACATATGTGCATACATGTTTCTGTAATCACCTGCGTTGGGGGATTACGTCTTCAGGCCAAGAATTACCGTCGAAAGTGATATTTCAACCAAATATATTTTCCTATTTCGTTTGTCAAGTTACAATGTAACCTGGGTGGGAGTCATAAAAACGTGTAGAGGACAAGTGAGGTCTTTGAAGATAATAAACATCTTTTTCATTACCCTTTCCCCCTATCCAACCTATCTTTTGGTTTTTATGGCATAAGGTAATTGAGAATTTAGTTTTTTTTTGTCTTGGAGTCTGCAAATTAAGAACATTAGCTATGGTCACTAAGTACTTACCGGTGCCTTTCAATCTACATCCATCCACACATACATGCAACACACTTCATATATATATATATATATATATATATATATATATATATATATATATATATATATATGCAAAACATTTATCAACAGAAAGGTCTTTTTCTTCAAGAAAATATTTTTTAACCGTATAATTGCTAGGTGTAAGTACATGTTGTTTCTTTTTTTTTTTTTTTTTTTTTTTGCAAGACTTGTCCTGTCGAGTTATTTTTTTTGGGGGGCGGGGAGGTCCACAGAAATTAAAAAAATGTTTCTTTTTAAATAAAAATTGATATTTATGTATATATATTTTCGGTTTTTAATTGGCGGCGGAAAAACTTTCTTGAGACGAGGATATTTCCTTAGGAATCTTTTACTTCGGTCGATGGTTGAACCGCCATCGACGTCAAAGAAGGAGGAGGTGGACCCCATGGGTTGGAGGAAATATTTTTTTACAGTTGTCCATAAATAAATGATTTCTATTTCTAACATGCATGGATTTATTTCCCTGCCTGTCATTTTTCTCTGTTTGCGAGTTTGAAAATATTTGTTGGCAGCTTTTTTTTAGACGCTTTCTTCCAATTCATATGTCGTCTGCTTCCACTTTGATAGCATTTTTTCATTGACTAATCAAACTCGTCGAAATTGAATTCCCCCCAAAAATAATAATAAATAAATAAATAATAAATAACTAATCAGAAAATAAAGTCACCCCCTCCCTTAATATCACCTTAAAAATTACTAAAAACATAGCAGAAAAAAATAAAAAATCGAGTAAGCGTTTAAACATTTGAACAACGCTCGACTGACACCGATGATTGCTGGTCTCGCCCGATCCATACTTGACGGGAATTCGCGAAAATTCGGGTCAAATTATGCAAGAGTACCCTGTTTTCTACGTTTTATTTTTCAATTACTTTTTATGTTTGTGCGCATTTCTTCTTCCATTCACTATTTTCGTTATTGACTTCATTCATTTTCTCATTTATTATTGTGTTTTCTTTTGTATTATATACTTTCACCCTGTCTTTATTTCTGCTACACCTGGTAAATCAGATTAGGCTGTCTGAAGATTTTAGCTTCTTAATCTAAAATGCGTAAATCATTGGTCTTGTTCGTTTCTTTTTATTTTGTTAAACTCAATCATGTTCTGCAAAGTAAAAACAAAACAAAATTCCTCTACAAATCAACTAAACCGAACACAATGAATTTGAGAATATAAAGAAGTTATTTTTTTCTCTCTCTCAAATTTACTTGATTCGACATTAAATAACTCAAACAGAGTTGGTGTGCCGTAGAACAAAAGAAAAAAAATCAGACATAATGTTTGGAGATACAACTTGAAATATAAAAGCCTTCGTATTTTATTCTAAATTTACTAACCCTAAGCAATGATTGATATGCCGTAAAGCACAACAATCCAAACCAATTCTGCTATACCTTTCCTTCGTTTTTTTCTTCTTCCTCTTCCGTTTCCTACCTTTCATTTTCTCTTTTTTTATTTACAAGAACCTAAGTTTGTCCAGCTGGGTAAACTTGAGAACTTGTACCGGAAAAATATCCAGTAAATAAAACGTTGTTTAGTAAATCGTTATTTTTATTTTATTTATTTATTTATTTTGCATTTCCATACACCAAACATGGATATAAATATCACTAAAACATCCGCTGGGTCATAAGCTTCATTTCGGTACCTTTCATGCTCGGGTGGTTGCCGGTAGGCTGAAATAAACCGCGTCACACACACACACACATATAGACAGACAGTAAATCGAACCTACTAAGGGAGATAATAACTTCCGGTGAATACCGGAAAAATATTCAGTAAATAAAACATTGTTTAGTAAATCGTTATTTTTTATTATTATTTTTTTTGCATTTTTTGCATTTTTTTTTTCTTTTTGCATTTCCATACACCAAACATTGATGTAAATATCACTAAAACATCGGCTGGGTCATAAGATTTATTTCGGTACCTTACTTGCCTGGGTGGATTGCCTGTAGGCTGAGATAAACCGTGTCACACACACAGAGAGATTAGGAAAATTTATAATAAGATTTTCTTTTGTTCATAAAGCAGTCACCACTTATCAAGGTCAGGACACAACTCGAGGATAACGGTTAATGGGTATACATAAGTAGTAGAAATTTTGTAAATTGGATTACTTAGGGGGATGGTACATCAAGAACTTGTTTAGGTTGGACTTGAAGACAATCAATTTTCTATTCTTACTTCTTTATTTCTGTTGTTTATTCTCTATTTTTCTTCGTTTTTCTACCTTTCTTTTTCTTGTAATTTTCTTTTTTTTTCTCATATAACTTTAATTTTATTTTCTTTATCTTATAATTTCCATTTTCTTTCTTTCACTGTCTACTTTCTTTTGTTTTCTTTTTTTCTATCTTACATTTCCCCTTGTCTTTCTTTTCTTATTTACATCTCCATTCTATTAATTTCATGGTGGCACATTCTCTCTTTATCAGAAAACACGATAGACGTGGCTATCTCTCTGATTACTTCGATCTACTATTTCTTATATCTAAAACAAAAAGACCGCCACAGACTTAACCGTGAGATTAAAGACATTTAATAACATCGCTGATAGCTTTGCGTGTACGATATGTTTGACTTGTTTGTGGTTTTCCCTTTTCCCCCTCGAAAGCTTTCATCTTGTTTACTCTTTAATAAACACTAAAAGGTCAGCTAGTCTCTTTCATTTTGAAATGTTTAGAGCGTTGAAATATTTTTTTCGTTTCTTGCACGCATATTTTCAACTCTAAACGAATATCGTTTTTTTTTTCTTTTGCGTTTTACGGCATATCAACCCCGTTTGTCTCATTTACTGCTGCGATAGATAGTATCCCAATTGGAAACGATTAAGTTACCATTTTGTTAGTAAGTGAAATGTACGTGAAGGTTTTTATTGAAAGAATAAAGAAAGCACCAGAATTTCAGAAAGAAATCACAATTATATATTTTCTTCGGTTTGATAATATGACCCAAAGGTCAGATAGTGATTTTTAAAGAGCCAGCGCTGTAGAGGAAGAACGCTTATGCTCGCAAAAAAAAAAAAAAAAAACATTCTGAGCTACCCGATCGGTATTCAGGCGATTACCAATAAACTAGCCCCTTATTAAAGGGAGAATGCAAAATACTCTAGACCTGCATAGGACCAGATAACTACGAGGCGCCTGCAATACCTTTCCAGAAATTTATATACTGACATTTAAAATTGTCGTAGACTCTGGAAAATTCAGTAAGTTATTGCTATGCATCTTATCACATGACTGGCGAATTTTTATATCAAATTCATATGAATAGCTACACCAGGAATTTTAATACACCCTACTAAAGGCTGATTTTGACAACTGGTGAATTTAAAAAATGCAATCTGGACGTGAGGACACTTTAGAACAACGATATGCAATAAAAGTTTGTTTCAAATCTGGAGAAATTCTACAGAAACGCGTGGGATGTTTCAGCTTCTTATTGAACCGTCTTTCATAAATCGAGCATCAGTTTTTAAGTGGCATAAAAGATTCAAGGCGTTAAAGGAGATTCACGGGTGTCTGTGAAAGTGATAAGCGGTATGTGACGAGTAAGGCAGTCAGAACACCAGAGTTGATTGGTCAAATAAAGAACTCAATGGATAAAGACAGTATTGTGTCTATGGAAACAATAAGTGCATAGTTTGATGTCAGTGTGGGAACTGTGCACACAATTATTCGTGAGGAACTGAAGATGCGGAAGATTTGCGCAAAGTTTGTCCCAAGGGTGCTCCATTCTTGCCACAGTCTATTTGACCAAGATGAGAATCAAGACATTCGTCATTCTCTATAGTTTAAATCTTGCTCTCTGTGACTTTTGGTTATTCCATAACTCAAGAAAAACATTAGAGGCTTTTGTTATGAGACAACTAAGGAGATTAAAGAGCGTGTGACGAGGGTCAGTGGCACGTTCATACAAAATGGACTATGATGGAGCCGCGCAGATGTTGTTGGACTGGCACAAGTGCATTACAGCTGGAGGAATTTACTTCGAAGGGGACTTAGGGGTGTGTACTATCAATAAAAGTGCCCATACGAAGAACGTCTGGGTACGTATTGAGGTCAGCTCGTATATAAAGTAATGGAAAGGGTGCACGAGTCTTACTGTATTTTGTATGGCCCTTATAGAAAGAAAAGGTTAGAGAATCTCCATAAAAACTAAAACTGTATTCATTCAAATTTTCTGGGGAGAACAGTGAAAAAGGTCCTGAATCACAAAGTGTCCCTCGAGGAGTGCTGAGATGCAGAAGTGTTTTTTATTCCCTTCCTATTGTGGAATGATGTGAAACAAGTGTCAGAGAGTGGGAATTGAAAGTCCAGAACCCTAGAGGAAGAATACTGGGCAGCCATGTTTATAGTCCTCAATATGGCCGCCGCAGTCAATTATCTTCTCATAGGGCGAAATCAAAGCCTAAGAGGATGGACTTCTTAGAACTGCACAGGACTAGAGATATACCTCAATCAATAGGGAACAAATAACATTAACAATGTTCTAGATCCTGTTGGTTTTGATGCCGAGGGAAACGCCCTGGATTGAGGGAAACAAAGTGTGCAACACTGAGACTTCGTTACGTTGTATGCTTTTCTCTTGTGAAACTGTATTTAATCCAACTAGGTCTTTGTTGCTTAGTAGACTGTTCTCCAGCAACACCATATTCAATACTAACTTCAAAAACAAGAGGCTCGATACTGGAATCTCGTTACGTGATATACGTTTCTGCAATAGCGTTTTCAATACTGAAGTCAAGAACAATGTTCTCGACATCCGGACTTCCTTATGCGATATACATTTCTGAAAAGCATAGTTTTCAATATTGAGTTAAAAATTATGTTTTCGCTACTGTAATTCCGTTATCTTGTATACATTTCTGCAACATAATTTCAATATTAAAGCCAGGAACAATGTTCTCGCCACCTGAACTTCGTTACGGGGTATCCGTTTCTCTAAAACAGTGTTTTCTATATTTAAGTCAGGAACAATGTTCTCATCATCGGAACTTCGTAATGTGGTGTCCTTTTCCTCAACAACACCGTTTCTTTTATACTGCTCTGTATCGTTCAATAATCTCAGCTGTTGGAATGCTAAACCTCTTTCTAACGTCTTCTATTAAGCATATGAGGGACGTGCAATAAGTAATAACCCTGGCCCAATTCCAGTTGTATGATCTAGCTAAAATTGTGCTAGTGCAAAGATTTATATCTCTATGGGTTATGTTGCAAATTACAGCTCTGAACTAATTGTGGTTTCTGTTTTACACGTGTTTGAACTGAGTCAGGTGTGAAATGGAGCCTGTTGAATGTCGAGCAGTGATCCGGTTTTTGTATTTAAAAGGACGCACACCACAGGCGACTTTTGATGAAATTAAAGAAACTTATGGTGATAATGCTCCATCATATGACCTTGTAAAATGCTGGCATCATGAATTCAAACATGGCTGGAAGTCTGGCAAACAGCTCCCAGACCTATTCGCCCCCTTCTGCCATTGATGAGGCATCTGTCCGTCAAGTTGAGGCTGCCACATTTGAAGATCGGCGCATTACTATTCGTCAAATAGCCCAAGACGTCAGAATTAGTACAGGGTCTGTGGAAACTATTATTCCTGACCATTTGCATATGCATAAGGTACCTGCTAGATGGATTCCCAGGTTGCTCACACCATTCCAGAAGCGAGAACGCGTCGAGTGTTCGAGAATGAATTTGGAGATGTGCCAAGAAGATGAGTCAAAGTTTTTCAAAAGATTGATTACATAGGATGAAACAAGGCAAGGGTGCAGCCCTTCGCTGGCAAGGTCATGCTCACAGTCTTCTGGGAGCAGGACGGAGTAGTGATGACAGATTTTCTGGCAAAGGGTACCACAATTACAGGAGCCTATTATGCTTCACTTTTGAAGAAATTAAGGGAAGCTATCAAAATCAAGAGGCGGGGCAAGATCAGCAAAGGTACCCTCCTCCTGTAGGACAAGGCTCTGGTCCACAACTCGCATGTCGCCATATCAGAAGCACGGCGTGTGGTTATGAAATCCTCCCCTATCCTCCCTACACCCTCTGACCTTCACTTCTTCCTGGCCATGAAATTATTTCTGAAAGGAAAGCGTTTTCCAGATGATGCAGCCTTGATTTCTGAAGTCACGTCGTGGTTGGAGGACCAACCTTGGGTGTCCTACAAAAACGGTCTCCAGAGCTGCATCAAACGATGGGAGAAATGCATAACACTGGGTGGTTCCTATGTAGAGAAAGACTAATAACTGTGCCAAGTTTCGTTGCTCTACTGCTATGGGAAGTGGGTCACAGGCACTACTTATTGCACGCCCCTCGTATCTTTTATTAATGGCAAAGCATTGTCGATACGTATAAATGCTCACTTGTTCTTTCTCACACCTCTGTTCTACGGGTTAGGGTTAGGGTTAGAGTTAGGCAAAAAGAAACCTTTTTTACGTCGGCGAAACATTCCCAACACTCGACTCAGATTCTGACTGATCATGTCAACCACATTTCTTTACATTTTATAAATGAGATTTATTCGAAAGCAGCCCTGGTACAAAAAAAATAGGCGAAGGTCTTCATGAAAATTCATATAATTCAGGTTTTTGTAAAATTTATGCAGTGGATATTAGGCATCAACTAGCTGGCAGCCTGAGGATGTGCGGTCGTATAATACGTTTAAATATGTTATAATTAATTATGCAGATAGCGTATGAATTATTAAAGAATCAATCATCTATTGATTATTATTTATTACGAAGAATAATTTGACCGGTGGAGTAATTCGAAAAAAAATTTTAAAATAAAAATATAATAATAATGTTGTGGATCAAATTCTGGCTGGGTTTGTTTACAATATCGCATCAGCTGATATTTGGGCTTGGCGATGAATGGCTTGAAAAAAAAAACACTTAGGATTAATGTTTACTTTTAAAAAAGGCAATGGAAGAAATGATTAGCGGCGATTTTAAATGGTACCCATTCTTTTATCGTAAATTGAACAAATTAATAAGAAAAATTAAAACAAAATAGTGGCGTACATCTGGTCTTGAACAGGGTATCATTTGAATTATAGTCGAATGCTCTACAAATAAGCTATATTTCCAAGGTATAATAAATCTGTTTTGGTTGTGGTTGTTTTTTTAAGAAATGATTTGCTAAGATTTATTATATCTCTTGGCCGGTGTAACGTAAAATATTTCCTATAAATATTATTTTTTTCATCCATAAGAGAGAGAAACTACTTTTAAGATCGTTTTTTTTTTTCGAGTTTCGATATATCGTATGAATTTCTATCCAAAATATATCTGAGAACACGGTCATTCATATAAATTAGCTTTGTGTGAATTTTGCAACAAGATAAGTTCAGCCGTTTCGGGACTTATGGGGAAGGAACTCTCTTTCTCTTTCTCGCACACACAGAAAGTTACTTTTATATTATAGTAAATAAATAGAAATGCAGATTAATAAATATTCCCTTCATTTCTGTATCTTTGGAGTGTGTTACAGTGACGTTAAAAACCATAATGTCGGCACAACTTTCTAGGTGAATTCGAATTTGACAGATTTGCATTTAAATCCGTCCATACTCATTAGGCAATATTTAAACAGTATTCACTGAATTTAAATTGCTATTATTCATTCCTTAATTCATAGCATAGTTAAAAATCCTCATTATGTAATAAATTATTATCAAAATTAGAATAATCATTCTAAGACTAAGGTTAATCAGTTGAATACATGCATTCAAATCTTATCATTCATTTGGTATGATTAGGATTATTTATATTGTTTGTCTTGTTTTTGTTTTTTAGCGATATCTTTGTATTTAGAATTCTTTCTAGAAAGATATCGGTTACTTATTGGAGAGATCACGTGAAACTTGTCAACATCCTAAGTGAAGGTGGTTTTGTGGAATGAACTAGATTCGAACTTTGGACATCTAGGTTATCAATTCATGCCGTTAACTATTTTGCTATCGTTACTTCGCTTTAAATATTAGTTAACATCAATTATAGAAGTGGTGCAAAACTTTACTGTTCAAAGAATTCAGTTTACCCGATTTGGGACAGATATTTTTGCTTGTATTTATTTATTTATTTATTTATTTTTTTTTTTTATGTTCTTTCTTTGATGATTGTAACACTGGGTATGGGGCAACCAAACCAAATGCCAACATTACCCTGTTTTTTATTGAAACCAACCGAGAGCTCTTTTTAGTATCCTCGCTGTTCCCGTAAGTGCAATTGTCTGGATATCTTTTGCACTTGGTTCACGAGGAATATTAGTTAGGTAGGACTTCAGGTTCTTCTTCAAAAGCCTTGTAACACCTATAATAACTGGTATGATTAATATATCCCTAAAATTCCAGTTTTTTTTTCACATCATACATGAAACCTTCATATTTGGTATGTTTCTCCATTCAAGCTCTGTTCAGACCTCCATCATTAGGGAGACTCACTTCAACCAAGGTTGCTATTCTTTCTGACTTTATAATACACTCTTATATAAGTTGGTTGATAAAAAACGCATTAATCAAAATTGTTTTTAAGTCGGTGTAATGCTGTAGATATTTCGTTTTCCAAAACAAACACTGCACATGAGATGAAAATTGCCCCAGTCTTCGATATTTAGAACAGGACAGGTATTGCACTTGGATCTCATCCCGAGGACCGGGAAAGTCTTGCATTTTCTGCAATCAAAACTTGGTGAGTCATCATGCTAGGCGGTCATCTAGTTAGTCAGCTCTCATAATGAAATCGGAAATAAGGAAGTCGGCCATGACACTTTTTTTTTATTTTGATTTCCTATTCACTCGCTTCGACACATTACACGGAAAGTGTTTTAGTCTCACAATGTCTAATCCGATCACGACTGCTATAAAGCGGCACTTCAACGCAGTCACAAAAACAACCCACTGTTTAAAAATGGTGGTAACAACAAAGAGACAACAACGAAAACCACAAAAGATCTTGTTATGATGCAGAGAAAATTCGTAGTAGTAGTAGTAGTAGTAGAAATAATAAAAACCGTAGTGAAACAAACTTAACGCAGTTTTAATATAACATATTTTGATTGCCAGACACACTTACACTTGAAATTATATTTCAAATAATTACAAATTACAAAACTGTAGATATATTTTTAAAAACTTAACTCAATCTTCAAATCAAGAAATGAGTTTTGTATGGTTAAAATATATAGACAAAAAAAGCGTTAAGAGATACTGATAAATTTTGCTTTTGTGTTATTATTATTATTATTATTATTAGTAGTAGTAGTAGTAGTAGTAGTATTATGTTTATTATTATTAGTAGTAGTAGTATTATGTTTATTTTTATTTTTATTATTATTATTACTACTACTACTACCACAACAACAAAACCCTCTTAAGGAGAGTAAAATCTGGACCTTGAGTTTATTTTCAGCAACCCCGTAACTCGTTTTCTAGCCCACGGGCGAAAGTATATAGAGTTTGGAGGGGAAGCGAAAAAGCAAGCAGTATAACCGCCATTACCTGAAATTAATTCTATAAGAAATTATTTTTGAGTTAAATAAAATAAAAGTATATAATGAGTATTTATTTCCTTAAGGTTATCAGAAATGATAATAGTTTATTAACGAAAATAATATTATTAATGTAATTTTACGATATTATATGAATAATAATGCGAACACTGGCGAAGTATATTGTTCTGTAATATTTGACAGAGAGTGTACACTAGTGTTTAAATAATTTAAAAATTGATATGATCGATTCAGTAAGCGTGGTCTGTTTACCGATCTAAATCAATGGTTTTGGTAATATTTTCAGAATTATGTTTTACTAGCAAGGAAACCTGACGATGTCCGATATTGCTGACGATCAAGGAATGTTTCACACTTTACTTTATTATCATCCAAATCGGATAGATTGCACATTTTTATATCAAATCGATTGATTGGCTGATCTAGTTAGGATCCCACTGTAGTGCACTTGAAGGAAACTTCATGTGCTTTCCAGCAGTGACTTATTCAGTGATAAATAATAATCGACATTGCACTGTAGAGAACCTAGTCTTGCTTTTATGAAATTATTTTTATATAATAGCTCAAATTAAAGTTTCAAATTCAAAAATGAAATATCATGGTTTAATTGTGCCCTAAGCAGAAATATTTATTTCAGTACTCCCGTGTCATATCAAAGAACCTACTGTTGATTTTATACGCCTTACAGTTCTGTGGTAAAACTTCTCAAATGCGCTGGTGATGTTCAGTTTATAAATGTTAACATTCTTCAAAATCAGTATGTCTCTTCTTTAATTTGATTTTTGGATTATCGCTTAATGGTTTTTTTAGTACTTATCAGAGGCACCCCGATACAAAACCCATCTGAGAACACTTCCAGGCACATAAAGTGTATTTGTATGAAATTTCATAAAAAACGGACAAAACGTTTCGTAGTCCATAGGGAAAACACACAGTGCCTTTAACATATAAGTAGATATTATATTAAATTTATGTTTATTTTAAAAATCTTCATTTTTATTTAATTAATAAATAAATAAATCAAAAAATTCTTTGTAAATCCGATTCAAATGCAGACCCCCCCCATTATTTTTCTCTTTCCTTCTTTCGTGCTTTTTCTACTTCTTGTTTCATAATGAAGTAATTTCGATGTCTACCACAAAAATGTAGATTTACCAATCAAGCATTCGAAATAATTTGACTTAATGAGGCACCACGTCCCTGGCGAAAAGCTACTCGAGGATAAGTGTTAATGAGATCGTCAGTAAGATGATTAACGATTCGATCAGAGGATTGAAAACGATGATTCGAATGCACAACAACAAATATATTATCAAGTAATATAACACGGATATACCACTAGACCGACTTTCTCAGGTAATCACGGTGCAAATATAAATATAATGTATATAAGGAATATATGAATATGTACACATGTATTTGTAAGTTGTATTAATAACACTTTCTCACCTGCTTCAGCTTGTGTTTTTCCGTTACCTCTGCATTGTACCGCCTTCTACACATTCCATTTAACTACATACTATACACTGTTTCAACCAAACTACATCCACCTCTTATCAGGTATTTGTTGGTATTAGACTTTAAGTCAACCGCATTAAAGTCTTCAGAGAAAAATACCCGTGACAATGTGCTCTACAGATAAGTATTTAAAAAGGAACTCCAATCGTGAAAATTCCGTTTAGTTTAGACACACTGTGGAAGAAAGGGGGTACTTGTCAGGGTTGTTCTATGCGTGTTTAACATTGGGGAATTAGGGATTGGAACTCAGTCGAGCACATTTATTGGAAATAATTATATATATTATAAAAAAATCTAATAAAAGCCCTTCTATGTGAAATAAGATTAAGGGAAGAAATCTTTACCCAGTAAATTTTGACGGTGAATGTTTTTATACAACACGATACGGACTGAAAAGCTGGATGTTCACAGTTCGAATGTAAATCTTTTGACGATCAAATTTAAAAAAATAAAGCATTAAACTTAAAAACTAATGCATTAAATTTTAAAATTAATACAATCAATTTAAAAACTAACGCATTCAAATAAAGTTCCTCTGAAATATTAGAAACATTTTATTTCCATACATAATACTTAAACTAATGTTTCAAAATGAAATCACCTATTAGGATGATATGCCGTAATACAACGTATGTTTTTTTAAATTAAAATGATATTTAAAATTATAGTTATAAAATTATCTTTTGCGTATAGTATTTTAATATGCCTAGGCTGGACGTGACGGTGGTTAAGTGATTAAAGCCACGCACTGACAACCTGGGTTTTCAAATTTCGAATCTGTACCATTTGTCGATAAACTTAAAAAAATAATTCATTCAAATTAAAAACTAACGCAATTAATTTAAAAATGTAAACAAACAATTTAAAAACTAACGCATTCAAATAAAGAAATACTGCATTCAATGTAATAATAAGGATTCTTTTTTTAAAAAATTGTGGTTTTAAAATTAGAATTAAATAATATATTTAAAAAACAGAAATCGTTTATGATATTTAAATTTTTAATATTTTTTTTCGTAAAAAATCATTTTAATATGTTTGCAAAAATATTTCGTCAATCCAAGGAGCGATTTAATATGATGAAGAGCTTTCTTTTTTTCAAATAGTAAATAACCAAAATGTATGAAAAAGTAAGCGAAAAATAAAGATTTATTTTCATAATCATTTTTCGTACAGCAAATCCACTTTGCCAATTACTGTTGCATATTGCATTTTACCTGCTGAAATTAACGCATCTATGCATGAAGCGGATTATCGGCTTGCGTGACTGCCAGCCTAAACACTTCTTTTACGTGATTAATCTGATATTGGGATTTTGTTAGGCCAATATGTTAACTCACCTTTCTGGCATTATCTATTTTGATTTTGACTTTATAGAAGATTTAAAAAAACTATGTTTGAAATAATGGTGTACAATATGGTACCAACCGAGAGACCTTTAACACCTTGAAGATTTGTGGCCAAACATTTTCTATATAAGAAGGAGAAGGAATAATAACAATGACAACCACCAATTCATTTAAACTCACCGCCTTAGTCAAGTGCCAGTGACATCCATTTGATGAGGTTGTAATTTATAATTCAACCTTCACATATTTCATAATAGAAGACACCTTGACTGCCGTACAATGCAAATCAATATACATTTGGTCTCTTCGAATTGAGTAGCGACATTCTGTGTCGTTGATCACGTAGAGATTTACCTTCCAGTCTTCTACATATTTAAATTAATTTCATCTTGATAATAAGTATTTGTATTATCCAAAGTAAAGTTTACAAGTTCCTTTTCTGCAAAAAGTCGATCTTTTAGTTTTATCAGCGATTGTATTTACACCAACAGACCATCTTATAACTTTTTCCAGTGTAAAGCAAGCGCTATCAAGATGTCGTTTATTTGTAATTACAGATACATTTCTAACTATCTCTGGATTTGGGTGATTTCGTAATTTTTTAGATAAATATTTCAAGGTACCTTGACAATTATCCTCTAACACTTTTATTAAATAACTAGCTGGGCCACCAACGTTGGCCGGTCATGCAATACGCTTAAACATATTGAATTTAAAAACTAAAACAAACAATTTAAAAACTAACGCATTCAAATAATGAAATACTGCATTCAATTTTTCGATAAGGATTTTTGCTTACAAAAATTGTGTGTGTTTTTTTTTAATTAAAATTAAACAATACAGTTTAAATTCTTTTTCGTATATGTTATTTACATTTTTAAAATCTTTTATTCATTAAAAAATCATTTTTTTTTTATTTCCAAAAAATTTCCTCAATCCAATAAGCGATTTGACACGTGAGAAAGCTTTTTTAAATAGCAAATAACCAAAAATTATGAAAAGTAAACGAAAAATAAAGATTGATTTTTATAATCATTTTCTGTACAGCAAATCTTCTTCGGCAATTACTGTTGCATATTGCCTTTAAATATGCTGAAAATACCGCATCTATGCATTACCACATTTATGAAGATTGCGTATACATTATTATAGAATCAATTCTTTATCTAATACTATATATTACGACGGTATACTTTTCTCGGTGGACCAATTCGCAAAAATATTAAACAATAATAATTATAATTTTCATCTAATTCCGTCTGTGTTTGTTTACAATATAACGTCAGCTGATATTTGGGTTTGACGATCTTCTCTTAAAGATAAAATGAAGAATTTTATAGAGGAATATTTTATGTTACACCTGCAGGAAAAAATATCCAGTAAATAAAACGTTGTTAAGTAAATCGTTATTTTTTGCATTTCCATACACCAAACATGGATATAAATATCACTAAAACATCTGCTGGGTCATAATCTTCATTTCGGTACCTTACTTGCTTGGGTGAGTTGCCTGTAGGCTGAGATAAACCGCGTCACACACACAGAAATTAAGCAAATTTATAATAAGATAGATAGATAGATAGATAGATAGATAGATAGATATTGTGACAAGGCAAAACCCCTTCAGTTTGTTTTTGGCTCCTCTTCACGATTTCGTTTCGATGATTTTTTCAAGCTCGCAACTCGACTTTTTAGCTGTACTTGAATTACAACCATTTGCCCTTTCTACGGCATGCCAATATTTATGATTTTGGGCAGCTCCTATAATACAGGGTTTTGCACTAATTGGTGTCGTCCTGTATTTACCCCGTTTCATGGTCTTTTTTACTCGATTCATCATGATTGTTAGTAAAATAAATTGTTTATAAGATTAAAAACTCAACTTTTAATTGATTGAAAATTGATTTACAATTGATTGCCTTGCGTTGAAAGTGAATGTACTATTTGTTTTAATTTACGTTAGTTTTTAAATTGATTGCATTAGTTTTTTAATTGGTTGCTTCAGATCTTAAATTGGTTGCTTCAGATCTTAAATTTGTTGCCTTAGTTTTTAAATTAGTTGCCCTAGTTTTTACATTTGTCGCCCTAGATTTTTTTTTAATTGTTTGCCTTAGTTTTTAAATTGATAGCCTTAGCTTTTAAATCCATTTCCTTGATTTTTAAATTGGATGCGTTAGTTTTTAAATTGATTTGCTTGGTTTTTAAATTGGATGAGTTAGTTTTTAAATTGATTGCTTTAGTTTTGAAATTCGTTGCCTTAGTTTTTAAATTGGTTTCCTTTTTTTTTAAATTAAATACGTTAGTTTTTTTTAATTGGTTGCGTTAGTTTTTAAATTGGTTGCCCTAGTTTTTAAATTGACGGCCTTAGTTTTTAAACTGAATGCGTTAGATTAAAAATTAAATGATTTATTGTCTTAATTTGAATGGTTTATTTTAAAGGTTCATCGGTAAAAAGTGTAGTTTGTTCCATGATATCACTTACATTTAGGGATGTTGGCAACCTTCACGTGGCGGCCCCCGTAAGTACCCAGTGTCTTTCTAAAGAGAATTGTGACAAGAAAAAATATCAGGAAGCCAATGTTAACAATAGAATCTTTGGATTCATACGATATGATAATGATGAATAGCCACGGGCAAGATACAGGAAATGTCTGGTCAACAGGCGCCAGTTGAATGACAGAATCAAGCGAATTTCGATGAGACCTCCGAGCAATTCTCCGGCCATGTCGGTCATATGGCCGTTTGAAAATGCCCCAATCCTTATAAAGGGCATATCGATAAATCATTGAACAAACGACTAGTCATATCCTGTTTAATTTACGCAGTGTTTCTCTGTCGGTCTCAACTGGAGTTAGATGGCTGCTTTCACGAACAAATGAGAACCGTGCCCACGGGCATGTCGCGATGGGCGGAAGTGAGATAGCTTAGGATCGTCAACTACCGGCAGGATTGTTAAGTGACCATGTGTGATGGTTTGAAAGATGGATGGTGGAATAGAAATAAAAATATAATGAATATGGTTCTTAAAAAATGGTAAATTGAATAAAAAAAAAATTCAAAGAAATAATATACGAGAGGAGGCACTAAAGGACATAAACACACTTTAAATAATAGCTAGAAGCATTTGAGGGGCAGATAAAGAGCTGGAAATCTGGATATCAGTGGGTAGCAACATATTAGGATTGCGCGATCATTATTCATTAACACAAGTCTAATATATCATAGTACCTGAAATATATGTCAAATATTAGTTTTATACTAAAACTAGCAATCCGTCAATTAAACTTTAATATATTTTTATTTGTGTAAGTTTAGATTTAGAAATTACAAATCAGTTCTCTATTGATTAATATATTTTACAAATTGAGAGAAGAGTTGCAGAGAGACTGTTTAGCACACGCAAAGATAACCTCTACAAGAGCTGAACTTCCAAGTGAATATAACCATAGTTCTTTATCTATTACTGTAAATTTTAGAACCGTAAACCTAGTCTTGCCTTTAGATCTATAATTTTGCTACTCACAATAGATGACTAATTATTACTACATATTGTTATACAATATACGTCATATATATATATATATATATATATATATATATATATGTATATATATATACATACACATATACAAACACATGTATATATTTGTATGTATATATACAGAGATAGATAGATAGATAGATAGATAGATAGATACAAACATGCTGGACTACTTTGTTTGGCCATACGTCGAGAACCAATATATATATATATATATATATATATTATACATATACGGCCTAATCATGTTGACACACCGGTTATCGCAAGATTATCGAAGTTAAGTAACAAGGAGCCTGGGCAGTACCAGATGTGTGGCAATTTTGGTATACTAGGCGCTGTATGTGCTGTTCGTTATCACGACATTGTTTCTAGATGTCCTGAACTTATACACTAGATAGTGGAATTATCAGGTGTGGTTGAAGATTGTGCCAACCTTGCAACAAAAGTTCATACGCATAAAACCTCCAGCTCGTGTCCATAGTTTGTCCTGACTGAACGGAGCTAAGTGGGGATATACAGTGTCCCGCAAAAGTTAACAATACACATTTGAAACTGTTAGTTTTTGTATTTCTAGCTTCCAAATGGTAATGAAACTTTTTATAAACATAGAAAATGTGTGTAAACTAAGGTAGGAACAGTTGGAAAAATAAAAAATAATAATTTAACACAACGCGAAGAAAAAACTCAGTGATATCATATTCACATATCAAATTCATTAGATTTCTCAATAATTTTATGACGGTTTATCATGGTAAAATGCTTAGAAGCTTTTAGAATGTTCAGGAATATGAAATAATGTTGTGAGACCGGATTTCACCCATAATAGACTCGTCCAGATCCTATATAATCAGCCCCTAAGGCTGGTACGGTGGAGCGAGATCTCAACGAATATTGTACCTTGGGCAGCGAGATCTTACTGATACCTCCAACTACTACTATTCTCTTTATCTTTCTCTGTATTGTAAAAGTATTGCGTCATTCTTTATCTAATAACCGTATTGTAAGCAACCATATCATGGGAAAGAATAAACAGATTGATCAACAGCTCAGAAAACGAATTGTAAGTCTTCATCAAAGTGGATTGGGATATAGAACTCTATCCAAACAGTTGGGTCCTGGATATGACCTTAAACTATATCCAGTATTGAGGCCCCAGCTTGCGGGCTTTAGGGAGTGTGGATCCACCCTTTAATTACCATTGCTCCCAGGTCCACTCTGACCCGGAGTGGTAGTACCTGTTAGGGTCCTAACTATGGGTTAAATAGAAACCGACTTGAAAATAACAAATATATTCTATAAAATAAAATTCTTAAATCTTTGGATTCAGCATTAAATAACCCGAAAAGGGTTGATATGCTGTAAAACAAAAACAACCAATCAACAAAACAGTTGATCGTTCCATTGACTTCTGTTGGAACAATAATTCGGCATTGGAAGTCTCACAAATCACCCCTTCCTTTGGTCAGATCAGGTCGTCCTCGAAAAATAACCAAACGTGCTGAAAGGTTATTAAGGACGAAGGTTATGAATTCGCCAAGAATTACTTTTGGAAAGCTGCAGAAGGACTTAAAAAACAGTGAAATTAAAGTTAGCAAGGACACAATCAGTAGAACCCTTCATCTTAAAGCCATCTTCTCTAGATTAGCAAGGAAAACTCCCCCTTCTTAAGTCATAGCATGATCCTGCTAGGCTTGATTTTGCAAATGAGTATGCAGGCAAGCCTCTAGAGTTTTGGGATAACGTACTTTGGTCAGATGATATCCAAATTGACTTGTTTGGCACTCCAAAAACACCGGAAGTTTGGAGAAAAAAACGTACTGAATACCAGTCAAAAAACACCATTCCAAGCGTAAAATTTGGAAAAGGATCCATTATGATCTGGGGTTGTTTTAGTGCAGGGGGTGTAGGAAAAGTGGAAATAATAAAAGGAAAAATGAATGGAGCACTTTATAGAAGTATCTTGGAGAAAAACCTTAAAGAAAGTGCAAAGTTGCTCAAATTGAAATCAGACCGGATCTCTCAACAAGATAACGATCCAAAACACACTGCGAAACTCACACAAAATTGGTTTAATTCAAATAAAGTTAATGTTTAAAGTGGCCTAGTATATCTCCCGATCTCAACCCCATGGAGAATTTATGGGGAATATTGAAATTACAGGGAAGAGAATCTTCAAATCTGCGAGAATTGGAGAGAATTTGTGTGGAAGAATGGAATAAAATAACATAAGACACATATAAGAAGTTCATAGGAGATTACTCAAAACGTCTGCATGCTGTAATCAACAATAATGGTTATGCTACAAAATACTAGATATTATTTTGTAAATGTGTTGTAAATTTTTGCGTTGCTAATTATTGAGTTTTCTTTTCGCGTTGTGTTAAATTGTTATTTTGTTTATTTTTCACGCCGTTCCTATCTTAGTTTCAGTACATTTTCTAAGTTTAATAAAAAGTTTTATTACAATTTAGAAGCTAGAAATAAAAAAAAAAACTGACAGTTTCTTATGTGTATTGTAAACTTTTGCGGGGCACTATACATATATATACATATATATATATTTATATATATATATATATATATATATATTTATATATATATATTTATATATATTTATATATATATATTTATATATATATATTTATATATATATATATATTTATATATATATATATATATAAATATATATATATATATATTTATATATATATATATATATATATATATATATATATAAACAACCTCAATATAAACTAAATCCTTTACAATTGTTTCCGCAGACAAAGGATTTACTGTCTGCTTCTTCAGATGGCAAGAGTCAAAATGAAAAGCGGGGAAGTTATGATTTTTGGGTTTACGTGTAGATGAGCATGCCCGGGGACAGAGGAGGAAGGAAGGAAGGAAGAGGAAGGGGAAGGTATATCCTTTGAGAACGTGCCATGATATTCTTCATTACATATAAATATAAGTGCGCAAAAACACACATGCACATAATACATATATACAAATAAAAGAAAAATGAATAATGAAACAGTAAATAAAGATAAAGAAACGCGCATTTAGCTGTCTAATATTAAGAATTACGATGGCAATATTTATTCGAAAAGAGAACAGATATCCAATGGATGTAATGCATTTCGAGGAGAGACACTGTGAAATCCTTTGTAAGTCAACGACCATTTTTCATTCGAAAAAAAAAAGAACAGAAACATCACTTTCAACTACAATTACGTCTTGAGATAGATGTGTGCCAAGGAGAATGAAACAATTTCCGACCACGGTCATGGTCTTTGGTGTGGGGCACATCATGTCACCTCATATCTTCAAAGTCGACTTGAAAGTCAAAACTAAAGTGTACCTGAATGTGCTGAAAAGTGTAGTGATTGCCTGGTGTAATAATGAACCCGCTGGAAGACCCTGGGTGTGGCAGCAGAACTCGGCGCTGGACAAGAAATCCAAATAGACCCAGGCTTGACTTCAGAAGGAATGTATCATTGTCTCACTGTCCCATCCTCCAACAACATAATCTTCCACAACACAAAAGCCAGTCTGGTCGCCGCCCTCCTTCGAGTATTCGCCGAGTCTCCACTGTCGCTTCTTGAAAAGGCATGCCCCCAGTTCCGGATCCGTATCGAGGCGGCGATTGAAGCTGCAGGCGACTACATTTATAGATTTCTGCTCTACTACAAAATCCAGTTACACGAATTGATATTTTTTCAATAAATGTTATAAAATAAAGCTGTGGTATTGTTTTCTTTAGGGCGATAATTTTATCGTTCTACTCTATGGTCATTAAGTAGTCCCAGATTTTTTTAAGCCATGATGTGTGTGTGTGTTTAGTTTTAGAATTCGTTTCTTTTTATATTTTCGTCCCTAATGGTGTGTATAGAAGTTAGATCTTATAAGATGTGTCTAATGCTGTCTATTGTGTGGTTTGGTTGATCGTAGCGCATAGATACTGGGCGCTGGGTGGACTTGTCTCCAATTGTGTGTTTGTGGTTGTTACAGCGTAGGCGGAACTCCAGGCCTGTTTCCCCTACGTAATTGCTCTTTGTGCATTTGATGCGGTATAATAAATAACTACATTTAAGATATTGCAGTTGAGAGGTGGGAATTACAGTTGGATGTTGGCGCCTATAGGATTGAATATGCCGTTGGTGTTAATATGTTGACATATTGGACAACTAGACTTGTTGCATGCTTTGCTTCCTTGAGATGCGGGGATGCAGTTTATCTGAGTAGATGTTAGTGAAGAATGTAGGTTGGGGAACTGTAGTTTTGCACAAATGTAGGGTTTCTTATATGCTGTGTTGAGTGTGAGGTTCTATTGTAGTTGCTTGAATATCTGTTTTATAGGATTGTGTAGATGTTTAGTGTTATTATTGAAGTCAAATACCATAGGTATTCGTGCGGATATGTTATTCTTTTGTACGTTAGTATATTGTGCCTGCTAATATGCAATGCTCAGTTTATGGCTTGTTTTATTATTTTTAGTGGATAGTTGCTGTGGAGAAAGTGATTTGTTAGAATGCTTATCTTTGCGTCATAATCGGATGAGTTTGCATAAATCCGTAAATGCGAAGGCATTGACTGTATGTGATAGAATTGTTTCGTTGCGATCGGGTAGCGGCTCTCAAAATGTAGTCTACTGTGTCCGTCGTTGGGTTCGGTGTATAATGCAATGATATTCTTTTTGGAAATGTTAGGCAGATCGTCAAAAAAGGGGATGTGTGTGATAGAGTGCTCAGTAGTGAACTTCATGCATATATATTTATATATATGTGTGTGTGTGTTTGTGCGTGTGTGTGTATTACAATGAGATATATATATGTATATACACATATATGATTGTTATATATGTATATATATATATATATAAACCATCATATATATGTATATATTTGATAGTAACTATATTTATTATATACTAAATATATATATGTATATATATTAATATATATATATTTCTTTATATATATATATAAATATATGTTTGTGTGTGTGTGTGTGTGTGTGTGTGTGTGTGTGTGTGTAATGGTGACCATATCTACTATTTACAATTAATGGATCCCATATTTTATTAAATTCTATACTAGGTCTTCTTAAGGTCAACGATATCCGGCGTATGCGTTCCTTCTTCACGTCGTCCTACTTTACATCGCCCTTCCCTGCCTATGAATTTTACTTCGTCTTATTATGTCAGATAATTTGTCTATTTCCTTTATATGTGGTCAGCCATATCCAACTGTATATGTAGAAACATAAAATAATGCACATTGAACCCTTAATAATTATATGGCGCCAAACTCGCACAATACTCTAGAGCATTATACAGGAATGTTTTTGGTTGAGATGCGGGGATGCAGTTTATCTGAGTAGATGTTAGTGAAGAATGTAGGTTGGGGAACTGTAGTTTTGCACAAATGTAGGGTTTCTTATATGCTGTGGTATTTGTTTTTACACTAGCTTTCATATTGTCTGTCGTCGCTCAAGACTGAGAAAATTTAAAATTTTGTCTAAATTCCGTGTGCCAGTTTCGGGAGCCGGTGTTTTACCTACATTCACACATGACCTTTTGTCCAACGCTGTTCTTTCGAGTAGCTAAGTAATGGTTTAGGTGTTTCTTTTACGGCATATCAATCTTTTTTTCTGGTAATTTAACGCCGAATCGAGTTATTTTGGGAGGTTTTTATGCTTCAAGTGCTTTATATCTTCAAATATTTATTTGTAGAGTTTGGTTTGGTTGTTTTACGGTATATCACCCTTTTTCGGGTTATTTAATGCCGAATCCAGTTCTTTTGGAAATAATATTCTTGTTGCATCCAGTTATTTTGTAGAAGGTTTTTTCTTCAAGCTCTTTGCATATTCAATTGCTAGTTTGTTTTATAATGGATTTTATTGTCTTTGTTCCCTGGCTTGTAGAAAATTAATGAGTATTGCCATGGGAAATGGAAAAGTGTCGCATTATTACTGTTTGGTACGTTTTAAGTAAGAAACCAGTAAGGAAGTGAAGGAGATAGAAAGAGAAAGGGGATATGGGAAGAAGGAAAAGGGGGAAAAGTTTTGAGTAAATAGAAACGTATTTATCCGTTAAAACGTGGGTAAAAATTGGAATTACGCAACTGAAGTTATGAGTTTCGTTTTTTTTTTTAGATGACGATTTATATATTTTATTATTGTGAATATTTAGACTACAGTACTCATCTTGCTTTTTTTCATCGACTGATGTAACACATGCCTTTTTGCAGGTACATCTTTTCACACTTATTCTACATGAAGATACCTGAAGTTTGAAAAGATACAGCTGAAGAAGGTCGGGAATTATATCAGCCTAAACCTTGTTTAATTACTAACCAACATGAAACTTAAATGCTTTGATTTTGGGGAATCAAGCTTCCATCTATGCGTTTTTAAAAACATCGAATATGATCATATTTTAAATATTGAAAACTGTTCATATGATATGCCTGATGCCGGCAAGTTTCATATATATATATATATATATATATATATATATATATATATATATATATATATATATATATATACCTTGGCTACCATTCCGACAACTTAGAGGCTTGCTTGAATCAGCCTACCTTTTTGTAAATAGTGAGGTATGGTTCGCATCCGTCTTAGAATGTATGTCATCCGAAATTTTCTCCCAACCATTCAGGAAGAAATTAGTGTATTTTTCCTATCTCCCAAGGAGCCCTTAACGAGGAATGCGCAGGAATCAGTTTATGGCTACGTTTTTATTTATTAGCCTCATATTACCACTGATGCATAGTGGACTACTGTGATAAGGGCCAGAATTTATAAAGGGCGAGATCAAACTGGGTAAAGATTTGGGCAGGAAGATATTAATATTACATTTAACTTTCTACATGTTAGTACGGTCGAAAAAAAACCCAGACTTTTATTTCTCGAGATGTGGTATGGTTCGGTTTTATCCTAGGAGCGAGCTCTACTAAGCATTCCTTCTACCTGCTTGTACCGACACAGAGCTCTTCCTATGGATCGGGATTAGTCTTCCACATTTTCCAGCCTTGCGCCATATTCCAATGGCATTAGATTAAAGTAACCTCTAACTATCATAATTAAAACCAGAGATGAACCACTCACTGTGAAGGGAGGGTCGTCTTGAAAAATGTTAGGACCGCTTAATACGTCAAATCATCTCCAAATAGTGTTCTATCGAAAAACATGTGTAACGTTTTATGATCTGATTGAACTAATTCGTACAGTAGTAAAAAAAATAAATATAACGGTATAAATTAAGTGAGAATTTATTCAAACACGCTTTGTACGTATTATTTCAGTTTTTGAGTAGATGCCATATTCGTCGAAATTGTTACTATCAATTGCTTACATTCAGTATCCCGTAATCTAAAATTAACAATAAATATTTTTTAATCATCTACATTATAATTCAGGTCATAAGGGGTTAAGTAGAGTTTACCTAACTAAATTTATTGCTTAGAAAGAATTTGATTTGCGTGGTTAAATTATCTGGGCTTGGTCGCACTTTGAGAAACTATTACATCCAGTGCAATCTAAAGTACGAAAATTCAAATAAAAGAAAAATTGATTTTGAGTGTGCGTTTCCGAGCTCTCCTGATAACCTCTATAAAGGAAAACTTGGACAGTCTACTTGTATTTTTCTAGAACCGCAGATTATATTAACCTAAAGTAATTCATATTTTCAATAGCCGAAATAAACAACTTTAAAAAAAAATGCAATTAATTTTGTTATTAAATATTTAAAAGTAATTTAGGATATTCAATGAAAACATATAATTTAACAAAAGTACCTCCGTTTGAATGTATAAAAATACCAACATTGTGTAGGCTGCATTAATCCATTTAATCGACCACATACATCCGGCAGGATATAGTCTACCTACATCTGCTGTAAAGACTACTACAAAATGAATGAACGCGTTCCCTCGTTTCTATTATAAAAATAAATAATACGTCCATGGTTTATTTAAGTATGAACCCCGACAGTTCTATCTTGGCGGACAAGGCAAATATCATGGTGTTTATATTCAGACAATGAGCCTTCATCTTTTATTAGAGCGGTTTTGTGGGGAAGAAAAACGGCAAATGGAGACAAGGGCCGCTAGACCATGTTCAGAAATCATTTAAAACCTCCACTAAATTCGTAGTGACCTATTCTGCACGAATAGCCAATGAAATCAAATCAACGACATGGTGTGACCAGACTGTCTTACGATATCAGCTTCTGAACTTAAATGCATCAAGCATTAATGATTTTTCCCTTCCCTTTGAAACACACAATCATATTATGCACTGCTAAAACCAAAGCAACATTTTTTTTCTCTACAAAACAACCAATGAAATCACCGTGAAACCATATTTGAAGATATAAAGAACTTGAAACCTATTTAAATTTTTATTCCACGATTACTGGAGTTGTCAATTAATAATCTGAAAATGGTTGATATGCCGTAAAAAAAAGGAAAACCAAACAAAATACACAAATCAATTATATGTATGCATTAATTAAAAATCCTTAATCGAAGTCTCGCAAATATGGAATTTCCAAATCCTCGTTCTAATAATCTGATGCTATTTCTTTTTGTTTGAAAGTGTTTATGATAGCATCTTACATATTTCGATTTATATATAAATCTGTGTTTGATTCTGTTCGACTATTGACGTTCATATGAATTGCTATCACTCGGGTTCAATATGTGCGTGCGAACGTGTCGTTGAGTGCTTTTAGAGCATGCAATGTTGCTCCTTCATGTGCAGTTTCTTTTATTAGTAAAGTACCAGTCCTGTTTTCCCAAGTACATAAAATGGAAGAAACCTGTTCGTCTAAGAGATATGAAGGAGTTCGCTAATGCACGGCTATTGAAAATGAAGAGCGCCACAAATGTGTGAGATGGTTCGATAGAAAACGGAGGCATTTATGCTGTTAAATGAAAGGAGAAACAGGTGTGAAAAATGGAAAAAAGAAAAGGCGAAACGATACTCAGCCACACACATATATATATATATACACACACACACACACACATATAATGTTTGTATAGTTTTAGATTTTTACATGTAAATCAGCTGAAACGCTTCTCGATGAAGACAGAGCGTGGTTATGATATGTTAATTTATACAAATATTATTGGCTACATATATGCATACATGTTACATCAGTAGCCCTTTTCAGAGACACTGTGCCTTCAGGCCAACGAATTTATCAAGACGAAACTCAACAATATTAAATTAGTTTTATACAAATAATTGGTATTTTTTTTAGATTAGGCCCACCTCCACAATTTTCTTTTAAATGACGACTTTTATATGTTTTCCCCTATGTTGAACACCGAAATCGGATTGAAATTTTGCAGAAATAAGTAGTTATCGAGATATAAAAAGTTGTATTATGCATTGTATTCTTTGGCGGCCATCTTTGTTTCGCGTGTAGATTTGTTATGGCGCGCGCATTCGCGTAACAAAGATGGCCGCCTAAGAATACAATGCGTAATACAACTTTTAATATCTCGCTAACTACTTATTTTTGCAAATTTTCAATATGATTTTCGTATTCAGCATAGTCGAAAATCTTTAAAAATCGTCATTTAAAAGAAAATTATGGAGGTGGACCTAATCTAAAAATTTGCCAAATAATTTTATCCAATTAAACTCACGAGAAGAAAAACGGCAAAAGAAAAAAAACATTAAAAAAACAGTGTAGAGGGAAGATGGGGTAAGCGAAAAGGGGATGGAAGGAGGAGATGAAAAAGTGTTTATGACTACGTTGGTCAGTTATTCATCGAAAGTGTGTTCGTTGATTTCTATATTATCTTTTTATAATAAGATTTTAAACATTACCTCTTTGTATTGACATATTATTTAAGAATATCTGATTTGACCGAAACGACACCTATTGACAAATATCCTAGGCTCATAATATACTCGTGTAGTGTAACTGACAATCCAATCCACGGTCAAGTGAGCCCCACACGCATACTACGTAAACAACGCATAACCATCCCCCACCACCATCACATCCATATATAATTCCAACGTACACTTACACTCACATGCAGCACATACCTTTCTACATGAATTTTCAAAAGTCTACAACAATTTTAAATGCGTGTATAAAAAGTCTGCAAACTTATTAAAGGCGCCTCGTATATACTGTACGCACTTCTTCAATCCTTGTTATTGAGTATTCTTTTCATTTTAGATTAGCTTTTGTTTACACGATCTGGTGTCTAATACAGGGTGACCAAAAAAAACAAAGCAAAAGCTAAATGGATGCCATCTAGAACATGTGTTGTAGAACCGAGAAAAAAAAGGGCAAAGACCCTAGTGTCTTCATGCGATGTTTTGAATATAATAAACTAGTTTTGACCAAAGTTTCATTTTATTCGGACAAAACACTAAGAAACGGGGCCTAATTAGAGTCGGGGCCCGTTTTATTTTGGGTTACCCTGTATTCGACAGTATTGTGTGAAGTAATCATACTAAGTATTTAAAAATGTTTGTATTTTGCTTAAATTAATGTCTTTACATTGGTTAATATTATTTTGTTTAAGATTGACTATTAATTTTTACTGTACCAATATAACACGTGAATCATACCTGTCTTTTATAAATATATGAATATATTTAAATCAAAACGCGGATTCCATGAACAAGGCTTCTTTCTTAGAACTGCACGCCTGTGGAACTCTGTTCCGTCTGCCTGCTTCCCACCGGGCTACAACTTGGATGTGTTCAAGTCCAACGTTAACAAATCCCTAATGAACCGCCCCCTTAAGTAAACACTTCATCAAATCTCCACACTAACGTAATGTACTTGCAATAACCCTTATCCCTGAGTTGCTTCCGGGCCTTGATAAGTGGTGACCACTGTGTAAAAATAAAAATGGGAAATGGGTAAGAAAGGTAAAAAGTTCGGAGATTCAATTTCGTTTCTGTTGAAGTTGAATAGATTTGATTTTCATAGTTTAGTTAATGCATTTCGTTTCTAACATAAATATTTTATCTTAAAAGAACCTTGTGCATCGATACTATTTTCTGAATATCCTATTTTCTTAATATTAACAATGATCATAATAACAATTGTCCGGGTCTCTTGGCAACATCCGGCAATACTGTATATAATAGAATACTTGATTTGTAAATAAATAAAAAAAAAACTTGTGCAAACATTTTTCAAAAGCAAATCTTTCTTCTTTCTATAAGATTATTCGTTTCTTATCGTTTAATCCCTGTAATACAAGGACCAGAAGTCTTCGGTATCCTTATAAGTCCCCCATGTGTTGTCTTCAGAAATAGTTCTTCCGGTGGTTCGCTATCTTTCTGTGGAATCGAAGCCTTTGTTTGTTACTTGTTGGTAAGTGCACATCGATTGAAAAGTGTTACAGAAAAAAGTCCAATCCTTTCTTTCTTTCTTCTCCGTTGGTTGTCACAGAGTTAGGAATACTAAGTTATGTTTGATCCTTAAGAAAAGTAGGAAATTCCTGAAGATATAACGAAATAAGTAAAGGAAAAATTAAAATTAAAAGATACACCTACATATTAAATAATAACCACAAAGAAAGAAGCTTACAAAAGGATTCATGCCAAATATGTTGCTTGCATTGGCCATTATATTCTTACATCATGGGATTTAAGTTTAGAAGATAAAAGAGTGCACACATATTCTAAAGATACGTCGATTTATTTCCAATAACTTAGCGAAGAATATACTATATACTTATGCTAAGAAAATTGATGTTTTCAATCAAATAAATGTTTCTAGATTTTTTATTGATAATTGGTATTATTTGGTTTATTCAGACTAGTGTTCTAATTTCCGGTGTGCGCAATGACCCGTTGCATAACGTATAAAGCACGAAGTAAAATCCACGTCTAATTTGTACACTTCAGAAAGGTGAATTTTTACTAAGAATGGACTTGCGAATTACTTAAGACTTCTACCGGTCAAGATTTACGGAACGAGAGCATTCTTATATATTATAACGTTGTGATTTAAAAAATAAAAAAAATGTATATCCATACGACTTGAATGCATCAAGTTCAATCGAAACCAAAACCAAACTTATAAAAAAAACGTATATATATATATATATATATATATATATATATATATATATATGTAAATCAAATAAAATACTTAATTAAGTAAATAAACAGAAAAATACTTAATAAGTAAATAAACAGAAAAAAATACAAAAAACGTAAAACAAAATCAACCGCTGATATTGTAAGCGAAAAATTGTAAGCCCTAGAACGTAAAAGAGCATCACTTTTGTAAACTCTCAATATAACCCAAAATAAGATGACATGCGAGAAACATTCTCGCTTATGATTTGTGAGGGTGTTGCCGACGAAAAAGTTGCTATTGTAAACAACAACCAATCAGAGGAAACCGTCTCTCACGTGCATTACTTATTCTGAAGACTTTTGAACACCAGTAATTTTATTATAACATTTGTTTTAATGCACGAAATTGAAAATTTTGATTTCAAAATATAGCTGAGAAAGTTCCCTATGAACCGTAATAATTGTTTGAGATTTTGTTGCAAAATGAGTGAGCGGTGAAGATTTAAAGCAATTCTAAAACAAGGTAAAACTAACACTTAACCATATATTCCAACACTAATATATATATATGTGTGTGTGTGTATGATTATATATATATATATATATAATCATTCAAACACTAACGTGTTTAATGATTATATATATACATATATATATATATGTATATATATATATATATATATATATATATATATATATATATATATATAGGTCCATTTCCATTTATTCTATGTATCTAAAAAGTTTTAGTAACTTTAATTTTTCTATGTTTATTGCTTTTAGCAAATAGGGTGCACACCAAACAAAGAACAATTGCTAATATTTTTTTCTCTGAAGAGATAGCTAAACATCGAAAGCTCATGGGTTAAGGAAATAGATTTTTTTAATTTTATTCTTTAAAATTCTTTATTTTAAGACTAACCTTTTCAAATCATAAAATTCAAATACCTAAATATTGATCCATTTGCTCTCTCTCTCTCTCTCTCTCTCTCTCTCTCTCTCTCTCTCATATATATATATATTGAGCAATTTTATTTAGCTGGAATTGTCTTATGGCTTACATCTAATAATATTTTGTAAGACCGAAAATTACTGGATTTGCCGTACCAGTAGATATATTTAATTTCATTATTTTGAAGTACACACACACACACACACACACACACACACACACACATATATATATATATATATATATATATATATATATATATATATATATATATATAAGGGTAAGGGGTAACTTATAAGTACAAAAACAATACTAAGCAAATATGGTTGGATTGTAGATAGAATTTTTTTACTTTATTTACGATTCTGGAGTTTTTATTATGGAGAGTATCACTTGTACTTCGTAAATTACATTAAACTCGATGTGATTCGAACTCAGCATAGCTGATTCCAAAGTCTACGATTGTATCCATTAGATTACTAAATCAAGCTCAACATATTCGAACGATGGGGATATAACATTTTTAATGGCGGGTGATGCAATCCTACACTGAAACGAAGTCGAATGAAAACATCAGAATTTGAAATGTTCAAGCGGTAAAAGGTTGTGAAAGAGGAGAAGCTGGGAAAGTATCCATCGAGGATAAACCCATTAACGCAACGGATGATGCCGCCTAAAAACACTCGTTCAAGTGTTGGGACGTGATGAAGGAGTGGACAATCGTAATGGCTTGGGAGATGGGTTATGGCGATGAAAATAGGAAGAGGGGAATAGGATGAGATAACAAACAAACAGAAGAAGTACGAGGGCATGATTTAGTTGTTTTTGAATTGTACAAAAATATTGAACGCATTCATTCAAGAGTTGTGCTCAGATTAATCGATTCGAGCTTTCAAACCATTGGATTATTTTTTTAAGAAGGGACATAAAACGGAACGGATATTGGTAATATTCGTCGCTATAATCAGTTCGTTCACCGATAAAAGGGTTGTTATAAACTGAAGTATCACTCAGACAATCGAAGGGATACGCACCTTACAATAGCATTTCATAGGTTTTACCTGACAGACCTACGTTGATGCTTTTTTCAAAGAGTATCATGATAGCCCAACGAAAATGATATTTAAAACTTAAGCATGACAGATAGACTGTCTTCACCTTTTATCTACGAAAAAATGTCTAATATCCATCCAGATGATAATGTATTGTTACAGGCCGTTAATATTCCAAACAAAATATATAGTTAACAACAAGTGCATTAGAAAACGCATGTAACAGAAATACACGTCATGATTGTAGAGACCATAACTATTACGATTCGCAGTTATTAATTTCTCACTACAGAAAACTGTGACACAACGGTAGAAGGCGAGGAGAGTCGAGCTTGCGCTCCTAAAGAAGGAGTTCTATGACCTTTTTAAAAATTAAGACTCGGATTATGTAAACTGGCATCCAAATACCACAGGAGTTTTCTCATGCAAAATAAAGAATAAGCTTATTGAACTAAATGGTATCGAAATGTGCCAATCGATGTACGAAGAATCAAGAGGAGCATAGATGCTGAAACGATATTTGCCACAATTCCTGACTTTTGTCACAACAAATATCTGATGTTCTCATATTTTTAGATGTTGACAATTTTTCTAAACTTGCATGTAGATAATAATCAAGACAAACAGAACAGTTTAATTAATGAAAGGTACATTAGCAGAAGTATGTTACAGAAGTGCACATCATTATTCTGGGGTACATAACTGCCAATTAATTCATTATTCTGCTCATTAAAATTTAATAGTTAAATTGAGAACAGACTATAACTTTAATCTGTTGTTCTCTGGTTTTACTTTAAAGACACTGACTGCCTTTCACAATCGATTAAATGCACACAATCTCACGTATTAGTTCCTATAATTTATAATAGGATGTATTCACTTTTATATTAAGGTTTATGATATTTGACATTCATTAAAAACAGAAACAATGACTGACGCAAGTGTAATAGACGTTGTATAAAATAAAATCAGAATATCAAACAACACGTGCCAAAGTTGATTTAACAGACCAGAGTTTGCCTAGAAACTTATTGAATTTTATATTTTTAATTAATTTTTATTCATTTGCGTAATTCGTGTCTTTAAAAAATAAACGGGTCTAAGACATTGCTGGCTTTCCGACGATCACTCAACAAACTTGTAAGAGTCGATGAAATCCATGATTGCCTGACTTGTGTCTATACTTTACACCCTCTTCAGTAACAGAATCAGCTAATCACCAGAGCATATAGTTTTCTTTTTAACGGAAATCGCTCAAGATATCAAGAAATAGTTGATATAAAAAGCTAACACGAAGAAAATATCCTTATCCGAAAGACAGGAGATTCAAATTATATATATACATATATAAACACACACACACACACACACACACACACACATATATATATATATATATATATATATATACAGGGTGACCCCCCCAAAAAAAAGAAGCTAAATGGAGGCCACCTAGAACATATGCTGTAGAACGGAGAAAAAAAGGCCAAATACCCTTGTGTTTTGATGTGATGTTTTGAATATAATAAACTAGTTATGACCAAAGTTTCATTTCATTCGAACAAAACACTAATAAAACGGGGCTTAATTAGAGTTGTGGCCCGTTTTTTTGGGGGGGGCGGGGGGGGGGGTCAGCAATATATATGTATATATATGTGTATGTGTGTGAGTTTGTGTGCGTGTGTATTTGTGTTCAGATGATTAATCGGAATCCGGAATCGGAAAAATCGGAACGTTTTGGGGTATCGGAATCGGTATTTGAATCGGAAAAAGTGTGACCATAAACCATGCCCAAAACAATGTCTACAATTATCTTTTTAATTTGCTTTTGTTTGAAACAAAATTTTCCACTGCTGGTACTAATAACAAAACGATAAATATTTATTGATTTTTATCTACTAGTCAAACTAGAATCTCTAGATCACTCGCTCACAAATGTTTTTTGACGTTTGAGGTAATATATGAACATTAAAGATGCGTATTTTCGGTAATCGGGACAAATTAACAATTTTATTGTTAAATATTTAGAGATTTGTAAAAAATCGGGATTGATAATTGCATCAAAATCGAGAATTTAGTACAGAATCAGTAATTGCATAAAAATTGTGGAAATTATTGGAATCGTCTCATCGCTAATATATATATATATATATATATATATATATATACATATAATCATCGACATACAGTGGGGATAGACTAGCAACTCACTCAAGCCAGGATCGAAACCTGACCACCCAAACGACAGTCGGAGCTTTTAACCTTTGCGCTATTCGGCTACTGCTATACGGTGAGTGAATTAACAATGACCAATTACCTAAGCTCAATTTTTTCCACAAAGAGCATCGTTTAATGCGCTAATGGTATCTTGTATAACACTTCCCAATATGCTGAACCCAATATCGGAAGGACTATATATATATATAAGTGAAAGTGTCTGTCTTTCTGTGTACATTTCCCTACACAATAACTCTGTCAATTTTTAGTCAACAAACTCGAAATTTGAGATACAGGGTATGGAGCTTTGGGAATCTACTTTCGGCCAGAAATTTGTCTGTTAAGACGTAAAAGTTCAAAGATTCGATCTTTGCGAACTCTTCCAAACTAATCCGCCAATTTTGGGTATAAACACTTGAAATTTTAGATATAGGTTCCTTGGACATGGATCTAACATACTAACTTGATTTAAGCCCAAAATAATCAATATTAAGGGGCCATAATAGGGGTCAAAGTTTTTTTTTTAATTGACCTCTGCGGTCTCTACCAAATTACTTAATTTCTGGTCTAAACATTTGAAACTTTACATAAAGAGTATTCGGAGATAGGGCAAGTTTTTATCGGTTTGGGTCGAAAATTTCAGCTACTAATATATAAATGTATGTATGTTTGTTTGCATGTTTGCCTTAAGCTTTCGACAGAGGCGATGAATTTTCACAAGATCAGTATCATTTTTAAGCTCGACCCTTCAGACGAGAAATACCGATAAATTGGCGACAAACATTAATTTCTTCACCCTCAACTGGGCACTTTTCTCCAGGAGGGGTCACTTTATCACTGATATTTTTAAAAGTCATCCCCTCTTTTCGATTGTCTAGACTTAATTTAAACTCACATCATTCCGATTTGGCGCTGGTCGTAACAGCAAAGACCTCACGTTTTCCCCCGTTCTTTTCCTCCCGGTACGGGTTCGAGCCTGCCGACCTACTACCACTTTTTGTTTTTTGCTCAACACACACCTCCAAACACCCAGGTAACCCAGGGCATCCATGCTAGTATATATATATATATATATATATATATATATATATATATATATATATATATAGTAATTTATAAAATATATATGGCGATTAAGCTACACTGAATATTCTGCGCTTCATCCACTAAAGGATTCGTCAGGCTTATGCGCGAATTCCGTGGTTGCTTCTTGTTTTTATATATGTTGAGGATTTCTAGTTAGCCAATCAGCTTTCTAGTATCCACCGCGCCCCTTCCTATCAGCCAATGGGCATGCATTTTATCGAACAAATGATCTGTTTTAGAACTAGGATAGTGGTTTAAGGTAGACGTTTTCCTTCCTTTTTATATATATATATATAAATATACCTATGTGTACACACACATGCACATATATATATATACATATATATATATATACATATATGTGTGATCGTTTATGTATATTCATGTTTATTTAATTTATTTATTTGTTTGTTTTCTATTGTTATTGTTAGTTTTAAAGCTATTTTGTATCGCTATCCTAGAGTAAGTTTTTGTTGACAACATTTTCAAGTCTTTGTGCGAGTACAAACCCAAAGGTGTATTTTTCTAATTTTATTTTTAGTACCGCGCTTAAATTTAAATTTCACGATATCTTTTTGGGGGAGGGGATTTTTTTTACATTAGGTCCATCTCCACAATTTTCGACTATGCTGAATAAGAAAATCTCATTTAAAATTTACAGAGGCAATTAGTTTTCGAGACCTGCACTATGCACTATAATTCACTGACGGCAATGAATAAACATTCCCAACCTCCTCATATTAAGAACGGCTTTCGGAATAAACAACACCCATGCCTAACCACGTGTTTTAACCTTTTACCTGTCTTTCGTCTTTTAAAATCGGCTTTTGGAATAAATACCACCATTCTCTTCATGTTAAGAACGGCTTTTAGATTAAACACCCCCAAATCTACCCATGTTAAAAATTGTGGAGTGGACCTAATATGAAAATTTACCATTTGTTTTTTTTAATAAATTGCTAGTTGAAAGCACAGAATATTGACAAAACACCATCCCCTCCCCTTGGTAAGAATAGCAAAAAAAACAAAACAAAAAAAAAAAACAATGGTTTTCTTGGTAAAAACTTTTCGGTATTTCACCTTACAATTTCTGGTGCTAATGAACTTACTGATCCGCGCTATTTTTTTAAAATCGTATTTCCAAGTTTAATTAAAGTTTTATGATATGTTTTTATTCAATTGTAAGGTTAAAGTACAGAATAGGTACAAAAAACCCTCCCCTCTGTTAAGAATGGGTTTTTAAATAATCAGCATGGATCACTCTGTACATGAGTACCTAATATTTTTTCAGCCATTATTACCATAGAGAGGGGATGGTGTTTTGTAACTATTCTGTGCTTTTAACTAACAATGTATTATTAAAAAAAGATATTGTGAAATTATAAAAAAATAAAATAAAATATTGTGAAAGTTGAATTTAACTTGAAAAAAAAATCAATGTGAACGGCGCGTTCAACATTGTAGCCGGAGCTTATTTGGCAATATGGTCAGGTTAGTCGATTAATGGGTGCTAATGCACTTACTGATCCGCGCTATTTTTTAAAATCATATTTCCAAGTTTAATTAAAGTTTTATGTTTTTTGGTATTTTTTTAGATTAGGTCCACCTCCACAATTTTCTTTTAAATGTCGACTTTTTAGGGTTTCCGGCTATCCTGAATACGGAAATCGCATTGAAATTTTGCAGAAATAAGTAGTTATCGAGATATAAATAGTTGTTTTATGCATTGTATTCTTTGGCGGCTATGTTTGTTACGCGCGTAGATTTGTTTATGACGCGCGAACCCGTGTAAAAAAATGGCCGCCAGAGATTACAACGCATTATATAACTTTTTATATCTCGATAACTACTTATTTCTGACAAAATTTCAATGCGATTTCCGTATTCAGCATAGTCGAAAACATACAAATGTTGTCATTTAAAAGAAAATTGTGGAGGTGGACCCAATCTAAAAATTTACCGTTTTTTTATTCAATTGTAAGGTTAAAGTACAGAATATGTAAAAAAAAACACCCTCTACTCCCCATGTTAAGAATGGGGTTTTAAATAATAACGTTATTATTTCAGCACGGATCAAATAAGTGACGAGTACCCAATTTCTTTAATAAAGAAAAAGCATTCATATTTTCTTATATAAAAACAACTTCTGTAAAAAAAAAGAAAAAACGTGTACCCCCAATTTTTTGTTAAAAAAAGATTTTCTTAAAAAAACCAAAAAAAATACGGAAAAAAGCAAACAACAAAACATTAATCGGTATTCATGCAGAGAGTGATCCGTGCTGAAATAATAACGTTATTATTTAAAAAAGCCATTCTTAACATGGGAGGGGTATTTTTACCTATTCTGTACTTTAACCTTACAATTGAATAAAAAAACATATAAAACTTTAATTAAACGTGGAAATACGATTTTAAAAATAGCGCGGATCACTCTCTGCATTAGCACCGAAAGTACAGAATAATTAGAAAACATCCTCCCTCCCCATGTTAAGAATGGCTTTCTAAATAATGTTAATGATTCAGTACTGTTCCTTGTCTGCTTACGTTTAACTTTGTTTATTAAATTGTTAGGTGAAAGTCCAGAATAGTTACAAAACAGCCACATTCCAGTGTTAAGAATGGCTTTCTAAATAATAACGCAATTATTTCAGCAGGGTAGTTTCTCTGCATAAGTACCATGTTTTGTTTTTAAATTGTTAGATGAAAGGAGAGAATCGTTCTAAATAACATTATTTCAGCACGGTATTTTCTATGCATACGTACTATCTATTTTTGTTTATTAAATTGTTAGGTGAAAGTATAGAATAGATGCAAAACTCCCTCCATGTTAAGAATAGCTTTCTAAATAACGCTATTATTTCAGCACGTTATCTTCTCTGCATAAGTACTATCTTTTGTTTATTAAATTGTTAGGTGAAAGTATAAAATAGTTACAGAACACCCTCCCTTTCCCATGTTAAGAATGACTTTCTTAATAGCATTATTTAAGCACGGTACCTTCTCTGCATAAGTACTCTCTTTTGTTTATTGAATTGTTAGGTGAAAGTATAGAGTAGTTACAAAACGCCATCCCCATGTTAAGAATGGCTTTCTAAATAACATTATTTTAGCACGGTACTTTCTCTGCATAAGTACTATGTTTTGTTTATTAAATTGTTAGGTGAAAGTACGATACTCATGCAGAGAGTGATCCGTGCTGAAATAATAACGTTATTATTTAAAAAGCCATTCTTAACATGGGGAGGGGAGGGTGTTTTGTTCTAATCAGTATTTTAACCTTACAAATGAATAAAAAAAAACATATAATAAAACTTAAATTAAACGTGGAAATACGATTTAAAAAATAGCGCAAACCACTCTTTGCATTAGCACCAAATATTATTTAAGCACATTACCAATCCGTAAAATTTCTTCGAAAAAAAACTGTACTTTTACCAAACAATTTATCGTGGTAGTAATAAAAAAAGTTCGTATTTTCTTATATCGAAAAAAAAAAAAAAAAAAAAAAAAAACGACTTCGACTCAAAAAGCAAGCGACAAACTTTTTTTTGCCTGATATAATAGAGAAAAAATGTTTTAATTAAAAAATTTGGAAAATAAACAAATGAATTATGTTTTTTTTTTGTTTTTTTACTTATCGTGTAAACCGAAAATGAAATCTGCTAATTCGTTTCGTCAAATCGTGGTGTGAAATAAATCAAAGCGGAAGTTCAGTTTTATCAACAAAACAGGTTCGCACTAACGGCGTACGAAAAATATATTTATTTTATTAAATATTTTAATAATTGGCTATGTAAATTTATTTTAATAACATAGAAACATCCATCGACTCTAAAGATGGGTTGTCTGAAAATTTCAAATAAATTGGTAATGTAGATATATGGTTGTATAAACTTTGAACGAACCAAGAATTACATCTTTATATATATAGATATACGCAATATATATACATGCAATATATATATATATACATATATATATGCAATATATATGCGTATATATATGTATATATATATATATATATATATATATATATATATATATTCATGTAATATACAGGGTGGTCAAAAAGTCAGGTAACATGTTAAAGGTAGAAAAAACAATATGATCCATTATAATCTTTATTCGTTTAATATTATTTGTTTTAATATTTGAGTGTAATATATGAACTTTTATTTTAAATCTATGTGTTGTGTCATTTATATTCTTCTTTCTTTCAGGTATAATGGCCACCCAAAAGTTAACAACGCCGCAAAAGGTTGCTATTGTAAGATTGTACACTCAGTACAATAAAAATGCTGCTGAAACTGCTCGCCAGTTCTCTACATTGTTTCCTGGCTTTACTGTAACACGAAAGCATGTAATTAAATTAAATAGGAAATTTGATGAAACCGGTTCTGTTGTTGACTTACCTCGGTCAGGAAGACCAAGAACCGGTCGGTCTGATGAGAATATTGCTACTGTCCAGGCAATTGTGGATGAAACCCCCAAAACATCATCACGAAATATGGCACGCCAATCAGGAATAAAAAGGGGAACAATTCTAAACATTTTGAAGAAAGATTTAAGTTAACAAAATAAACATATTTCACGTTTGTTTCATTTTATATTTCAATGTATGGTACTTAAATATACGTGTATTGCTAATATCGTTTTTCTTTAAAATGTTACCTGACTTTTTGACCACCCTGTATATACATGCAATATATACATATATACATGCAATATATATATATATATATATATATATATATATATATATATATATATATATATATATATATATATACATGCAATACACACAAACACACACGGTGCTAGTTGGCCGTTGACCCCGAAAAAGGGTTCATTCGCCCTTTCGGAGGTCTTTTTTTAATCTCTCAGAGAGACTAGCCACCCAGTATATATATATATATATATATATATATATATATATATATATATATATATATATATATATACATGCAATATATATACATATATATGCAATATAAATACGTATATATATATATATTCATTCAATATATACATGCAATATATACATATATACATGCAATATATATATATATATACATAAAATATATATGTATATACACATGCAATATATATAGATATATACAAGCAATATATATATACACATGCAATATATATATATAGATATATACAAGCAATATATATATACACATGCAATATATATAGACATATACAAGCAATATATATACACATGCAATATATATATACATGCAATATATATGTATATATATATGTGATTATATTTTTGTGAAATAGAAATATACACTTGTCGTTAGACTGATAGAATTTAGCTTTACTGATAGCGTAAACTCTATGCATATTTATCACTTTATCATCCGTATAAGGACTGGGAAATTAAGTAAATAGAAAAAAATAAAATTAAAAGAATCGTTTTTTCATCAGAAAATAGACACCACATATTCTGCTTCCAACACAAATTTTGACACCCCATAAAATGCCAATTGTTCAGATTCATTATTTAAATTAAATGTCCCAACAGTAGAACGATACATTAATTTATAGGGTTACATCTACAGATGTAATTTAGACTCAATGTGTCCGGCCAACGAAAATTTAAACTTGATGAACGAAAATAACTGTTTCCTGTGATATTCGAGCTTTATCAAAATAAACTTTTTGTCCCATTAGTGGCAGAGGAATCTTTCTCCAATTCAGAAATTTCACTTTTTTGTCCTTTCCAGAGTGCTGGATGTCTGAAATGTATATAAAAAAAAAAACTTGCTTGGAGTGGCAGGTAAGATGGAATGGACGACAACACGACGTGTCTAACAAAAGCGTCACGGATGGAAGATAATATAAACTGATTTAGAGATGCGTACAAGAATTTACAATAAGATGCATCCATTGAATATGCGCATATGACAAAAAAAAAAAAGAATTTGGAACTGGAAGGGTGAGTAAGAGAGATACAGATATACATACGGAAAATGAAAGGAAAAAAAATCTCTCAAAGATCCTAGGGCGCATCTAAAAGTGGGAAACTGCAGTTAAATATTAGATTAAAAAAAACTGGTAATTGATTTCTGCGTAATGTACACCTTAAATCGATTTTGTTCTTTGGCAAAAAAAAAAAAAATTATAATAATAATCATGACAAAATAAGAAATTCTTTAAAACATAAAGGGCCATGCCAAACTAAAAAAAAAGCCTCCTATTTTTTTTTATTAAAACAAAAGCTGTAGAACTACGAATATGAGCGTGATACCATTCAAACGAGCGTCCTTGTGAATCTTTTTTCTACATAGTATCCGAAATTCTCAATGCAAATTGCACGCGATGAATGTTGGTTGTGCATGGGTGTCCGGAGCGCACTTTGTTATACGACGGACGTTCCAAAAGTAAAGCTTCCTCTTCTTTTTTTAATTCAAAAAGTTGAAAAGCTTTCCAGTTTGAATCCATCTCTCTGTCTCTGTCTCTGTCTCTGTCTCTCTCCCTCTCTCTGTGTCTTTCTCTCTCTCTTTCTCTCTCTCTCACTCTCTCTCTCTCTCTCTCTCTCTCTCTCTCTATATATATATATATATATATATATATATATATATATATATATATATATATATATATATGCCGTACTTCCGGGTAATTGCGCCAAATCCGGGGTAATTGCGCCAACTAAAAAAAAAGTGCTCTCTAGATGCGTGGTTGCGAAAAGAGAACTTTTATCTAATTGGCGCAATAGTACGGTATATATATATATATATATATATATATATATATATATATATATATATATATATATATATATATATATATATATATGGATGTGCATGAAATAGAACATTTTATCCCAAATGCTGCGCAATTATGCACAATGTAGAAAATATACAAAAATAGAACTGAGCGTAATAGTTAAATGAAATTTATCATCCAATATGATCCATTTCATGTTAGATGCATTTTGTTGCGCTTTAAAAACATGTAATTCAAAAAACAATCTGTAAAAATATAGGTAAATTTAATTTTCAGGTGCAAAATAAAAATAAGCTCAATTAAGGTGCACGTTTATTTCAATAACAACGTGATATTATTGCAAGAATGAGAGCATTAATAGCCAAGTACAGATTAATCAATGATAATAAATTCCAATTCCTCATTCACAATTGGTGTATTGTATACAAAAACTACACTGTGTCACAAATATATTCCTGTATGATTTCTATTAAAAAGGAATCAATACTCAAGAGATTATCTCATTTGCATATTACATTAAAGATACCCTGTTTTTTAAATTTTAAAGGAAATTAATAAAATAATTCTTTTAAGCATTCTATTTAGAAATATCATGTAACGTTGATTTATTTAATTTATTATTAATGTAATTTACATTTACTTTATTCGTAATTATTAGTATAATTAATATGAGCTGTATTTTTAAACGGAGAAATTATTTCCCTTTATCCTATGATGTGTTATTTCCCTGTTTCAATTTCATAGATGAAGATAATAATGTTTTATGCTTCTAAAAATACAAAATATTGTCAACTCTCAGGAAAATAGTAACAACTTAGGATATTTGAATATCTTTAATAGTGTGTGACTAAATATTCTGCCCGGCAATTTTTTTTTTTTTTTTTTTTTACTTGGCAACACCGGGTTATACAGTTAGCTATATAATATGAGATTTTTAATTGTTTTTTGGAGGTCACCATAAGGCTGTTGGTTTACAGGAGCCACTCAGCAAACCAACAGCTTTATAGTGACCTACCACCAGTATCACTGAAAATACAGCAGAAAAAGATGAAAGTAGCCGGTCAGTGCATGAGACACAGCGAAGAAGAAGCCAGCAAGCTAGTTCTCTTGCTACCAACAGATGGACACCCAAACCGTGGTAGAAGAAGAATGACATACATTGATAACCTGGACACAGGATTGGAAAAGACCTGCAACTGTCATGCGTGTTCGAGAGAACTGGAGAAGTCATGTAGGTTCACTTGGTGATGAATCGTCCTGAAAGACGGAGATGAGTGAGATGAGATTGTTAATTATGACAATCCTAAATGTATGTGATCGGAGTGAGAATATTATTGCTGATATCAAAAATGTAAATATTCATCTCGTTACTTGTTGATTATACGGCGTGATCGCGTTGACACACCGGCTCTCGTCAGATCACCGAAGTTAAGCAACGTTAAGCCTGGCTAGTACCAGATGGCTAATCATTTGGGAATTCTAGGCGCTGTATGTGCTTTCCGCTTATATCGGCATTGTCTCCAGTCGTCGTCAACTTGCCACTGGTATTCAACAATGTCGACTAAGGTGAGGTCTGATTGGAGCTTACAGAACCCTTGCCACAAAAATTTCACGCGGAGGCACCCTTGCAGTGGGTATCCATGGTCTGTCAAGACTGAAAAAAAGCCACAACTTGTTGATCACACCCAACCCTTCGTAACAAAGCGACTAAAGGAGTTAACGCTGTACCCCATCAACATCTATGATATTGTCGCATACATTTAAAGGTTTGCCATTGTTTCCCATCGAGTGTACTTCAACATTAGAAAGATGCATTAGCGTCAGAGTAATACCATTTTCTCTTCAAACATTTAATCAAACATGTTTTTTTTTTTCAAAAATCATAATTTCAAGTTTCAACTCATTTTTTTTTTCAACTGTTTTGGAGACGATAAAACTTATTTTGTTATTATAAACCTCTTCATAAAATTTTATTATAAAATTATTATTATTATTGTTATTGTTACATATTTTTTCTCGTGTTTGTTTTATCTCTAAGTGCTAGAACACGACAGTTATATTTAAGTGATGCTATAATGTTAACCATCTTTAAAACGCCGAAGACTCTAGATCGCTCACGTAAACTCTAAAGCCGTACCTCCTTTTAAAGATGGGAAAATAATAGATTCTTGTTTTTCTCATTTGATTCTTTTCCCAAAGTTCGTCTGATATTTCGACGACCTAATTCACCAGTAATAATGTCGTCGGAAGAAACCTTTTTTCGTTTTTGTTTTTTGTTTTTGTTTTTGTTTGTCTTGGAAAACTTAAAGCTCTTTAACAAATATGTTTTATTTATTCATTTACCGCCATTTTGTTTCTTACTTTAATATTTTTAGCCAAGACAACTTTGTCTTCCGTGTGTGTAAGTTTTCAAATGAGAGTAATTTTGTTTGGAGAACTCGCGGGAAGCGTAATGGAAAACCGCAATTGAAATTAAAGTGCAGTAATCTCAAGTCTCTCTTCGAGGTTTTCATTGCTTGAAATTCGCTTTTAATATTTTTCGTTTTAAACTTCTTTCTAAAAAGTTTAAAGTCGAAGGAATTCATCCGAATGGAATTAAGTGAAATTGTTCGTCAAAAATATTTTAAAAAATAAAGATATTTTTTATCTCATTTCTTTGTAATTGTTTACAATTATTTAAACTTAAATTCATAGATAATTCATATTTATTTTTTATATCTTTAAAATAACATTTTTCGCATCCATATAGTTTATTTTTTGTGTTTCTTCTATTATTAATATATATTTATTATAATTATTATAATTATTATTATTATTATTGGCACGGGTGCCCGGCGTTGCCCGGATATTTAGAGGTGTCCGTTGAGCAAAAAAAAAAAAAAACAAAGTGGTAGAAGGCAGGTAGGCTTGAACTCGCACCGAGAATAGGTAAAGAATGTGAATGTAACATGACGTCTTTGCCGTTGCGCCAATCGCCAAACTAGAAGTGGCGAAGGTTTAAATTAAGGTTAGCCATTCGATAATTAAAAAATATCTACGAAAAATTCGACCCCTCCTTGTAGAAAAGTTCCTAGTTGAGGATGCAGGAATTAATATTTTTAGCCGATTTTTCGAGATTTTTCGTCAGGAAGGTCAAGCTTTAGAACGATACCGATCTTGTGAAAATCTGTCACCTCTGTCGAACGTTTAAGGCAGATATGCATGCATGCATACATACATACATACATACATACATACATTTAAACAGATATGTGAGGTTTATATAATAGACTACTCTGGGTGCCATGCGTTGCCTGAGTGTTGGACGCCTGTGTTGTGCAAAAAATAAAATAATGCATGTATATATGCATATATATATGAATATGTATGCATAAATATATGCCTGTATATATGTATATATATATATATATATATATGCATGTATGTATGCATATATATGCGTGTATGTATATGCATGTATATATATATATATATATATATATATATATGCATGTATGTATGCATATATACAAGGTGTCCACAAAATCTGGCTACATCAGACTTTGTGGAAGCATCCTGTAGATTATGTAGCCAGACTTTGTGGGCACACTGTATATATATATATATATATATATATATATATATATATATATATATATATATATATATATATATACACACCTGTACGACAATGGAGGCTCCTAACCATTACGCTAATCACCGGCTGCTGTGCGAATCGTGAATTAACAATGTTTTGACATCATCCGAAATACCTAAGCTCGATTTGTTTACCACAAAAAGCATCGCTTTATACGCTAATGGTAATTCGTGTATCACTTCTCAATATGCTCAACTCAAGATAAGGAACATTATAGTCATCGTCATACAGTACTGTTTCGCTGTTTCACAGCTCATCAGTGCGGGTAGTCAGGCAACTACCTCAAGCCAGGATTTAAACCGAATCGATGATGCGATAGTCAATCTCCTAACCATTACGCTAATCAGCGGCTGCTGTGCGAGTCGTGAATTAACGATGTTTGACATCGTCCAAAATACTTAAGCTCGATTTGTTTACACAAAGAGCATAACTTATGAGTGAATCTTATATATACATACACACACACACACACACACACATACATATATATATATATATATATATATATATATATATATAGTGCAAAATTTTGTTGAAAATTCAAAGACTCACGTTTTCTTTTTATAACCTTCATTTATTTCCTGGATTTTTACATTTCAGCTGTTGCATTAATGAGTTGGCAATTTTACGATTTATGTTTCTGTAAAAATATCCTGTCCCCCACCAACTTCTTCAGATGTTTATCCATTAGATTTTTACAACAAAATGGTATATTTTTAACATGCTGGACATCGTATTCGGGTAAAAAGATTTCCACAGCCATGCTTCCTAACTTCCTCAATCGTTTCATATATATATATATATATATATATATATATATATATATATATATATATATATATATATATATATATATATATATATATAAGATAAGTGAGCCTCATATATATATATATATATATTGGGTTTCTGAGCATTTTACAGTCAACGGAGCAAAAAAGGCCAAAGACCCTAGTGTTTTGATGCGATGTTTTGAATATAATAAACTAGTTATGACCAAAGTTTCATTTCATTCGGATAAAACACTAAGAAACGGGGCCTAATTAGAGTTGGGGCCAGTTTTTTATGGGTCACCCTGTATATATAAGATTCACTCCAAAATTAATTTATTGCTCATCATTAAATTTGGAACTTTGCTTCTATATATGATTTAATTTAATTTATGCAAAGGGAGCAAAGAGTGAATTAAAGCTTTTCATGAAACTTCAGATAATTCTAATTTTTGTGAAATTTCATCAATAAATATTAGACACCATTTAATAAATTTTCTCCGAATTGTACATTATGTTGAGTATTTTGAAGGACAGGTATAATATAGGTACAATCTCAAAAATTCAGAAATGTTATACTTTCATTAAATTTACCACTAATCAAGGAAGATTATCTGAAAATCAGTTTCCTTTTTTTATGTCTATTTAACTTATTTTTTATATGTTACGCAGAATGTACTAGGTTTTTATCATACGTCGATTGGGAATTTTAGCCCTAAGTTTTATATCTTGAGTTTATAGTTTTTATAAGGCTCATAAAAGTTGCTCAAAAATTCTAAAGATTTTGTATCCTAACTAGTATATCACTATATTGATGAATACCTATTGTCATGTAGGCATTCAAAATGGTGTTTTTTATAATATTTTGTGAACGTCTATATAAAATTTGCCAGCTGAAATATGCTATGTTTCCGAGTAACAAAGGCTGTTGTTCTTCAGCATCCAATGAATCTTGCTTTTAGTGACAATATATATATATATATATATATATATATATATATATATATATATATATATATATATATACATATATACATATTAAACGAAATTGTTAAAGACAACCGCTAGCTGTTGTTTAGTCATACCATTTTATTTTTTCAATTTTTATGCTGATGTATTTTGTGTATAAATCAAAGGTTTTAATAAATGCCCCATAGTAAGATTTGTCTCTTCAAAGCATGTCGCGTTTTGTTGCTTTTATTCTTTTGTCAAGACATCGTCAGGAACGTATAAAATCTGGCTGTGTTGACAGGGCTAGTGATAGAATCGGTAGTAGTTGGAAAACGGTTAATGCGTGGCAAGCTGTTTGTGCCCAGTGGGGAGAGAAGGAGTCTATACTCTTGAGGTGAAAGCAGTGTCAAAAACGGGAAGAGGGTTTCGATAGGCATTATAAATGTTATGGCTGGTTTGAAAAGTAACCGTATTTCGAACAGGTTTCGGGATTCTAATATATACCCTTCCAAAATGTTTAATCTTTTAAAGTTGGTTTCACGGTGCATTATTTTTGTGTTGCTTACTAAAATGTCCCTAACTTCGGAGAGGGGAGCAGTTATATTTTTATTTTGTAAATGTTGTAATATAGAACTGGACTCTACATTATGCATAGTAAGGCGACGAGATAACGTGGTCATTGTGTAACCAACGTAATCAACGTATCTACTGTTTCTTTTTGTTGTTATATAAGTTACACGCTCCAACCGGGCATTTGAACTGCTAGATAAAGAAGGTATACAGAATGTTTAATTATTCGACAACGAGTACAGATAAACGGGAAAGATCTTATTCCACGAATTTTCGAAAAATGCCATTTTTCCCATCGGAAGAAAGATGTTTGACAAAATATACAATAACTTTTGCAGATTAGTGCATAAAAACATACTACAAAGATGAATTGAATCAGAAAAAGTGTTTAACAATTTGTGAAAGTTTATAAAGTTTCATAATTATTATGAAAGCAGAGACAAGGAAAAACGTATAAAAATGTTTTTTAAAAAGTATAAAGGATATGGTAAAAAGTCATTAAATAAGGAGGTAAATTAGGAAGGACAGGTCAAATACAATAAAGTGCATTAAGAATGCATTAGAACAAGAAACATAATTACAAATATCCAGGGTAAGTTCATGCTTGTGGAAAATCCATCGGATAACGGAGAAATAAAATTCAGGATTTTAAAAATCAAGTTTTATATATATATATATATATATATATATATATATATATATATATATATATATATAGTAATTTATAAAATATATATGGCGATTAAGCTACACTGAATATTCGGCGTTTCATCTAGCTCTACCTACGTATTGAGCACTTTTGAAGTAAATACTTAAAGTTTACGCATAAATCTATACTTTCGTATATTAATTTTATGTTAGTAAATGAATTAGTTATATATATATATATGTATATATATATACATATATGTGTGTGTACATCAATATTGATATATAAAATCAAGCTTTATATATATATATATATATATATACATAAATATACATATATATAATATATATAGCTAATTATGTAACTTTATTCGTTTAAGACACACCAAAGGTGTTACATACCTACCGCCATGCTTGGTCTGTTATAAAAAGCAGGAGTCATATACGCCTTAAGATGGAGTAATATTGACTTATCTTGGGATGGCTCTTACATGCTTTAACTGATTACAGAATCTACTAAGCTAATGAGGGTTACTCATATAATACTTACGAACAGATTTCATGCGAGTGTTTCCGATCTGTGGCCCACATTTTCCCGTGTCTGCTTTCCACACGTATTACATGTTCGTCCTCAAATCTAATCTGAACAGATTATTATCATAATCGTTATTCACAAGTAATCAAATTTAGTTCTTCTTAATTACCATAAACTCTTGCTTCCTACGTTTCTCTTTTAAGCCTTATATTCCATGAACAGTCTTTCTGGCAAAGGAAGAAGAACGAATGCTTGGCTAGTGTTGACCTTGAAGCATACTTTTTAGCTCTTTACACCAAGTGGTGTCATGACTTGTCTCGAGCGATTTCCATAAAATGAACTCGTGAGGTTAATCAACTTTTAACTAGTTATCATTTCATCTCATTAATCTTTATCTGCGAGTAATCTTCGGCCATAAACAGTAGCAACCCATTAGTGAGAAAGATTGGGGATTTTGTTTTATAAATAAATGCTCGTATGTACTTAGATTTGCGTTAGAATACGACATGTGCTGTAAGAAACACGTGGCAAAAGTGCGTCAGTTCTTGCGAGTTAAAATCCACTATCTTTAAATCTATTCGCGTATACAATCAAATCCAGCACAGGTCGATTCACCGAGGGCGTGTGACACCTGTTGTTTGGAACCAAGCGTCTGCCGGCGAACAATTCAAATGACGACTGTGGAGTCTGGGGATGAGTTGGTAGGAGAGGTCAGAACAAATAAAACGCGTTAAGTGATAATCCACGTATGCGAATAAACAAAAAAGGAAATTATATAAATTGTTCGCAATCATTTAATGATTCCTTATTTCCTCCTTACTTTCGAGGGTGAACTTAAACCTAGGTAATTTTTTTTTTAATTCAGGGGTAAACAGCTGTCAAATGTGCACTGCGGATTATGAAAAACATCACTCATGTCTAGAAAGATGTTTTCTTTACGAATCGAGAATAGATAGTACACTTTACTCTTAGATAAAAGGCCCCAAAATAGATCAGAATCGTTCAATCCCTATTTTTGTAGATGTCACTCGAATCAAGGCATGAAGCCACTTGATGTAAGAAGCCAAGAAGAAGGAAAGCTGATTATTGCAAAGACAGGAGAAGCTTATAAAAACAGCGAGTAGGAAGTGAGTTCCACATCCTTGCCGTCCGTGGAAATCAGCTGCTGGAAAAGAAAGCTGCATTTATTTACTTACCTACCTGAAGGAAGCATAAGACGAAAGATCGGTTTTTAATATGGCGTAAAAATGAAACGCTCCAAAGATAAAAAGTGACGATTGGGATAAAAACAAAAAGTCTATAAGAACTTCTGGTTCACTAACAAGAAAATAAAAGATAAAGTGTAGTACCAGAAGAGACACTACAATTAGCTTTATATATACATGCCAACATCGGAGTATAGAGTAATATACAAGATAAGTTTTTAACGTGGGGAAAATCCAATCTCGAAGGGATGCTCTGAATCGGGATCAATAAACTGCTTATGATGTTAACTATTATTTACCTGCTTTCCAAAGTAAAGCATTAAGCCAATTAGACGCGGTGAAAATAATAGCTCTATGAGAGGGCACTCTGACTGGTAACAAAAAATCTCCGAGAACGAAACTTCCTGCATTCCTCGGTAAGGTCGCTATGTAAAATTACCCACGCTTGCAAACGGAACCCACACGTTGTATGCAGTATACGTCGCAAAAGAGACCAAGACAAAGAATAACTCGAACTCACTTTTTCGTGCAACTACGAAGATTATCCCCTCATTCTACCGCGACGCGTGACTTCTCATTACGGTTGCGAAGTCTCTCACGTGATCGTCTTCTCTAATATGATCTGTCTTCTTTTTAGTCTTTTTCCTTTTGTGTTTCCTATGCATTTGCATACACGCGTCCGTGCTCTGTTACAACAACAAGCTACCGGCGATAAACTAAACGCCGCCTGAAGTGTAATAATATTTAAATGAGGGTGTGTGAAACATAAGTTTAGATTGGAAAATTTCTATGCAAGGTAAGAATTAAATGAGGTGGAATTTTCCAACTAGAAGTTCAGTTAGAATCCCGTGTCTCGGAAGTTACACCAGATACAAGAAACAGCAAAATTTACGTGACGAATATGCTGGTTAGATTGTCGTCTTTCGATGGAGTTGCAGAATAGGGTTGCAGATAGTTGTTTTTATTTATTTTTTTATCCCATTGGTGAGTTTATAAACGTACATGTATACTATAAGAAAAAAATAAACCCATAAACAGATGTTTAAAAACAAAATGCATTGGTGATGTTGGTACTTATCGAGAATACCTTCTACTTTTGGTCCCCCGACAAAAGGAGGGTGGACCTGTAAATTCATCCTTGTCCGTTCGTCGGCACTTTTCTCAATAACAACGCCTTGAATTTTCTTTTAATTTTGCACAAAAATTATACATGGCATGAGTAAAAAAATAACAGAACGGATTTCCCGGGGAAAACTCCGGTTGCTCCCCTATGGGTGCTTTTCGGGTTAAAATGGCTAAAATTGACATTTTGTGATTATTAAAAAAAAATCATTCCTTGTATTTTTATAAAGCTTTCTGAAAACTTGTAACTAACTGATTTTTATATATGTTTTTTTTTTGTCTATACTTCGCGATAACTCTTGCGTGTGCCGTATGGGCTCTTTTAGGGCTAATTCACACACCCCATTTTTTGGACTATTTTACCAAAATTTTCTGTATATGTCCATTAAGAAATTTTGCATGGTGCTGAACTCAAATTTAAATATGTTGTAACTTTGGAGGCTAAATGGGGGGGGGTAAAGGATGGACTTAGTCATTTCTTTTTTTTTTGCACGGTGCAGAACTCAAATTTACATATTTTAAGGCCTAGAACTGCACTCTTTGTTCATTTTCACCAGGATTTGTAATCTCCTGGGGATTTTTCGGGCTAAATGGGGACTTAGTAATTTTTTTATGCCTCGTTCACTGTGCACTCACGGGGGACCGTGCATGCTTCATTTGTTTTGATAGAATTTTCAGGTAAAATTCAAGTTTTATGGATCTCTTATTTATTAAATTGTTTGTTAAAAGCACAGAATAGTTACAAAACGCCATGCTCTCCCCTTGTCAAGAATCGGTTTCGAAATAATAACGTTAACGCATTCTCCATAAGTAACGTGATGCCTTTATGAATTTTTGTTACGAGATCTGGTATTGAGTAGAAGAAGATAAAGGAGAAGAAATACAACGACAAAGAGAAGAAAAATGTAAAAATAAAAAAGTGTCATATCATAACTACGACCACTAAAATGCAAAAGCGCTTTCTTCTCTCTCATTTTCTGTCGATGAAGTCGGCATAAAGTCACGACAAAAACCATCGCAGATTGCGTTACAGAAAAAAAACAGCAATATTTTGGAGGGTACACTTCCTACTATCGAACCGGGCCACACTATATACCAGTTCAGAAGTATTTGATGGTTCTGAACAAAGGTAAGATTGCCTCAATTTGTTGCATAGGGATGAGGTCATATTTAAGATGACGCAGAGTTCATATTAACGAGGAGGAAGACGAGACATTTATAACAGTGAGATGATGAGAATTCATTATTGAAGGGATGTGTAATACTGTTCTTTTATATCAGAGGGGAGAATCATTACTTATGATGGAGGGACACATTTCTTGGAAGGTTATACAAAGTTCATTATAGATCATTATAGACAAAACACATTTACCTTTCAGTTGGTGGAATCACGACACATAACAAACAATTACAAATATCGATGGTGATTCTTTATTTTATTTGACCGGTCGAAATGATGATGACGTCAGGGATTCAAATTCGGGATCTACATAGTTTAATGTTCTTTCCTTCGCTTCCAAAAGACTCTGACTCCAACTCTCTCTCTCTCTCTCTCTCTCTCTCTCTCTCTCTCTCTGACTGACTAGCAGACTCAACTGTTCTGCCTCCTCTGCTCGACTGCCCTGATCTGACTAAAAACTAGCTCCTATATTGAGAATTCGCTTTTTGCTATGACGTCAAATGTGTGGTTCCAAAACGTGACCAACTCACGTGGCTAAGCACACGTTCCAAACATACTTTCGACAACAAAGAATTCTCAACTAACCTTTTTTAGCCTAAGCTATTTTCTTACAATATAGTTTTAATTTGTATTGTTTATTCTTTGTAGCTGACATTTTAAATTCAGTTTTCATAAAAGAACGAAGAATCCAATTCTTTTTACAACACAAACAATATCTAACTATTTTATATAGAATTTTACAATAGCTAAATTCTAACATTCCTCTTTCTAAATCTCTTTCTGAACCTTGCTCACACGGTTCGAGTCTCGGCTTATCCTAATCTTATTTTCCACTTATCTAATGTTTTTCTTATTTACAGGAAAAGGGGACAACCCTTTTTTCTGTAACAAATTATGTCGATATGAACCTTAACCGACTTGAAGCAATAAAACCAGACATGCAAGTAAATTATAAAACAGGTGAGCCTTATTTTATGTGTCATTAGTAGGGCTAGAACAACAGCATATTCCTTTCATTGTTTTGACTTTCGAATGTGTATCCGTTGTATCTTAAATGCTTTTATATAGAGTGATGTGGTTCTCGGTTGATTAACTGTGTCTAACTGTGTCGGATATATACTCGAGAGTCAAAACAATGAAAAGAACATGTTGTTGTCATAGCCCTAGTCATTAGTCAATATTTGAGCCTTTGTTATAACCTTTATCATGGCAAATACGGGTAGACGAAGTTGATGTGACAACTAATGCAGTTACAGATTTGATTAAATGCGTTTTAAATGCACATTGTCATTCTGTTATGCTTCAATTTGATTTTCAGCATAAAGCGCACAGATTAAAAGTCGCATCTTAAGATTTTTTCGCGGGGGGGCATGAACAAAACTAGTGAAAGAGTAGAGCTAGAGAGAGAAAGGGGCAGATAGAGATAGAAATAGATAGAGATAGGGGAGATAAATATAATTTATTTGTTTTTTTTTTTGCGATATTTTTGAACGAAAACTACACTACATAAATGCTAGTTGAGACAAATTTTCCCTTTCACTAATCTGATGCCCCCAGATGAGGTACGATATATGTGCATATATCTTCTATTTAATATTTTGACTGCAGAAATTTCTCTCTAGGTTTGCAACGACGGATACCACATAAAAATTCACTACATCTAGCCTATTAGCCACTATTTAGAACACTATTTCAGACATGTTCAGCCGTCATAATAAAATGCTATATTAGATCCGACGAGCAACACCATCATTATCTCAACATCTACAGACGAAGGAGTTCCTATTTTTCTCTCTAAATATTTAGTCATACCACCGCTACCAGTTGTCACCGGGACCAATTCTACATTATCCTACAATACTGTGATTACATCTTTCGTAAATGCTTATTAGATACATAGAAATAACATAACGTTTCCTATTTCCGATTCAGAAATAATAAGGTCTCCCTTCCACCATTCCTTCCACTGACTATTATTCCGGAATGCATTTATTCTGTTTATAAACGAACGCTTACTAAATGTCAAAGATGGCGTCACTATATGCCCCCTTCCTGTGTTTGTTTCCGTTTATATTGTTTAACATGCGTCTCAAATATTTATTAAACCCATTTCCATTGGTAAATAATTAAACTGTTTCCTACCTGCATTATTTCCTCTAATAAAATACGTTCTAAAATAAGGATCTTTTCTTTAAAAACGAAAAATAATTACTAAACTTGTCGCGTACTTTTCTTGTGTCCGGGTGTTCGATTTAACAGGCGTCTCAAATATATAAAAAAAACAACTTTCGCTCGATTTTGGAATTCCACTACATTAATAGGGAGGAATAAAAATGTTTACAGCCTTTCTCATTTATTATGTTTGAATGCAATATTTTCTATCGACAAATATATGCGAAAATAAAGATATTTTCTTAGTATGTTTTACATTAGTTCCACCTACACAAGTTTCTTTAAAATGATGATTTTATGGTAAGCTGGCCCTCAAATATAAACAAAAAACCCTTCTGCTCGATTTCCGAATTTCGCTACATAACGTTAACATGGAGGAACAAAAATGTTTACGACCATTCTCATTAATAATGTTTCCTATCGACAACTATGTGAGAAAATAATGATATTTTCTTTGTATTTTTTAACTTTGTTCCACCTACACAATTTTCTTTTGTAGGTTTTTGACTATGGTGAATAAGAAAATATCATATAAATTTGCTGAGACAAGTGCTTTTCGAGATATAAATTCCTGTATTATGCACACTAAGTCATTGGTCGCCATCCACTTCCCCACGTAAAGAACGGATTTCGGAATAGATACCCGCAACCTTTCAATGTTAAGAACGGTTTTTAGAATAGACACTCCCAACTTCCCGAGGTTAAAAATAGCTATCGGAATAAGCACCCCATTTGGGAGGGGAGAAATATTTTCCCCAAAATTTAACTGTGATATTCGTTGTCAGCATACCCACACGCAAATAGTTTTTACAAAAGTGTAGTGTCAGTCGCAGAAAAGTGGATTTATTTCCGCTAGATGGCAGTGTCGGTCGCAGAAAAGTAGATTTGTTTATCGCGCATGCGTACAAACATGGCGGCCCTTGAATTACAGAGCGTATTACACGTCTTTATATCTCGATAACTACTTGTCTCTGCAAAATTTAAACTGGATTTTCTTATTCAGCATTGCCGAAAACTTTCGTCATTTTAAAAACAAATTTTAGAGGTGCACTTAATGTAAAAATTTACCCTTTTTATAGAAAAAATACAGAGTGTTTCAAACTACTTCCGTTTTTAAGGCTTACCCTACAACATTTTTGAATTCTTTTCACGTCAAAATATTGGCAAACATACTTATATTAACTATATAATCTTTTTAAATTGTCTTTCCATTTATAAAAACTGTGCCACAGCAACGCGTGGCCGGGTATGGCTGTATTAACTATAATTATCCAAGAGCATGTGTTTCGTCGTAAAACGGCTCATCAGCATGATTAAACCTTGCGAAATTCTATACCATATCAGTTATTGATTTATTTTTATTGCGATACTTTTGAACGCGGTATATTCTAAATACTATATATATATATGTGTGTGTGTGTGTGTGCGTGTGCGTGCGTGCGTGCGTGTGTGTGTGTGTGTGTGTGCGTGCGTGCGTGTGAGTGAGGGATAGAATTTCTTCCGTTTAGTTCAGTCCTATCGGCTCTTACGAACACTTCCGGTATTTAAGTTGGAGCAGAAGATTTTAGATTCGTTTTCATTATACGACGTTATCAATTATCGGTCTACCTCCTTAAAGACGGCGCCGGAAGGGTAAGAAGTTGAAGGTCGGGGTAGGGGAGATATGGCGTTGCAATCTGTGAGACAAGATGTCATCCAGAAAACGGGTGGCATGTTGTAGAGGGTTGTTGGGTCGGAAATCAACAGATCGGCGAGAGAGCTTCCGACGGGATAGATTACAAAAGGTCTTAGTATATTGGACACGCCAGGACAGTCGATGTCACTCGCAAAAATGACATATTTGACCTGATAAAGTTTAAACAAAACGTTTATTGTATTTATTTGCTTCCCCACCAAAGCAAATTAGGCACAAGGCCGTTTTTAATGTGGGGTAAAAACCAGCTCCCCTAAAAGTAGGCAAAAAGGGGGCACTCTGGTTACCAAAAATAATAATTGTCCCAGTATAGAGGGGTTCTCCTCCATTGACTGGTACAAATTATCTTAAGTGCAGCATCTGCAGAACAGATACTACACTTTGATCCCGGCCCGAAGGCCAATGTTTAAAATCGTGATTTTGTAAATGGACATACGATATTGAATGCGGTATCAACATTATAGTCGTATAGATAGTATAATAGCCATGTAACGTCTACACCACAGAAAGCATTCGTCTAACTACAAAAATTACAAACCATTTCCTCTACTCTCTATTTGATGCACTTTGCCTTAGGGTTAATATCAAAGTGTAGTATCTCTGCTCCAGATGCTATACTTTAATTTCTTGTTCTCTGTAATGGAGGAGAAATCCTTCACGACTGAGACGATTTTTATTTTTGTTTCTTTTCTACACGTTAGAAAACGTACATGGAGTAAACTGTCTATTTGTGCAATAAATCTGAACACAAATTCTATGAACAAGGCCTGTTTGCTAGAATTGTCCATCCGTGGAACTCTGTTCCGCTGTCTTGCTTCCCGGTTGACTACAAGACAAATATAAACAGGTTCTTGATGTTCTACGCCCTTAAATAATAAATTCTGTTCAATTTCCACTATATATATCCATATATACAATATGATCATACTTATATATATATATATATATATGTGTGTGTGTGTGTGTGTGTGTGTGTGTGTGCGCGTGCGCGCGTGTGTGTGTGTAACTATCATTTTTACAAATAACTCCTAGTTATCCACTAAATATATATTTTATGCACACTAGTACAGGTTATATAAGTGTGATTCAGGTCGATCGATTTGAATCCTAGATCTAGGTCACTTCACTCTAGCATTTTTTTTTTTTTTTACTATTTCGCCATCGCCATAATAACTGTGAAAGAAATAGAGATTATATATTATTTACGAATAAAGTAAATCGCAATAAATGTTCGATTTGCCAAGGCACGGAATTTTTGCAATAGTTCTTCATTACAAAATTATTATATTTCTAGTCATCTACCAGATTTGAATATTCGAAGTCTACTACAAACGGATTAACGAATTTTATCAGGCCTTAAACAATTTTACTGATCAAATCTTGGTTCGGTGTATCACATGTCTTTAATGTAGCGAGATAAACAAGTACTTCGAACTGAGAGAGAAACATGATCGTTTTGTCAGCAGTCGAATCCTAATATATGAACATGGAGTTGATCAAAGGCAAGTACTAAATTAATTCAGGACCATTTCACAAACAAAATCTAAAGGTAACCTATAAATTATTGTTTGGAGAAAAATATATGTTCTTTATGTCCGCTTTCAATATCTTTACAAAATTGCAAACTTTGTATTTCACGCTTCTAGAAAATTTCCTATTACATTAATATCGTAAGCTCTGAGTTTGCCCTGAATAAGCATAATTTGATGGTTAAATTCGCGGATAAAAATTGGATTACTCCACTTTCTCGGGCAATGCTTGGATACAGGTTCGCTAGTATAGTCCGATACTTTTGACGAGAAATGGATTAAAATGAGTCACAGTTTTTGATTTATTTTAATAAAATCTAAATAGAATCAATAACGGTAGTAGTTGTGAATCACCTTTACTTTGTCGCATTACTAAGACGTCCGCTTGAGCGTCGAAAGGTAGTTTGTGCTTAACTTCGATGATCTAGCGAGAGCCAGGATTTCAACGTGATTGTACCGTAATTAAGTAAACAAAATATTCAGCAATATATATATATATATATATATATATATATATATATATATATATAGAGAGAGAGAGAGAGAGAGAGAGAGATAGATAGATAGATAGATAGATATAGATATTGATATTTAGCTCATATGTGCAGAGAATCATATAAAGATTAAATCACTTTGACAGCCGTGAAAAACTTTTTCAAATAAATGTTAAATTCCAGCAGTATTTCTCGCGATTAACGGTGGCCGATTGGATTAAGTCCTTGGCAATGGAGTCAGAGATGGCTTCTGTTACCGGGTTCGAGTCTATCGGCCGGTGTTAATCGTGACGCTCTGTACTGATGATTCCCGAAAGGAGGAAATACTAGTGTCTGTGGGTATTTAATAATTATTATAGTTTGCCAGCCCCGTTAAGAAACTCGTGTCTGATTGTTTAGCACTTTCAGTTGGAATAAAGTCAATCAATATAGCTCAGATGTGCAGATCAACCCGTGATCATTAGATCACTCTGGCAAACGTTAAAAATAAATGTTTCAGTTTCAACGGCATTTCTCGCCGTTGACGGTGGCCGATTGGATTAAGTCCTTGCTAAATAGAGTCAGAGATAATTTCTTTTGCCGGGTTCGAATCTACCGGTTGGTGTTAATCATGCCACCCTGCTCTGATGATTCCGGAAATAATTATTACAGTAATAATTATATATATATATATATATATATATATATTGATGAATATTTTATTTATTCAATAGACAGATCATTATAAATTTGGGGATATATAGGTTATACAGTTTGTAACATGTGATATTATAAGTTTTTTTCTTTAACTTCACCATATTTGAGATTACGCCATCCAAACTCGACGCGCCCTTGAAAGAAATATACAAAATTAGTTGACGACATAAAAAAAAGTAATAGAGTTAAGAATTACTCTACATCAAATTTTAAGTTATATAACGTAATACGATAATAATAAAAAAAAAAACTGTGGGGTTATATTATTAAGGACAGTGCAACCAAACTCATACCACACTCCTCGCTCCACAGGAAACAGAAAATATTAATTTTTTTTAACTAATGTTATACTTGTTGTTTATACATGCCCTGGGACGGGTATTTTATTTTTATTTCCATGAATTATTTCTTCTGTTAGAACTGTTTGTTTGTTTTATTTTGTTTTTTGTAGTTGTTTTCTCTAAAATGTAACGAAGTTTTCTTTTTTAATTTGGATGACAGTATTGGTAAGATTGGGCTTAGGAATACAACTAAATTGTTAATTATGTATATGTGCTCCGTTGTTTGATATTAACAAACATAGATATTGTGATTCTAAAAGAAGTTGGTATAAATAACGAAAAGAAAATATTCGCAAAAGTACATTTCAACGAATCTACATAAATAAGTACATATATATATATATATATATATATATATATATATATATATATATATACTTGTTTATTGTTATATAAACATGCTCACATCCCGCTGCTACAAATAGCCACTTGTTTCAATCAAACAACAGATATCATCAGGCAGCGACTTGACTATTCAAAAGTTCAATGAATAATCAATGATTATTCATTGAACTTTTGAATAGTCAAGTCGCTGCCTGATGATATCTGTTGTTTGATTGAAACAAGTGGCTATTTGTAGCAGCGGGATGTGAGCATGTTTATATAACAATAAACAAGTATTTTTAGCTCTTTTTATTGAGCACTATCTAACAACCTCGTTGAATTCATTAGTCCATTACTTTTGAATATAAAAAAAACCCGCGTATATATATATATATATATATATATATATATATATATATATATATATACACACACACACACACACACACACACACATATATATATATATATATAGAGAGAGAGAGATGGATAGATAGATACAATTTATAAATATATATATATATATAGATAGATAGATAGATAGATAAATAGATAGATATAGATAGATATGACAGAAAAGAATTGACACCCATAGAAACAGTTTATTGCAATAAACATAACATTTATTAAACAAAATCAAAAATAAATGATTAAAAATATAATAACTAATATTTGGTTATCATTCCCTTTGCTGTTTTTAATGCTAGGACCTTTCTAGGCACGGCATTGATTAGCTGACGGATATCACCTTGACGAATTTCTTTCCATGTCTGACGCAATGATGCTTAAAATTCAGGCTTAGAAGATATCTTTCATTTTTTTTCTGCGAAGGTTCCCGTCTAACATGCCCGCAAAATTTTCAATTAAGTTCATATCCATGGACTGATTTGGCAATAGAATTTTATTTGTCCCGTTTTTGGCTCAACCAATGATGTGTTGCCTTAACAGAGTGACAAGGAGTTCCATCTTCCATAAATAGGGAGTTAACATGGTTCATTTTACCACTTGGGAATATTGGTAGGAGTCCTCCAAGAAATATTGAAATATATTTAGCATAATTGGTGTTTTTTTCGCACTCCACAAGAGCTGAGCGACCACCACTACAAATTGCACCAATACATCGCAACCAGGAGACCCTCAAGTTTCAGCATTGGCTGCAGTGTTTTTAAGTCAAACGCTTGCTGAGGGAGCCTCCATCTCCATACCTTAACACTGTCGAGAAATAATGCAAATAGTGCCTTATCAGATAAAATGACATTGATCCAAAAGGTCATAGGTTTCTCCACCATCTCATGAGTCCAATCTTTTTTACATTTGATATTGGGAAGGCGAAGAATGGGTTTCCTTCTCGCGGCTCTATCATAGTAGCCCAGCTTGCGAAGATACCTGACAGCTGTTTTGGGACTGACACCAGCAGAAGCTTTGCACCAAGGAGCCTCTTCAACATTTCTTTTCACAAGGTTCTTTCAGAAGGCAAGGGGCGACCTGGACGAAGTTTTGTGCACTCTTTGTCCTTTCTTGTGAATCGTACGATTACTCTATTAACAGTAGAAAGGAGTATTGAATAATTTCCTGCTATTTTCCGTTAATTAAGATCGGCTTTACTCGTCCTCTCAGAAATATCGGAAAAAATCGCGCATATTTTTCCGATGACAAAAACGAGTCTTTAATTGCATTTTTCTATTTAATTTGGCTCAGAGCAAATTCTTCCACTGCTGGTAAGTATTTATTGATTTTAAAATACTAGTAAAATTAAAATCGATAGCTCATGACCTCCGACAAGTGCATTTTTGTGTATGATAAAATATCTGCACATTTAACATGTTTTTTGTTGTTGTTTTTTTTTTTTAAGGTAAATGGGAAAAACAACATTTTCATAGTTAAATATTTAGAGATTTATAAAGAATCTTAATCGATAACTATATCGGATTCGGGAATTTAATATGGAATCGGTAATTGTCTCGAATCGGGATATATACTGAAATACTCTCATCACTAATATATATATATATATAAAGCTGGATGTCTGTGTATGTGTGTGTGTGTGTGTGTGTGTGTGTGGTCATGAATAGGCTACTATATGGTTGACTATTTAAAAAAACTGATTACATATAATGATAGAAGATGTATCGAGACACAGGAATGGGTATGTTTGATCTGCCAGAACGGTGGTTCATTAAAATTGTGGGGTCTGCATTCGCGCCTGGTCCGCAAAGTATGGAAATAAAAAATTTAAAAATTAAAAAAAAAAAACGTTTACAAGTGTTTTTGACATAGATGTACATAAAAATACTTTGATAAGTATGTTTTAACTTAAATAGGGATGGTATAATAAAATCGTGGGGTCTGCGTTCGCGCCTGGTCTCCATAAAATGGAAATAGGCACAAACTTTAATAAAACCTTTTCATATATATCTACTTAAGTATACTTTGATAATTATCTTTCAGTTTGAAGAAATATGGTATGATAAAATTATGGGGTGTTCGTTCGCACCTGACCTTCATAGAATGGAAATATGTCACAAAGTTGTACAAGGTTTTTTAATATAGATACACAGAATATTGTGATAAGTGTTTCAGTGTGAACAAGTATGGTATATGGGGTTTATCTATTTTACTTTTACGTTCATCATATTTTACTTTGGTGTTGATACCCCCAAATTCAACCCAAATTAACATCCCTTCCTTTTCATAACCTATCATACTTTCATAAATCAGAGTCCATATTCTGTAAGCTGTTTTTGAACCCAGTCAACGACGGGTACTTTTGCTAGTATATATATATATAAATATATATATATATATATAAATATATATATGTATATATACATATATATATATATGCACACACACACACTGTGTATATGTATATGTGCATATATATATATATATGTGTGGGTGCATACGTGTATATTTATATGTGTAGTTGTCTATGTTTATTCGACGTTTAGTAAATCTGTTGAGCACAAAAATAAAAGAAACGGAAAGCTAGGCTTATTTTATAACTGATAGTGATCTACTAATGGAATTAAATGTTGACGTTGTAATTTTATTGATCTTTTGTTGTATTTCTTTTACCATTCTTTTTTTATTTTGTTTTTCGCGTGTTTTCTTTTTTTTTTTTTTTTCGCTTTTTCGAATATGTTTGCTTCGTATGTCAGTCATTCATGTCCGCGACCCTTTTAACCTATTTTGGCGACACTAGAAAGCTCCGCGCATTCTCTGTCTAATTTAGTCACGTGCCAACATTTTTATTCTTGTTGTTGCTTTTGTTCTTTTAAAAAAAAATTATTTTCTTTATTTTTCTAGTTTTATTTCTCTCTTTGTATCATTTAAACTTTCGGAAACGCATGCAACACTCAATAATAACAAAAAAAAAAAAAAATAGGAGAGATCAATAGGTTTTATTATAACCAAGTGAATCGCTTTCAGAGGAAAATGAAAGCATTTTTTCTACCGTTTATTTTTTCTTAAATTTCTCTGTGCGCTTCTTTCTCTCTGATATATATATATATATATATATATGTGTGTGTGTGTGTGTGTGTGTTTGTGTGTATGTGTATATATGTACATGTATATATATATATACATGTATGTATATACACGTATATATATATACAGACATATATATATATATATAAATACACACAAACACACAAACACACACACACAAACACACACATATATATATATGAATATATATGTGTGTGTTTGTGTGTTTGTGTGTATGTGTATATATATGTCTGTATATATATATACACGTGTGTACGTATGTATATACACGTATATATATATACACGTGTCTATATATATATATACACGTATGCATATATATGTATACATACACGTATGTATATGTATGTATATAATATGTATGTATACGCGTATGTATATGTATGTTAATATATGCACGTATATAAATATATGTTTATATACACACGTATGTTTATGCATGTACATATATACACGAATGTACATGTATGTATATATATACACGTATGTACATGTATATATATATACATGTATGCATATATACATATGTATATACACGTACGTATATACGTACATATATATATATGTACACGTATGTATCTGCACGTATGTATATAAACATGTGTATATATTTACGTATACATATACACGTATGTGTCAGGGCATGTCATATGCTACTGGTACCATGTAACCCAGTAATACCTGGCCTATGATCGGGTCACCGGCTACTAAACTGGTACCCCCACCAGACTTGTTTGGTGAGGAGGGTTGATAAGACCTTCTAAAGGGCGAATTAACCTTATTTCGGTGTCAACGGCCAACTAGCACCGTGTGTGTTTATGTATGTATGTGTGTGTTGGGGTGGAAAGGGCTCCCGTAAGCCGTGGTGAAGGCAACCTTTCTAGGAGAAGACAAATCTCCGATTAAAAAAAAAAAACATAAAGCGGGAGACCAGTGTCCGCATTAAGCTGGTCTGCAGTGCTGGCTATCTTGCTCTTGCTTGTTACTGAATCTCAACATTTTGAACCGTAAGAAAGACTTAGCTGTCGTACAAAGCTAATACTCTGTAACATCATCTGTGCATAGATACTCCCTCATACATTTGTCTAAAAAATTGGTTCTGCGGCGATGGAAAAGTTGTGACGCTTGGAGGCTTGAAATGCTGGAAGCATGTAAAAATTGATCTTAATGACCGTCTTCAGTGTCATGCCTGCTTGAGCGTGTGAATTCACCGGTACGACTAAAAAAAAAAATGTCATTTTTGGGCCCACGGACATTAAGTGTCTGAGGGAGTGGCATTCGTCTGACAAGACGTTGCAATCATCATATGCACGTATGTATATGTATATATACACGTATACATACACGTATATATATATATACATATTCGTATGTATATATACATATATATGCATGTTTATATATACACGTATATGTATATATACATATGTATATATGTGTGTATATATATATATACATATATATATATATATATATATATATATATATATATATATATATATATATATATATATGTATATACATTTCTCTATATGTCTTATTTCATTCAATACATTTGTATTTTCATCAGTTTTTTATTCCCTCTCTCACATATCCTTCATTTTAGACTATATAAGATTTCCTCTCTAATACTATGTATTTCCGTCATTTCTCTCACTGTTTCGTTCTTACTTTCTCTGTCTTCAACTCTATTTTTATCTTTTTCCTTATCTTTTTGTCTTTCTCATTTTCCTCATCTCTACCTTTTTTTCTCTCTCTATTTTATTTTCCTTATGTCACTTCCTCTCTCTTTTGTTCTATTTCACGGTCTCTATTTCTTATTCTCCGTTTCTTTGTAATTTGCTCGACTTTTACCTTTTTCCTCTCTTTCTTCTTTTCCCGCCTTCTATTTCTCTCTCTTCTTTCTCTCTCTATTTTACCTTCTTATGTCTTACTCTCTCTTCCTCTCTTTCGCTATTTCTCTTTCTATATTTCACTTTTTCTCTTTCTCTTTCTTTATTATGCTATTTCTCCTTTCTAGTCTCTCTTTCTATTCATCTCTCGCTCACTGTTTCTCTCTCATTTTTTTTTTTTTGTATTTCTAAATATATATATTTATAATCGCGATGGGGAGATTGCAATATTTTACCGATTCCGATACAATTACCGATTCTGTGCTGAATTCCCGATTCAGATACAATTACCGATTTCGATTCTTTATAAATCTCTAAATATTTAACTATATCGTTGCATTTTTTTGTCTTATTACCGTAAAAACGCACATGTTAAAATATGCAAATATTTTCCTAAATGTAAAAATATACTTGTGGCGGACGATTTATCGATTTTAGCTCCACTGATCGATTAAAATCAGTAGACATCTATTTTTTTTATTATTATTACCAGCAATGAAATATTTAGCTTTAAACAGCATTAAACTGAACATAATAATATAATTAAAAAAAAAGACAATTTTAAGAATGGTTTTGGTATCGGACAATCGGTACACATTTTTTCCGATTCTGATACCCTCAAATATTCCGATTTTTCCGATTCACGATTCCGATTAATCGTCCTAACACTTATATATATATATATATATATATATATATATATATATATATATATATATATATATATATATATTAAAATTGTAAATCAATGAATTTTAAAAAACTCTCATTGAAATGAAATTAAGTGGTTGAGTTTCATATCAAAGAATGTTTATTATTCTAAGCAAGACAACGAATGCTTTAGAAAATTAATCTCCTTAACCTATAGGGTTTCGATGTCTACCATCTCATCAGAGGAGAGAAATTGCTTAGAATAATAAAAATTCTTTGATATGAAACTCAACCACTTCATTTCATTTCAATGAGAGTTTTTTGAAATTCATTGATTTACAATTTTAATTTATTTGCTCTATCTTGCATATCGAGCAATTCTTGTTTAGATGGGATAACTTATAGAACATTGCTGCCAGTAATATTTTGTAAACCTACAATCTCACGTTTACATAACCACTGATTGTCAAATAAAAAACTATTCCGAAGAATATATATATATATATAGTGGCGTAATGGAACCATATTAATCGTATTTGCAGCTTCTCTTTCAATTTTTGGATTTTAATCATGTCACATCAGACTTCCTTTCCCTTTGACAGATTGGTTGTTGCTATTTCTTCTGATGAGTTAAGATCATAAGAGATTTACCGATTGATATAGTTATTAAATTATTGATTTTGCGCTACGAAACAGATACTGACAAGAATTTTAAATGTCAACTGAATTAAAGGAATAAATTATAAGATGTACAACATCATGAACATTAGAATATAGTTTTTTATCATTTGTTCACTATATTGCTCTGTAATTACATTGAGCTTCTTCAATAAGGATTGGTATATATATTATAAGAAAATATGTTTCTACAGAAATATATATATATACATATATATATGCGTATATATATATAAATATATATATATGTGTGTGTGTGTTTGCGTGAGTGTTTTTCTATGCCCCGTTTTCTTTATCCTTCTATATCTCCTAATATCTATCTCTCTCTATATCTATTTATCTCTCTGCCTCCCCCTTTTTCTCTCTCTCACTCTATATCTCTCTATTTTATTAATTTTTAGATTAGTCCTCGAATAACCACGAATCGATTTTTTTCTTTTTTTTTATTGTCGATGGTCGATGTATTACATTTATTTTCTTTTTTCAATAAAACATAATATTTCTAAAACCTACATCGTAAAGCTTTATGAAACAAAAAATTCTTTGCCGAATGTGACAATGACTTAAAATATGTGTTTTATATTATAAAAAAAAGAATCTAAAGTTATTTGATAAATGCCATTTTCTTTCAATGTCAATTTTGAAATACCATTTCCAAATGCACAGAATGCATAAACGTGTCTTAATTTACATGCGTGCAGCATTTCTGTAAGAGAGTGTTGCAACCTTGGTTGAAGTGTGTGCTCCTAATGATAGAGGTCTAATCAGAGCTGAAAGGGAGAAACAGACCAAATACCAAGGTCTCACGTATAATATGAAAAGAAACTGGAATCTTAGAGAGATATCAATCACACCAGTTATTATAAGTGCCACATGGCTTATAAAGAAGAACCTGAAGTCCTACTTAACTAATATTCCTGGTGAACCAAGTGCAAAAGTGATCCAGACAATCGCACTTAAGGGAACAACGAGGATATAAAAAGAGCTCTCGGTTGGTTTCAATTAAAAGCAGGGCAATGTTGGCAGCTGGTTTGGCTGCCCCGTACCCAGCGTTACAATCTTCAAAGGAAGGAAATAAAAAAAAAGAGGCCATCCTTATGTCTTAAATGGAGTCTTCGTTTTCTCTCATGCTTGGGTGTGAAATAAAATCTTTAATTATATTTAACGTTTAATTTTAAAATATCATTTTAGTTGATCTGTCACGCTTAAGTTTGAAATCACATTTTCCTTGGTATTTCACTTTTAATTCGCTTATCAAACTATGCATCCCGTTATAATTATTGTAATTACTTCCCTTGCCTAAGTTTATATTTTGTCCAACTCTTTATTCATACCGTAAATTTCGACGTATAAGCCGACTGTCAGATAAGACGAGGTACAAAATTGTAGCAAATTTTAACAAATTTATCATATATCAGCTGTGTAAGACGACTGCTAAATCACGAAACCATGTTTGTTTAGCCTAGGCTATAGATTGCAACACGTAGTATGCTTTGAAATATTGGTTTTTAAAAATGATTTTTTAACTTTAAGGTTCGTCTTATACTCGGAAATATACGGTAAATAATATTTTCATGTGCGCAGGAATTGTCCAATAGATATTACTTTCTATTTTAACAATTGCATTCATGCTATGGTTTGCTATATTATTCCTGTTTACGGCTTTACGTATGTTCCCTAGATTAGATGCTATTATATGCTGTTTTAATTAAGGTATCATAGAGATAAAGAGCATCGTTGTATTTATGTTGTATACGGCATACTTACGCTGACACACTGATTCCTGCTGGGTCAAAAAAAGATAAAGAAACGTTGACCGTGGTTAGTAGCAGAAGGGTAACCAATTTGGGAATACTAGATAAGTGACTAATTAGGTAGTAATAGGCGCTGTATATAGGGTATGTCGACGCCTCCCTGCTAGAATTGCAAAAAGCTATGGTCGTGTTCTACTCTAACGGATATATACATGCGACTGGGTAAATTTCAGACTTCCATGATACTTCCTCCTTCGGAGGAAGCAGGTTAAATCCGCCTTAGAGTTAGTGCAGTAGGCTCATTTATTTGTTCATACCCGCCTCCTTATCTTTACCAAAGTTATCTTTGATATTTTTGTAGTTCATTGTTACTAACTTCTACATTACGCTGCTGAATTAATCTCATTTCTCCTTAGTTGTATTGTTCACGTGACTTGTTCACGTGACTTGTATTGTTCACGCATATTTTTATTTTATCATTGCCATGTTGTGGGTTATAATTAATGATGTGACAACAGAATATTCTTTTCATTCTTTTGACTCTCCAGTATATATCCGACACAGTAAGACACAGTCAATCAACCGAGAACCATATCAGTCTATATAAAAACATACAAGATATTAACGGATATATACTCAAGAGTCCAAACAATGAAAAGAATATGCTGTTGTCACAGCCCTAGTTGTAATGTCTTGATTGCTTCTAATCTCACCATTGTTATTGCTGCTAGATACGTATTGTCGGTAATATCGAAGAAATATTTTGATTGGAATCGCATGACTGGCTCTGTTATGCCTGCTGTAGGACAGTTTTCAATGTCGATGTGTGTGCATGTGTGTTTGCGTGTGTGTTTGCATGTGTGTTTGCGTGTCGTTTTTTTCGCCGATATTTTCAAAAGTCATCCCTCTTTTCGATTGACTAGCCTTAATTTAAACCTTCGCCACTTCTAGTTTGGCCTACCTACTATCATTTTTTTTTTTTTTGTTATTTTTTGCGCAACACACACCTCTGAATACCCGGGCAACGCCTGGCACCCAGGCTAGTGGTATAATAAAGCGAAGTATTATGGTATCCGTTCGAGACATAATGATGAATAGAGATTAGCAGAAAACCATCAATCTATATATATAAAAGCGAAAACGTGTGATGGTATGAATGTTTGTATGTACGTATGCTTTTAGGTCTGCCAAAAACTTTCGACAGACAGAACAAAAATTCACAAATTTGGTCTCATATAAAAGTCCGGCCCTCTGGACGACGAATATCGTATTTTTGGCCCAAGAGGTCCGCTTTAAGTTAGTCAGCTGACTGTTTTTCTACAGGGGGAGGCAAAAAAGTGACATTTTAACGATATTTATACGTAATTTAATAAACGTTGAGTCATATGACGTAACCTTGACGTCATCAAGCTGTAATACTGATCTGTATATAAAAACATTGCATATAATAAGAGATTTTTACCGATAAAAAGGCGACTATCATACAAATTAAATTATTCCCTTACACGTTATGAAAACGTTACCAAAGTTATTAGCAGGTTAAAAATAGTTAGATACGATAGTTAAACGAAAAATAACAAGCCAAAAATGTGGAGTAAAAAAACGCTTATAAATATTTACGATCGATGTTTATTAATATTTATTAAAAAAAAAAAAAAAGCCAAACGCCATTTTCTTTTTAGTAACACTATTTCTCTTTAGAGTAAGGAAGACGAAGAGAGAGAGAGAGAGGGAGAGAGACACACAAACACAAACACAGAGACAGACAGAGAGAGAGGGGAAGAGAGAGAGAAAGAGAGAGAGAGGGAGAGGGAGAGAGAGAGGGAGAGACAGAGATGTCTAAACAGGAAACGAGATTCGTTTTACTATGTTTTAAAATGCAAACAATGCATCTAAATCTAAAACATTACATATACGAAATGTAAGTGAATGGATTTGGTCACATCCCAGGCATAAATCCTCCTTATTTTCGAGTAACGTTTGTTTCTCTTCAGCTTGAGATCCCAGGTACAACCTCTCCCTTATTTTCTTAGTGGGAGGGGGGGGGCGAAAGATTAGACCACTTGAATTCAAAGAAGAAATACTACACTTTGATCTTAGCCAAAACACCAAGTAAAAAAATGCATATTATATATTTATCGTATATTATATTGAGACATGATGTCATATTCTAAACATCACATATCACAAAACTGCTGATTCAAATTCTGAAATAAAACATTATTATTCAGAAAGCCATTCTTAGTATTGGAAGGTTATGTTTTTATATAATCTTCAGTTAAGGAGGAAGGGTTTTAAGGAATTCATATAAAAGTATTATGTACTAGCAGATTATCCGACGTAGGTGGAAATACATTGAATGTTTCCTAGCAGAATACCCAGCGTTGCCTGGGATTGGATAAGATTGGTTGATATATGTACTAGCCTAATACCCGGCGTCGCCTGGTATTGCATTACATAGCTGGATATATGTACTAGAAGAATACCCAGCGTCGCCCGGGATTGTATGACATAGCACTAGCATGACATATGTACTAGCAGATTACCCGGCATGGGCTGGGATTGGATAAAATTCATGGAATTTTTCTTAGCAGAACAATGCTGAGTCAGTACTAAAATGGGTGACGATTTGGGAATTCTAGGTGCTTTATGTACTCTCCGCTTATCTCGACATTGTTTCGTAATAAAAGGAGTCAATAATTTCTCCAAACTATGAAAACCTTAACAAAACTAAAATTTCGCTGACGTAAATACCCCCGACAAACCCGACAAGCAGCTAAATCCAATCCCTAGACAGTAGAGGTCCCTAGTCTAACAGTTTTTTTTCCTTAGAACTACTAGATTTTGGGACTCCCTTGTCGGATTCTGCTTTCACAACTATACTGACATGCAGAAGCGCAAGTGTACTGTGAACAGACATCTTACTGCGCATCTCCCTTCTTAATATCCCTGCAACTTATGTCCCTGATGGTAGCTCCCTACTTCAAAGTAGCACTGTGCTTTGTTTGGGGTGAAAATTGAATTTATAAAAATAAGGATAATATAATTCTTTTACTCTATCTTTTATTGTAATTTTTTGATATGTTCATTACCGTGAGATTAAAATTAAAGAGGTTCTATTGATTTTACTTGAAATTTAATATTCCGATTTCTAAATCTTGCTATTAAGCGCTTTTTAGTTCTTTTTTATAATTTATATTTTTATGGTGGTGCTAATCCCTAGGGGTCAGCCCCTCGTGTAGGACGAAAAGGATACACCCAGTGCTATAAGCGGTTATTTTCAGTTTGAAGCCATTTTTACCCACGCGTGGTTGACGCGATTTTTAAGGAGGAAAACTGTCTATAACACCGGGCGAGTTGATTTCACTGAGTTAATAACGCAAGAATAACGAAGAGAAAGAGAAAATCAACAATGTTCTTTGAAAAAGTTGTCTTCACCGAAAGTCACAGAAAAAGCGAAGCCTGCCTGCTCCCCGTGAGTGCACAGTGTACGAGACATTTGCCCCTCCCCCACCATTTAACAAAAAAAGTCCTAGGGGACTTCAAATCCTCGTGAAAATTAACTAACAGTGGAGTTTTAGGCCTTAACATATGTAAATTTGAGTTCTGCATCATGCAAAAAAAGAAATGAATAAGTCTATCATTGCCCCCCCCATTTAGCCCCCAAAGTCCTCAAGGTCTTAAATTTGAGTTCAACACCATGCAAAACTGCTAAATAGACATACACAGAAAATTTAGGATAAATATAGTAAAATAATTCCAAAAATGGAGTGTTTTTATTAGTCCTAAAAGAGCCCCTTGTATAATTTTGTTTGTCCATACTTCGCGATAACTCTTAGGTGTGCCACCTAAGAGTTATCGCGAAGTATGGACAAACAAAATTATACAGTAATCAGTTATAATTTTTCAGAAAGTTTTATAAAAATCCCAGGCATCATTATATTTTTATTTAGCACAATAATAATCTGCCCAAAATAGTAATTTTAGATATTTTAACCCGAAAGGCACGCCTAGGGGATCAACCAATGTTTTCCCCGAAAAGCAGTTCCGTTACATTTTTACTCATATTATGTTTAATGTTAGTACAAAATTTTTAAAAAATTCCAAGGTGTAGTTATTGAAAAAAGTGCGGACAGACAAACGGATGAACAGACGAACTGACAAGGGTGAATTTAGCGGTCCACCTTCCATTTTGCCGGGGGATCGAAAAATGATTTTAATCATCTAATAAAATATTTTATAACATTATTTGGGTTTATAAATGTTCTATTTAACCTAACGAAGTAATGTTTTAAAAGATGCTATCAAGTCTTTTCCGTTTATTGTTTTTTTTTATTTTAATTTTCTAAATAAAGTATAATACTAAAATTGAAGGCCGAAAATTATATAACAGTTGTTTGATTTACGGCACCTTACTCTTCTGTAAAACCTTCGCCATTTTTTTATTTTTATTTTCATTTTTTTAATTTCGTTGTTTATTTATTTACTTTTTGTATTTTAATTTCACTGGCAGTTTGAGTCAACGCCGGAACTTTTTTTTAAATCGGAAGTAAGCGATTCAGTCAGCCAGTCAAAGAAAAGACGTCAAACAAAACGGAGATAATCAAGAATAGGCCTGTTAACAAATCGTGCCCCGTTTGCCCCTTTACAGTAATCTTTTTTCCTGGCGTGTGACTGCAGAATGAAAGCCCCTTTGCATATTTGTTAAAAAATAAAAGAAAAGAGAAAATTAAATATTAAAGGAAAAGTATGTGAAATATGAATCCCTTTCGAAATTTAAATTATATAAATGAATTTAAATTAGAATTTTAAAATTTTAATGCCGCCCAGGTGGCATATTCTATTCTATTATACATAAGGGTGTGAGGGATCTGTGAGGCCTTGATTTCAATTTGTACAATATTAATACAGTGGAATCCCGGGATACGGCATTAAAAATGAGTAAGGAAATACATTAAAATATATCATATACATGCATATATTCAAATAATATTATGAATAACACTGTAAGACGGGGCAAATACTGTAACCAGGGACAGGAAATATATCGTATTCTAAGTCGTAACCTGAAAATAACTGTATGCTAGCGCCACCGTATCCCAGGGTTCTACTTTAAGCCAAAATTCGTGTAAATTTATCCAATAATTTGGGAGACTTAAAATGGATATTATTATTATTATCATTATTATTATTATTATTATCATCATCATCATCATCATCATCATCATCATCGCAACAACAACAACAACAATAATAATAATAATAATAATAAAAATAATAACAATTCTGATTTCGCTTATGAACGTCTCTCTGGAAAGGGATGGGATTCATTTCCAGAGGATTTCCCTTAATTCCTGCTTCAAACCAGGAGCTTCAAAGATCAAGGGTTTTCCTAAGGATGTTGGTGGTACCTATAATTGCAGAGGTTTGAAGGCCGCCTAAAACATCGGGGATTTGTAGTTTTTTTAATTGTCCTTCCAGACGACTTGATTCTACTCCTGGTGTAACAACTACGACCGGGATTATTTGTGTTTTACGCCTTATCTCCAAGGCCAATGGAGCATAATTGTTCCACTTCTCATTCTCCTTCTCTCTCACATTCCTGTCCCAGGGTACTGAGAGGTCTACAATCTGCCAGTTTTTTGAGACCTTGTCAATGACGACCAAATCCGGACGATTATGTTTCAATTGCTTGGTCGTTATGACACTTTTGTCCCACCATACCTCTACCTTGCCATCCTCACTTGTTCTCACTTCATCAGGCACCTCCTCAAACCATTTGCCATCACACCAACCCTCTTACACGCCTCCCAATATATCCGGAGTCCCATGCGAACGTGTCTTTTGCGGTACTCTCTCTGGGCCAGTCCACTACAACCTGCTGCAAAGTGCGCTATTGATTCTGAAGTCTTACCACAAATCCGGCATTCTGCAGTAATTTCCTCTCCTTAAACCACTTTTTTGAACAATCGTGTTCCTAATGCCTGCTCTTGTGCTGCACAAACAAAAGTTTCAGTACTCTTAGCCAGATACCCAGCTCTAAGCCATTGCCATGATCTTTCATCAGCCACTTATGTTATATCATGGAAGAACCTTCTTCTTCTTCTTCTTCTTCTTCTTCTTCTTAACAACAACAACAACAACAACAACAACAACAACAATAATAATAATAATAATAATAATAATAATAATAATAATAATAATATGAAAGCTCCTTGTGAGCCAATAATACTTTTTTCTCATATTTTAGATGAGGATCGATAATTCGTATTGTCTATATAATAAGAAGTGACGGTGCTGCGTATTCCAAGTTCGTTCTACAAAAATCACTTTCACTTACGATGTTGGCAACGCTCATGTAGTCATTATCGTTAATTGCTGATGTCTTTCTAGAAACAGCTCTGACTCGAAAAATATCGTAGAAACCAATGCAAACAATTAAATTTTCGGATTGATACGATATGATAATTTATATAATATTTTGCATGTTCCTTCCTTAGTAGGTCCGCGCGTTACGCTTTTAATAATTTCCTATTCGAAAAGGAGGATACATCAAAGGGTGGGCATTATCATATTCCTCTCCAGCGTAACCATATTGGCTTTTTCGAAGCCAGATTAGGCAAATTTGGCCTTTGTTAAAGCAATTTTGCCTTCAGAAATTGTATTGTTTTTCTTTTGTTTTTTTTGTTTTTGTTTTTTGTTTTTTGCACAAAATATTAATTTTTAGTGCTATAACCCAAATATAAGTTTTATCAAAACATATCTGTTGATTAAATATACTTTTCATGCCGTGGAATTTCCACATGTCCTGCTAGTTTGCATTATTCAGACTTCTGTTCTCATCTTCAGCGGTTTTTTTTCGTTTTTTTTTTGTTTTTATTTCACAGCGTTTGTCTAACTCAGGAATCTTTCTATCGAAACCGGGAATCGGTAAGGAATTTCGATCGGAATGATTTTTGATCCGTTTAGAATTCCTAAGTAATTTACGATTGTATTTTAAATATCGCGGCACTGAGGATTGAACCTCCAACCTTCAAAGTAGTGTAACTTACTACTGAATTTTATCAAAAATCAATCCACTACTCCCAGAGTCCTCGAGAGCTGTAGAAGTAATAATTGTAGTAGCAATTGTGGTATCAGTAGCAATAGTAGTAGTAGTAGTAGTAGTAGTAGTAGTAGTAGTAGTGGGGGAGATAATTGTAGTCAATGGCATTTGGAATTCTAAAGTAACATCGTGCTTGATATTATGCTCAATGATCGTAGCATGGATGTTAAGTTTTTGTTGATAATTCTCATATATGGTTTCGAAGCTTGGATTAATTGTTACTTCAATGTCTCAAAGGATTATATGATGTCTGTTTCTTTATAGTGTATCTGATTTGTGTCTGTGCTTTTTGTTTACACATCCAAAAGTGCATACATAATTCACAGACGTGCCCATTTTTGTGGTTTCCGTGCTAGTTTGCTTTATATTTGGTTATAGTATGGTTTATTGTGTGGTCACTTTGTCATCAAAGGCTATATCTAAATTGTACATCTAAACTTTAATATAAGCTGTTCCGTTTTTTTGTTTTCGTGCAGCTATCAGTTGTAATTCCGTTTCTTTCTCAAGTGTCCTTTTCTTAGCCATGTCTATGTGCACCTCTTCTTTTATCTCTTATCTTATGTTATTGATAAATAGGTTTTATTTCAAATGATTGTTTCAAAGCGGAATTATATTTTGATGTAATGAAACAAATTACTAACCATTATTTCAGTTGGTCACAACTGCTTTATTGTAAGCCATTCAAAGTGGACAACCTATTGACTATATAACGCGCACTCTGTATTTAATATGCAATGCTTTGGAACCCTTTTCTGACGAATAAATACACACGGTGCGATTAAGAAGGCATAATTACTTCATGCTTACCTTTCCGCTCCTCCAACCTTTCTATGACTTTTGTCACACGGTAATGGCATTGCCAGGTCAACTGCTTTGCATTATTCGGAGATTTGCATCCTTGTATTGATGAAGATCGACCTTTTACAAGACGAAACCATCCGTCAACCTCGACTCGACCACTAGTGGCTATTTACGTTCTGAATAAAATAGCGAATATGTGAGAGACTTGACCCAACCTCGCAATCGAACATGAACACAGTGGATGATAATGCATTTGATAGTCAATTTTGATTGTCGTGCCAACAAACTTCCGATTGGCTATTCATACTATTTTGTGTCACGTGAGGCGAAATCTAAGTTGGTGAAAAGAATTTCTGTTAATCCCTCGCCGTTACTCTTCTTGCTCCATAAGGTGCGGATATTGTACTGGTTTAAGTTATGGATGACGATTTGATATGTCATTGTGTAAAATGAATAAGAGAAAATGTGCGACAATAATGAAGATATATGGAATATACAAATAAGTGCCTACTTGTATAGTTGTGCTTACATAAATATATTAATTTGTTCAGCTTTCAAAACATTCAATGTTATAGTAGACAGGGTAATATTCGAAAGTATTGGTTCGATAATTTTCATCAATATGACAATATATGTATATATATATATATGTGTGTGTGTGTGTGTGGGTGTGTGTGCATATATATATATATATATATATATGTGTGTGTGTGTGTGTGTGTGTGTGTGTGTGTGTGTGTGTGTGTGTGTGTGTGTGCACGGCATAATCACGTTTGGCACACAGGTTCCCATCAGGTCACCGTAGATAAGCAACGATAAACCTGACCAGTACCAGATGGGTGACCATTTGGGACTTCCAGGCTTCCAGGTGCTGTATGTGCTCTCTGCTTATCTCGGCATTATTACCAGTCGTCCTGAACTTCTCCTTGCCACTGGACATAAGCAGTGCCGATTCAGGAGACGTGTGGTTGCGGATTGCGCAACCCTTGCCACATAATTACGCGCGTAGCTGCCCCTATAGAGGGTATCCTTTGACTTTTGAGACTGAACGGAGGCAATGATATATATATATATATATATATATATATATATATATATATGATTTATTTATACAAACATTGATGGCTTCGGTAATCACCCGTTATCGGGGGGATTATATGTTCAGGCCAAGAAGTTTCCTCGATAACTGAAACTCAAGATACAAAAACATTTTGGGGGATGTATCAAAGTTAATCCTTTTCATGTTTTTTTTTTATGGAGACACGAATCAAAGTGCTCAACCATGTAGGAGAATTCCAATTATAGCAGTAGAGTTTAGTTTCCTAGAAGTACATCCATTGAAATAACATGTGTCTACCTACTGAGACATTACATCATTAAAGTTGAAACAAACCGACTTTGTGTCTAGTTTCATTAGTTCCAAGAAAATATTCTCAGGAAAAATTGGAAGGGGTCAATGTTCTCCGGTAAAGCATGCCAGCACATATTTTAATGGTCCCTCCAAGGGGTACATTTATGAACAAGTTGGTAACATTGAACAGGAAGTTTGTTTGTGAATTACAATTCAGTTCCCGCATTGTAGCAGCGAAACGGAAGGAATTCACAATACAATTACCTGAAAACCTTTTTAGTACAGGTTCAAGGATCTCAGACAACCATTTGGCCAATTCATGTTGAGGTGAGCCAATCACGGAAATAATGAGTCTTAAAGGAACCCCATTCTTGTGGATGTTAGGAAGTCCGTATATTCTAGGTCGCTGTAAACCCACGGGCCGGATCCTGTCGTAAGTATCCTTGTTAATAAATGTCTTTCTATGTAACTGAAGGAAACGTTTCTGTAGTTTCACTTCAGTGTTCGAAGTGCTATCAACTGATATGTCGCCAAGCCTCTTAAATTTTGATTCATCGTTTAGAATATCCAACATTTTCCTGATATAATCATTCGTATTGAGAATGACCACACAAACACGCTTATCCGGCTTAGTAATATAAATACCCTTATTAGTCTTCAGGAGCTTGGCAGCTTGATAATTGATCTTAGTCCATGTAAACTCACGACTATTGATAGGGGAATTAGCGAACTTATGCGCCAGTAAAGCTAACCTTACCTTCATACATAAAAAAAGCATCATTCGACCGTGGTTTATGATGTTTGAGCTGTAAGTTTAATATATCAAATTCGGCAAAAGTACTTTCTCTATCAATCCGAAGGGGGGAGGGATTCCCATATCCAAACCCCTAGCTAAAACTACATTTTCATTGTGAGAAAGACTAGCACAAAATAAGTTGAATATATGACGATCAACTTCAATCCTTGAACCATGCCTTGCGCGAATAAGCGCAACAAGCCATCTCTGGTTGTTAGAACGAACTTTATTGCTCCGGAAATTATTGCTAGTTGATAAATATTTCGAAAAACGCAATCTATAAAAAAAATGTAAGGTTTGACCATGCAACCGACCATCAACAGCGATATTAAGCAACAGTTGAAACAAGGATGCGCTCAAAATTCACACCCTCATCCTTGATAAAGGCATGTTCCAAGTTAATAATATTTCTAGCTTTAATTTTGACAATCCGCCTAGAAATATACCCAGGGGCTACATAATTGTCCAAACAGGACTTGAGAAATTCTATTTTGGCTCGAAGCGACATAATTTTACCCTAAATTCGAATGATGTCATTTAATTTATCTGTGACAGACGTTAAGTACCTACGCCTAAAATATTTAAAAGGGATACATACATATATTTAAGGTTTTTAGTGGTACAAAATCTTATTAAAGTTTTAAAAAGATAAGTGGAGTCATTATTAGAATTCTGAGGAAGATCGATGCGGGGAGAAAAAACTATATATATATATATATATATATATATATATATAAAAGTAAGAATTTCTGTGTGTGTGTGTGTGTATCTGTGTGTGTACATTTCCCTACCGAACTACTCTGCCAATGTTATATCTACAGACTCGAGGTTAGCATAAAGGGTGTTGAGATTTGGGAAAATCTTTTTAATCAGTTTTCGGTGAGAAATTTGTCTGTGAAGGGGTCAAAAGTTCACCTGTTTGACCTTTGAAAACTCTACCAAACCCCTACATAAATTTTGGATCTAAATACTTAAATTTTAAATATGGGCTACTTGGACATGGATCAAACGTTTTAATTCGACATGAGACCCAAGAAATAAATGTAAAGTGGTCAAAATTGGCGTCAAAGTAAAAAAAAAATAATCTCTGCGGTCTCTACCAGATTACTCAATCAATTTCTGGTCTACACATTTGAAACTTTACATAAAGGGTATTCATAGATAGGACAAGCGTTTTTGTTGGTTTGGGTCGAGCTGCCAAGGGATCAAAGGCAAAGAGATTTGACCTTTTCGGTGTCTAGCAAACTACTCAGATAATTTTGAGTCTAAACATTTGAAATTTATACATAATCGCTATTACAAAATTCGGCAAGCAATTTAATCAGTTTGGGGGCGAGAATTTGGCTGCCAAGATGTCCAAATTGAAAGAGTTGACCTTTGCAGATTGCACAAAATTTCTCCGCCAATTTTGGGTCTAAAGATTTGACGTCTTAGATGTAGGTAACTTGGACATGGATAAACATTCTATTTCGATTTGATACCAAAATAATGAAGATTATGAGGTCAAAATTGAGGTCAAATTTAACAAAAATTGACCACTGCCGTCTCTAGGAAATTACTCAGACAAATTTTTGCCTAAATATTTGAAAATTTCCATAAAGTGTATTCAGACATAGGGCAAGTTATGAATAGTACATTGCCGAACTGCTAGTTTAAAAATGAAATAATACAATATGATATAATATTTAAAAAACAAAGAAAAGAAAATGATAAAAGGTCCAATGAAGTCTTTAGTTTAGGGATCCGGAAGCGAAGAATATGGCATATATATATACACATATATATATATATATATATATATATAATTTTTATATCTATTAACGTCAGTATCGTTATGTTTTACATGTTTTTTTTCACTCAAGAGCGGACTTTTAAAACAAGCTAATAAGCATAGTCAACGACTCAATTTGATGGAAAGTACTTGGCGTAGGATGTTTGTTGTGTCAAGCAGAACTGGCTTCCTGAGTACAGTGATTTGTACTTAATTACCGAGGAGTTAAACTGTTTTTCAAGATCATCTAGAATAGAGCCATCTAGCAATCTCCACCCTTAGTTTCTGATAGGAGTTTCTCATTCTTCTTGTCTGCTTATGTGATGTCATTTGGGCAAGTCACATCAAGAAACACTTATATCACAAATACAATAATATCATTGCTCTTTAATCTTTTGAATCTATTTCTATATAGTATGCTTAGCTATCTATCTTATATACACAGAATTTAAACACATAATTTCTCTATCTCTGCCCTCCAACTCTTTATATGTCTTTCTTACATCGTTTCGCATTCTCGGCGTA
>NC_136486.1:101008292-101058292 GCF_053919585.1 Euprymna scolopes | reverse complement strand
GACGCATACTATTATACTACCTATTAAACTATATATATATATATATATATATATATATATATATATATATATATATATATAACTACTTTGGCTGAAAGGAAGGGGCGCGGTGGATACTAGAAAGCTGATTGGCTAACTAAATCTTCAATAGAAGAGGACCATATAAAAACGATAGACAACCACAGAATTCGCGCATAAGCCTGAGGAATCCTAGAGTGGATGAAACGCCGAATATTCAGTGTAGCTTAATCGCCATATATATTTTATAAATTACTATATATATATATATATATATATATATAATATATATTTATATATATATATATATATATATAGTTTTTTTTTGACTGTTTTAACAAAAGTATTAGGTTAGATTGTTTGTTATGTTTTACGACATATCAACTCTCTTCCGGTTATTTAGTGAGAATCTAATTATTATGGAAAAAGTATTTCAGGCTTTTAGTTCTTTATATCTTCTAATATTTATTTATAGGCGTTTAGTGTGGTTGTTTTCAATATGAACATTTTGTTTCTTTGTCTTTGACTTTGCGGAACATAATTTAATCTTGAAAAAGAAAGGTAAAAACACAATAACATTAATATTTGATGCTTTTTAAATCAAGAAGTCGGTCTCTTCAGACCTCCTTATCAGGTAATAATAGAGGAAAGTTATTAAACCCGTTGTTTACACGGGGAGTGTAATTGACCCTAACATTTAATCAGGGAAGCATGGAAAAATAGTTTGACTTATTACTATTTTATTACTCGTCTAGCCAACTGTCATATCCCGTGTGTACGGTCGGAAAGAAATTGTGTCAATATCTGTTCTTCACTACAGAATTGCAATAATTTTAATTCCTTAATGTTTAATGCTCATTATTTACATAAGGTATTAAATAGTCATGAAAAGGTGATATGCCGTAAAACTAGACGAACGAAACCAAATTAAACCAGGTTTTGAAGTTCATAATACACGTTTTCTTTGTTGCACTTCATTTGACGTTTTATTCTATGTTATATTGATTCTCTAATTTATTCGCAGACAGCAGTTCGTGAAAAAAAAATGCTCCATGGAAAGTCATAAATCCGTCGACTGCAGTAAAAGTCCATTGGAAAGAGTGGGGCATTAACAAGCGTCTGAAACATCCCGGAAATAAGGTTATGCGATGGCGTGGCGGAAGTGACGACTCACGAACTCTCCCTCTCCGGTTGAAGTGATTGCTGTATCGACCAACGCGAAACATTCGTCACGGGTCATAGCAATTCTATTATGAAGAGCATCAATAAAAGTTTTGAATGCATTTAAAATGTTTGAATCTTTTTTTCTTTCCAGATTTATAAAAGAAAACAAAGAATTTTCATCGTATAATAATTTTAACGAGATGCTGGAAGTCAAATCACTGTTATCTTATACGCATCCTCTTCCGTTTTTTCCTGTTTACATATATATATATATATATATATATATATATATATTTATATATATATATATATGTATATATATATTATACATATATATGTATATGTATATATATGTATATATATATATACGTATATGTATATATGTATATATATATATATATATATAGACATACGGAGAAGTAAGATAATATTAGATAATTATACACAAACAAACACGCATATATATATATATATATATATATATATATATATATATATACATACATATATTAGATTGATGCAAAAATAGAGTCGTTTTTACCTAGCAAATAAGGTCAAAAAGCGACATTATTTTTGCACAAATTTACACACATATATATATATATATATATATATATATATATATATATATATAAATTATTTAAATAAACACTATATGTTACATACTCCAAAAAACGTACCATGGTTTCGTTACATTCGATCTGCCTTTTAACGGCTTTTTAGATCCAAAGAAATCATCAGCGACTCTCGAAATTAAAAATAAATCAAATATTGCTTTCGAAACAGATCAGAAACGGCAGATTCACCGCAATGATATCATGATACGTTTCTGAAATAGTTTTTATATGAATACTCTGCAGTTTTGCCCTCACATTTACAATCGAACCATTTATTAATTTCTTTTTAAAATATCCGACCCCACTATATGTATATACATATATATACATATATATATACATATATATATATATATATATATATATATATATATATATATATACATACACACATCTATATATATATATACATACATATATATAGACATACATATATATATACATACATATATACATACATATATATACATACATGATGATGAAGATTGCAACTTCTTGTCAGACGAGTGCCACTCCCTCAGACATTTAAAATCCATGAGCCCAAATGTCTGAGGGAGTATCTATACAAATATGATGTTACAGAGTCTTAGCTTTGTACGACAGCTAAATCTCTCTCTCGGTTCAAAATGTTGAGATCCAGCAACAAGCAAGAGCAAGATAGCCAGCAACAAATTAAATTGCAGACCAGCTTAATGCGGGCACTGGTCTTCCGCTTTATGGTTTTTTAAATCAGAGATTTGCTTCTCCTAGAAAGGTTGCCTTCACCACGGCTTACGGGAGCCCTCTCTACCCCAATACACATATACACACACACACACACAAATATACACGGTGCTAGTTGGCCGTTGACCCAGAAAAAGAGTTCATTCGCCCTATATATACATACATATATATATACATACATATATATATACATACATACACATACATATATATATATACATACATGTATATATATAAAAATATATATATATATATATATATATATATATATATATATATATATATATATATATAGGATGGGGAACCAAAATTTACCATATTTTATGACTTTAACAACAAAGTATGACTAATTACGTTTTTAGATAGTTGCGACAATTAATTTGCCACACAGAAATGCATAAGAGAACATGATTTATTTAATGTGGCTCCCTTCTTTCTCAATATCTGCTGTCACACGTCTCCTGAAACTTGCACCTTTCTACTTCAAATACTCGGCAGATAACTTATTCCATGCATGTGTAATAGTATCTTGGAGAACTTAACATTGCTGTGCGATATTCTGCTGATTACATGTTCCAAAACGCACCGAATAGAATAATCCAGAGGGTTTAGGTCTGGCTAGAAGGTGGCCATAAACATAACTCCCAAATCTAACTGAAATTTGATTTGCCGAAATCTTCTAGAGGTGTAAGCCAGAGAACCATCCTGTGTCCATACATAATCTCCATTTGGAAAGTTTGTTTTAAGCCAAGGCAATACCTGATATATCAAAGTTTTATAATAAGTGTCAACATTGATTTTCTCATCCGATTTGTAGAATTTTATGGTCATCTCCTTTCCATCAGAATCTACAACACCAAGAGCCATAACCTGAACAGAATGTTTTGTCTTGAATTTCCCTTTAACCTCAGCTGTTGATGCAGCGATGTATCAGGTCATTTCTATAATTCAGAACAGTATCGACAGTGAAGATCTTTTCATTGGAAAAGATCATTACAATATCGTTATTTCCATGGCAGGTGCTCGTCTGAACTCCAATCTCTGGTCCCCCCTCGCCAATCTTTCACGAAAAACACCCGTCTAGTTGAATCCACTGTGAAAATTTTCCCCCACTCTATATATGTGCCTAAATCAAAACGTAGATTCCATGAACAAAGCTTCTTTCTTAGAACTGCACGCCCGTTAAACTATGTTCCGTCTGCTTGCTTCCCACCGGACTACAACTTGGATGTGTTCACGCCCAACGTTAACAAATTCCTAATGAACCGCCCCCTTAAGTAAACACTTCATCAAATCTCCACACTAACGTAATTTACTTGCAATAACCCTTATCCCTGAGTGGCTTCCGGGCCTTGATATGTGGTAAAAAAAGGAATTTTCTTAAGATATGTAGTAATTTTCTTGCACTTTTCAAGTCCTTTTTTTAGAGCATTTGTCAACAATCGTTTCGGCGTTCTTGTATATGATCTTAAGTTTAAATCATATTTTACTGCATTTCTAAAGGCCGTGTTGTCCACCTTAAGTTTACTTGCCATGTTTCGCATGGATTTCTTTGAATCTTTTTGAATCTTAGATTCGAGAGTTCTGATAAACATTTTGGTACATTTTTTTGCTTCCTCCACTTGCAGTTTTTCTAATAATAGTTTTGCTCATAGTCATTTACGTCTTTACATTGTAAACTGTTTTTTTTTTCGAACACTCCCACTATTCAAGATATCTGCTTCGGTGACACGTGTGCATTCAGCAAATCACACACTTTTTGACGTTTGACCTCCTGATTGCTCATGCGGGTAAACATTTCTGAAAAGATATGGATTATAATGGTAAATATAGTTGTGATATCAACATGTGCAAGTTTGTAAAACAAGTCGCGCAATTCTTACTGAGAAAAGACAACTTAAAGTTCACTGTAAATTTTGCTCCCCCACCCTATATATATATATATATATATATATGTATATATATATATATATATATATATATATATATATATATATATATATATATACGAAAGAGAGAGAGAGAGAGTAAGGGAGAAAAGGGGGAGTGAAGGTTGGTATCGTTCCCTTTAATAACGATTGGACTCCACGGAGAATTTATAGTGCGTCGTCAATGTATGCATAATACCATTTTTCGGCCGCTGCAGTTGAATATTATATGACTAAGCTTACTCTATTTGTCCGCTGATTTTCAATAATATAGAATATAATTGATGATGGCCTAAGTGTTGAATGCCAGACTGCAGAGTCATTTCTTTTTTGGATTATTGATTCATTAAATTCCGTTGAAAAATGTTTTTGGTATCTGTGTGTGTTCATAACTTATTATTTCTCTGAGTATTTTTAATAAAATAAGCATTCATCGTTTTTCTTTTCAAATTATTTTCTATTGGATCCTATTTAAAAATATATATTTTCGATTTCCTTTTTAAAAATTATCCTCCGTTCGATTTTGATTTTTTTGTTTATTCCTTCAATTCCTAATTCAGTATTTTTCCAATATTTAACTGTCTCCTGCTTATACATACGTAATTTAACATACATAAATCTGTGTTTGTAATGTTGTTTTTTTTTATATTGAATGAAATTTCGTTATAAATCGTGTCTCATGTTTTCTTTTTCCAATCCATTTTCTAAAGTTTTAAAATTATTATTTTTTGTAAAAAGCTCTTATTTATTATCGAAATTCTCACTGTTCGACCGTCATTACTCAGAGATGACGTCATTTCCAGAACCAGGCCTGATTTACAGCATTAGTGGCTCACGCAGCATAAATCCAAAATGGTGACACATTTCTGTCACTAACGCAAGACGCCAAACGCCTTGTTAAAAGTTATACCACGTTTACTTTATATAAGATGTTTATGTATATTCGATACCAATCGCAATGGCAATTAATTTGCATATGTGTTTGGAAACAAAGAAAACTTATTGATTCACAATTATTTGTCGTTTTCTAAATCAATAACATTTTCATTTTAATGTAAAAAATATTATTGCTTTGCTATATTATGTTTTATGCAAGAAAAAAAAAGAATATGCGTTAAATTCTTCAGGTTAAATGATCGACGTGATTTTCATCAAGTTGGAATCTATTTCTAAATTTTCGATTAAAATATAACTTGAGTTCTTATTTCTTTTCACCTCTTAAACAGTGGTCAATGGTTAAGCATCCCCGTTAATAAGATAAATAAATTAAGATAAATAAATTTGTATCGAAATTTCTAAAATGTTGTAAGGCTTGATCCGTGGTTAAATATATTATTGGAAATTATTTTTTCATGTATTTCCAGGAGTCAAATTTGAGGAACGATTATGGACCAGGAATGCAAGTTAGTATATATATATATATATATATATATATATATATATATATATATATATATATATATATGTGTGTGTGTGTGTGTGGGGGGGTGTTTGTTTATGTGTGTGTATATGTTTATTAATTATACAGAAGTACAGAAAACCATTGGTACCGTCGGTTTCAAGCCCAACACAACGGGAAACCGTTAATGGTAACACGTAAATAATGTTCAGCTCACGTCAGCCATCTTGGTTTCTGCCCCGGGGCAAATTTTTCCAGGTCCGCATTTGTTTGTTTATATAATGATGTGTGTTTTTATTTAACTATAACTTATTCCTAGCTCTAAAGTTTTCTAAATCAATGACATTTTCATTTCAATGTAAAAAATATTATTGTTTTGCTATATTATGTTATATGCAAGAAAAAAAACAATATGCGTTAAATTCTGCAGGTTAAATGATCGGTGTGATTTTTATCTTATTAGACTTCCCTTCCTAAGTCTAATAAGATAAATTAATTACCCCCCTTGCCCCAACAAAAATCAATAGAAGGCAGACCAGAAACAAAACAAACAGTACATAATTACTAAAATGCATTAAATAAAATAATTAAAAATTAAAAAAACAGGATATTCATACTGGATTAAAATATAATATACAGAGATAGGAATAAGCTATAGCTAAATAAAAACACACATCATTATATAAACCAACAGATGCGGACCTGGAAAAATTTGCCCCGGGGCAGAAAACAAGATGGCTGAAGAGAGTTGAACATTATTTACGTGTTACCATAAACGTTTTCCCGTTGTGTTGGGCTTGAAACCGACGTTATCAATGTTTATATAATATTTGAGCTACCAATATATAAATGTATGTATGTATGTTAGCATGTCTGCCTAAAACTTTCGACAGGGCCGACGGATTTTCACAAGATCAGTATCGTTTTGAAACGCGATCATTTAGACGACAAATACGGAAAAATCGCCTAAAAACATTAATTTCTTCACCCTCAACTGGGCACTTTTCTACAGGGAGGAGTCACTTTTTTCCCCGATATTTTCGAAAGTCACCACCCATTTTGATTGTCTAACTTTACTTTTAACCTATGTCACTATCGGTGGTCGTAACAGCAAAGACGTCGCGTTTTCCTCCGTTCTTTACATCCTTCGCGGTACGGGATCGAACCTGGCTTCTTACTACAATTTATTTATTTATTTTTTTTTTGCTAAACACACACCTCCAAACACCAGGGCAACGCCGGGCCCCCATGCTAGTAATATATATATATATATATATATATATATATATATATATATATATATATATATATATATATATATATATATATATTTACCAGTGGTGAAAAAAAACGGACTAAAGTGCTCAATGTGTAGTCAGAGCAGTATATAGGAAATTTATTACTGTGAGTCCAGAATGAGTTTACAAATTGTTTCAATAGTCCATCTATGAATTCTGATGATGCTAGTTGGATTTTTCCTCTCTTTGAGGAGTTTCCTCTTGTTGAAACAATTTGTAAACTCATTCTGGACTCACAGTAATAAATTTCCTATATATATATATATATATATATATATATATATATATATATATATATATATATATATATATATATATCAAAAATGGTAATTAATAGAAACCTGCAGAAAGTGCATATTTTTTTTTGCAGAGCAAATTTTCTGTAATGCCTTATGAAGTTACCGGATCTTTTAATACGATTCGGTAACCAGAACGTGTAACTAAGCAGATAAAACGGTAATAAAAAAAATAAAACACACACACACACACACACACACATATATATATATATATATATATATATATATATATATATATATATATATTCCAGCACTATGCATTTGTGGAACACAATACTGTGTCACTGCTTCCCGGCTAGCTATAGCATAGTCATTTTCCAATCTAATGTGAATAAATCCCTGCTAAGCTGTTGTCTTTAATGATTTTGCCCTAACCAATTTCTATAATTACTGATCATGCTTTCTCACAGTCTACCTTACACTTCACTCACACCCTAGAGGTACTCCCATAGTAGTAGTAGTAATAGTAGTAGTAGTAGTAAGTATATATATATATATATATATACACACACACACACATATATATATACATATATATATATATTTAAAATAGTAGTTAAAAATATTATACGACAAGCTACGCAGATTGGTCATGTTTTTATTGCGCAGAAAACTATCAGACCAAATGCGCATATTGTGTTTCAGTGATTGCTTGTATATCTAACTTACCTGCCATAGATATATATTTTACATGTTACATACTATAAATAGTAATAGAACTAAGCTCTACTCATTCATTGAAAGCTACTAAAGTGAATACTGAAAATATATACACGATATACCATATCATCTTATAATATATGCATGCATATACATGTAATAATGAAATATATATAGTCTTCCACTTATAGTCTTTTAGTCTGTATCATAGATTTTACCAAATAAGTACACAAATAAGCAGCTTAAATAGTGACTGAAAGTCAACTATCTACTTTACAGCCATCGCTTCTAACGATTATTCACAACCAAGTGCTGAACAAGCGAAACCTTAACCTTTATATAAATACTGCCAACAACCGAAGAATGTTCTATTTGTTTTTTCTTTTTTTGTTTTTTGCGAGGGACTTTGGCATTATCGCTAATAGTATTGTATTTTATTAGTCGAGGCTAAGAACAATGCTCACATTAATGACAACATGTTGATAATAAACGAAAAAAAGAAACGACGCATGCACTGAATTACTGTAAAAACACATTGGGAAGAATTACTTGTCCCGTTGTATAAAAAAAAAAATCTAAAAATAAGAACGGTTTAATCATTGTAACTATTTTCCTGGGCGTCTCACGATTTGACATCAATATGAGACGATTAGACGCTAAATACAGGCTTAACGTAATTGACCCCGTCAACAAAGAAGAAGAAGAGGGAAACTAAAGCATCGAAAGAGTTTTGAAAAAGAAAAGGCGGGGGGAGAAAAGAGCTGCGAAGAAAACAAATAAAAATAACACGTGGAACTTAATAACAAGTTATCGCCGAACAATTTCACGGCCCGGTTGCTCCTTTATTTAAAAATCATGGTATTTAATCGTTGTAATCAACCTTGTCAACTTGCATCTTCGGATCTTTGTGTAAGATTTAACGCGTCGGTCTTTCAACCGCCTCATTTGTCCACCATCTTTACATTTGAAACACCATTTTTCGCCGCCCATTATGTTTTTTTGTTTTTTTTAATTTTTTTTTTTTAATTTTTATATGGGGATCACAACATATCAAGTCTACATGAAAATAAGGGTTAGTAGGTGTCGGACGGACTGTAAGGCAACACCGTCATGATCGGTAATAGGGAAACTTGATTATTAAAGGAAACGCTTCAACAGAAACTTTATTGCATTAGACTTAAAAACGATCATGTCATATTTAGCTTAGAAGCACCTCCGCGGTATGTGTTCCACAGCCTGACAGTTCTAGAAAAGAAAAAATTGCTCATGGAATTTTCCTTTCGTTTCAGGCACTAATAGAGAATAAGAGTATTATTATTAAGAGTTGTAGTTCGACAAAGTATAAAATAGTATGTTTACCACTAAACGCGTAATTTTATTATAGACATTTATTCGCTCTTGGAGGTGCCATAGGGCTTATGAAGAAGAACCTGAAGTCCTACCTAACTAATATTCCTGGTGAACTAAGTGCAAAAGAGATCCAGACGATTGAACTTTGGGGCACAACGAGGATATTAAAAACAGCTTTTGGCTGGTTTCAATAAAAAGCAGAGCTATGTGTGTAGCTGGTTTGGCTGCCCCATACCCAACGTTACAATCTTCAAAGGAAGAAAAGTAAAGAAAAAAAGAAGTTGAACGTCTGTTAGACACTATCCTTGAGTGGCTAAGCTGTCTCTTTACAGTGGGTTTGTCAGAACAACCTGGCATGAGGATAATGCTCTTTGAAAGTAAACCCTGACTTAATATTCAAAATCACATAGTATTCCCAGGTTAAATAAAATTCACATTAGCTTTCACGACGAATGATGCACGTTATCCAAGTGATGTTGCCTCAAGAAACAGCACTACATACTACTCCACCAGACTAGATGAATTATTGTTCTGGAATCCTGTAAGGCCAACCGACTACAAGAACGATATACAACATATTCAGTCAATTAGAGCGAGGAAAAATAGGTTCTGAATTTCTTCACTAACTCAGTGTGTTTTTTTAATTTTTTTTTACACAGGAATCACAATTTACCAAGGCCCGGAGGCCACTCGGGGATAAGGGTTAATGGGTATGCATTATTGAATGTGATTATAGCGTAGTCGTGAGAATTTTGTCAATTGGATTACTTAGGAGAACTTGTTTACGTTGGACTTGAACAATTAGCTAGAAAGCAGGCAATCGGAAGAGAGTTCCACAGGCGTGTAGTTCTAAGAAAACAGCTTTGTTCATGGAATCTACATTTAGGTTTAGGCACAGATAAAAAGTGTGGGAAATTATTGATAGTGGTTTTGGTTAGACGAGTTATTTTCGTGAAAATTTGGCGAGGGGGGGGACCATTGATTGGAGTTCAGATGAGCACTTGCCATGAAAATAATGATAAAGCAGAGACAGGCTCGCAACGTCTCTTCTGTGGGAAAGAGGTTGCATGGAAGAGAAAAGGGCATCCCCCACTAAGCTACAAATTCTATTTTGAACTATGTCAAGGCAGGATAAGCTGCTTCTAGCAGCTCCTGAAGTGTTTGGGAGGTAAAGGAAAACGTTAATCGAATAGTCGAGTATCTATGTAGCTCACTTAAAGACCTAGTCTTAGCCCAGGGTGAGGGGGTACCTTGATTTCTGAGAACTTGGACTGAAGTAAAATGTAACATCTCTTGAGTGAACTTCAATGCCAAGGGAAAGAACTTTAATGTCTACTAGACACTATCCCCGAGTGTCTAAAGGGGTTTGTATAAGGGGTTTTCAGGACAATCTGGCATGGGAATATTTTTCTATAAAAGTAAATATTCAAAATCTTATAGTATTCGCGACTCAAATAAGATCCCTTTCGGTATGGGTATCCAATAGTGGTTTCGATGAGAAATGGAGCACCTTTATCAAGTAAGAGTATGAAGTTGAATACTCCACTAGATTAATTATTGTCCTGGTATTCACTAAGAACAAGAGACCACAAGGAAGATATATTATAACATATTGAAATGGTCAATTGCGGAGAGGAAAGTTACGTTCTCAATATCTTTACTAACTCATTGCTTGGCATGTAAATGCGAACTTTCATAGGATATTCGAATATCTGCGTATCTCATACAGATATTAAGTGTAAGGCCAAAGGAGAGAGAACCTTTATTTCGGAGAACTTTGACTGAATGAGCATGAAACAAAAGAGTTACAATTTAGAAAAGCCAAAAAGACACTCGGTGATAGTTTTTAAAGAACGTGTTTGGTAGACAATGAGACAATATCATAACGGTATTGGTGACGATGTTCAAAACGAGGTGATAATTGATCGGTTTAGAATGCGGCTTGACTATAATTTGTTTACATTGAACTTGAAAACGATCACGTTGCAGTAAGCCGGGATGCAACTCGTTGCGTTATTTTCTACAAATGATGAGTTAATAAAAAACTGCTAATGGAATTTCCTGTTAGATTTAGATAGAATAAGAAAAAAAAACAATGGTTGGTGCTAGATGAGACTGTGTGAATGTTTTTACTGGGTTGGAGACAAACATTAGATTTCATTCGAAACCTTCCATGGAAAATTAATAAAGTAGAAAAGGGGATACCAACTTTTCTTCTGTGTGACAGAGGTCACAGAGAAGAGAAAACAAGGGTCGCCCACGAGCTTTCGAAGGAATCATATTTGAGACTAGCTGGGCTTGTTGGCTTTGTCCGGCTCTCTAAATAAATCAAATACAAGTTAAATAGCGCGCGCAACATCTGTATGTAGAAACTTCTACCTCTCAATATTTCTCTAGTCGCCTCTCTATCTTTCCATATTTCCCGTTCTTTCTGTTCCTCTTTTACCCTCTCTTCATCATCCACGTAACTCATTCGTCTTTCTCGTTTTAATGTGTTGAAAAAAAAAAAATGCAATTTATAATGTACCTATTTACTATGCCTCCCCACGGGACAGAGTTAGACACCAGGGTCGTTTTTTAACGCAGAGAAAAGGTACAAAAATAAAAATTGTCTCAGTCGTGAAGGATTTCTCCTCCACTGAAAGGGAACAAGAAATAGAAGTGTAGCATCTGAAGAACCGATACTACACTTTGATCTTGACCAATTTATAATGTAATTCGTAATGTACCTATTTACTATGCACCCCCACGGGACAGAGTTAGACACCAGGGTCGTTTTTTAACGTGGAGAAAAGGTACAAAAATAAAAATTGTCTCAGTCGTGAAGGATTTCTCCTCCACTGAAAGAGAACAAGAAATAGAAGTGCAGCATCTGAAGAACCGATAATACACTTTGATCTTGACCAATTTATAATGTAATTCGTAATGTACTTTACCGAAAAATAATAATGTAATTTATTTACTGGTGCTAAACGGTATCACCTAAGATCAAGTATCGCATTGTGTTTTGTTTTACTAAGCATTGCCCAGTAGGAACACATATTAGAATTTAATGTAAATATCTGTACGCCTATAAATTTGTGGTGTTTTTTGTTTGTATTGATTTCATTTCATATAAAAATCCTTTTTTATTATTAAAAAAACACAAAAACTTTGTTCTGTGGGTCGGGGGTCGTGGAATTTCATGCATATTCTTTTCAACATCCATTTTAATTAATTCTCTATTCGTTTTTTTTTCAATTTTCTTATGGGATGACAATCTTGAGTTACCTATTATGTGTAACTATATTCATGCACATATTGTACATCATTTATACTTGCGTAATATTTGTGTAAAAAGCTTATAGTCAACACAAACCTCTTTCTATATATATATTTATGTATGCGTATATAAAGGCTTGGTTAAAGAAAATTGCCTATCAACCTTCTCCGTCAGTTTTTGATCTACAGATATGAAACTTAATATATAGTGTATTCAAACGCATGCGTAACGTTATATTTGAGATTTAGCCGGGGAAAATCGGGGCAAAAATGTGAAAATTAAAAAAAAAAAAAAATGAAATTTGTCAGGTGACGGTCGAACGACGGCATTACAAATATACATGCATGACATAATAACTATTAGTTCATGTTTTAATTTTTAGCTTTTCGGTAAACATATCGTCATAGTGCAGTCATTAACGTCAACGAAAAAGTAAATCGTAAGCTAAACGTTTTGGTTTCGATTCTCGGTGGTGGAGCACAAGTCATTTTTTTTTTTTTTTAACTTTTTTAAATAATTCCTATATATAAGGCCCAATAATATATAATGAGAAATATGAAATATGCACTAATCAAAATATAATATTTAAGCGTATTTTACAAACGGGCAATGTTTTAAATGAAATATTTATAGAGAATTCCTATATTTATTTTTATCAGACAACACTGAGTTAAACAAAGCATAATGCTGTACTTGATCCCGGGTAATACCATTTCTCCACTTGCTTTTACAATAAGATGAAGAGAAATTATGCTGATAATGAGTATAGGCGAAAGGGATTAAAATTTAATGCTGTATTTTACATTTAATGATTCCGGACAACATCGTGTAGAAAAAAGTTTCTGTTGTCGTTTTTGTCTACTTTTTACGCTTTAGTTCGAAGTAACATTTTCATTGTTAAACACTCCGATTCGACGGACGCATCAATTTTTCTACATTTAAGGGTGAAATAGTATTACTACTTGTGACGACATTTCATTTTTGTATCTAATTGACTAGGGCAGTCGTTTTATTATTTCGTTTCTTTATAACCTTCGAGTGTTACAAAAATGAGGAAAGATGTCATTGTAATTTTTCATATTACTGATATTGCCTTCACTGGAGAGAGAATCAGAGAGAGTGAAAAGGGAGAGAGAGAGAGAGATGATATAGAAGGAGAGACTTTAGAGTAATCAGCATCTACTCTACTACGGACATTAGTGTCCCGCTGAATGATTGATGCAGATAATAGCAAGAAGCCATTTAATTTCATTTTGTTAAATGAATACATTTAATTTCTTAAAAATGATGGCACTAGTCAATTCAAAATCGCCGAATTTCCGGAGTCTAAACGTATCAGGCATAATTATTAGTAAGCGTTTTATGGCTTATATTAATGATGGGACGATTACCTTTTTGTATGTTAGAGTTAGTGTCCGATGGTAGTCACGCACATTTTTTTTTCTTTTCGTCTTAATTGACCCACCCCCAGGCGAAAGGTCCGGGTGGGTTCTGTTGCCTCCCAAGAGAGAAGTTTGGGGTTTGGTCCAAACCCTGTGAAGTGTGTTGTCAGTACCGAGAGCCAGAAAGAAAGAGAGAGGGGGCGAGAGTGAGAGAGAGTTGCTGTGTGTTTAACCTTTTTATTTTATAAACTGTCACGTGCTCAGCTCACCTGGGAGATGTTCTCTGATTGGGAAAGCCTAGAAAGGAAATTGACTGTAATCACCAAGTAGCATTAAGTTTATAAATCAAACAATAAAAAAATTGGAATAATACGTAATATGTAAAAGGGGATATCACGTGTGATAATATTATTGTACTTTTAGCTATAGAGAGATGGTGAGAGACTGGGTGATGGAGAGAGAGATGACAAAATTCAGGTTTTGTCTTGTAGAATAGAACGACGAAGTTTTATCTAATTTAATTACAAAATCATTTTATTTAACTACAAACTTTATTTACTATCTTCGTCTGTAAGAATGTAGAAAATAGGAAGAGGGTTAGTAATGTAATGAAGCCAAGTGTATGGACGGAGACGAAAAGTTAAGCGGTCCTGTTGGAAAAGAAAATAGTCCATGTATTTGTGCTGGATTTAGGCTCGGGCAGTAGCCAAGGTTCTCTGTCTCGTCGTCTTAATCGATCTGTTGCGCCTCAAGATAGAAGTTTGGGGATTGGTCCAAGCCCAGGAAGTGTGTTGTCAGTATTGAGAGCCAGAAATTAAGAGAGAGAAAGAGAAGGAGAGAGAGAAAGAGAGAAAGACAGAGACACACTCACAGACAGACATAAACAGAGGGTGAGAGTTACAGTGCGTTTAACTTTTTTATAAACTGTCACGTGTCCAGCTTGCCTGAGAAATGATCTCTGATTAGACAATCCTTCAGCCAAAGGCCCGGTTTTGTTGCGTCCCAACTGAGAAGTTTGGGGATTAGTGGAATCCCCTTCAAGAGTGTTACTAGTACCGAGAGTTGGAACGGGAGAGAGAGGGAGAGTTATTGTGGTTTAACCTTGTTACAAACATCGTCACGTGCTCAGCCTGCCTGAGAAATGATTTTTGATGAGGCAAGTCCAAAGGGGAGTTGACTACTAGTACGAATCAGTACTGAATTTATAAACCAGTAAAATTTCAAATCGTCAGTTCTCTTACTTTTTTTTTTTTAAATATTAAACAGTTTTTTCAAAATTCTGTTTTCTTCATTACAAACAAACATTTCTAAGCTTAATACTTGACCCGACTAGCCATTGTTTCTTGAAAATGGAGGCATCTATTAAACAAGTGCGTTTAGGAATGAGAATAAGATTTCAAACTTAAGCGACGAACAAATCTTCTGACAGAGATGAAAGTGCACAAAATTTGCAGAACGTTATGACGTCTACATTTTGTACAATAGTAAAATTTAATAATTGGTCGTGATAGTGCGCGCCTTTTGTCATGTGATAACTCTTCTTTTCCTGTATGAGGGTTACATCGTGAACGGGAGGCTGTGGTATCCAGTTACGGCGAACTGACACCCATGTGTCAACATTATTTTGTCCTAGTCTGAGATTCTTTCAGCGGAAGTCGATCAGTTCACTGACGCGACGCGTTAGCTTACAAAAACAAAACGGAAGTAAAAGGATACAAAGAAAAAAAATAAGAGGGGGAGGGGGCTGAAAGTTGAGTAAAATAGGGATGAAGAAAAAATATGAAATCGCGTAAACAAAGATTTTCTATATTTTTTTAAGTGACGACGTTTTTGTTTAAAAAAAAGAAGAAAGGATTGGGGAGCATTAAGACGAACGGATGAGATTTTTAAAAGTTGAGAATGAAAGAATAAGGAAAATATAGAAAAGGGGCAAAATGAGACAAAGTACGAACATAGAATACGGGTTATAATATGAAGACATTTATTTATCTACCTCCCACGCCAGGAAGATGCGACACAAGGGATCTAAACTGTGTGATTAAAGAACAAGCGCGCGAGAAGGAGCACTTGGCCTGCTAATATATATCATAATTTAGGAAGTTAAATTTTATGATCTGAAACGGTTAAATTTTAAATATAGAATTTCTATTGCATGCAAAAATAAAGAATACAGTTTAATAAATATATGTCCTTAACTCATGAGTTTTCAATGTTTATTCTTCTCCTCAGAGGAAAAATCGCGTAAACAAATTTTTTACATCGTTTTAGCTACATGGAATAAGAGGAATGTTGATGCAAAAGAATCCATAACGTATGCTAAATCCTGAAATGAAAGTTCTTGGTAAAAAGATCCTACGCGTATTGTCATTCTTCCAAGGCACCAGGTAACAATCCTATGTGGATATATTTCCTTCGTTTCTCCTATGGTTGGATGAGATATCCAGCAAATATTTGATTATATAAATCCGATGAAAATTTTTTGATATAAGTTTCAAAATTCAATCCAAGTGTTTAATTAATTTGTGAATAAAAAACAAAGATATCTGAAGACAGACAAATACAAATAAAATAAAAGAATTGTTTATCAAAGCAAAGCAAAATAGTCATTAAACATCACATGCAGCTTTGGTGGTTAAAATTATATTCATAAATCAGCACAAGTGAAGATGTTTTAAACTTACTTGGTTTAAAATGAAATATATATATATATATATATATATATATATATATATATATATATATATATGTATTTGCGGGACGCTGTTACGTATATATGTATTTTTTATGAAGGTTTGGAATAGTTGAGTAAGATACTTTGACGGTGTTCTTATTAAAGAGTATAATGTATCTATGAAGGGTTTACAGTTTTTTCTAATATTTTAAAGAATTCTCTGGCTATGTTTTTCTCAAGATTTTTAGAATATAGAGGTTTAACAATAGGATTTTCCTATGTCTATTTTTACGCTTACGGATTTTGGTTTGTTGTTTATTTGTGTTAGTGGCTAATGCTCGCAGTTTAATTTGGTTTTGTATTGTATTTCTATTATTTTTTGCCATTCGTATGCTGGATGACATGACCATATTATAGGTTAATATGTTTTTAGTAGGTTTATTATAGTTTGCAATGCAGTTTGTGTTTTTATCATTTTTATTTAGGTATTTGATTTGTGATTTGTATCCCGAGTTTTTTGTGGCCTCATTGCAATATTTTGTGTTTTTGTGAATATAGATTTGTTAGAAGATAGTTTTGAAATCCTTAAAGAGACATTGGGAACTATTGATTTCAATATTGACTTAGGGTGGTTTGATTCATTATGGGCATATGGTACAGATTGGTTTGGTTTATGATATGGTTCAAAAGTAGAGTTTACCAGCTTTAAGGTTACGTCTAAGAAATTAACTAATTTTATTAGGCTCGATTTTTATAGTAAGTCCATAATTTTTAAAGAATTTATGTAAAGATTTAATCGCTTTTTCGTAATTTTTATTTGTGGAGTTTGCTACGAAAAGTGCATCATCTCTGTATAGGCCCTTCTCCAATTATATATTATGGATTTCATCTAACAGAAAAAGACCAACCAGATCAGTACCCTGAGCTGAGTCTGTCGAGCCCATTAAAACGTTAAACTGGTCAGGAGTATTGTTTGATTATTTTAATTTCGTTTGGTGTTATATCAGTTATTTTTCGTGCCACTAAGACGGACTTATTTAATAGGATTGGTGGTTTCGATTGGTTATAGGATTCGATGTCAAAATAAAGAAATTTAAGATTATTTTTATTTTGAATCTTCGAATACCAATGGATTACCTGGGTGGAAGATTGCCATAGTGGGTATTTCATTACGGATTTAATTTTAGGGATAATTCTATCTAGGATATTTTTACTGACTAATCCTATATCTGATTTTGAGGGGCAGATGAGTCTAATTGTAGGATGTATATTAAAGTCCTGTTTGTGGTCCTTAAAGAAAACTATTTTCCTTTACATTTTAAATATTTTCCAGATACATCTGCATTACTTAAAAACATGCTAGTTTTATTTTTGGTGTCTTAAAAAGAAAACGCCCAATATTTTTGCTGATGAGGAGACTTTGTTTGAAAAACTATATGATAAAATTATTGTCCGAGACTTATTGTCTATCTCAATAAAAACATCGTTTCAGAAACGATCGTACAATTTATTGATTTTGTTTTTTCTTGCTTATGAAACCGATTTTTTATTTTAATTATAAATTATCAATCATCTTACTCAATATGCATATATATTCATATATATATATATATATATATATATATATATGTGTGTGTGTGTGTGTGTGTGTGTGTGGGTGGGTGGGTGTATGCGTATATATATATATATATATATATATATATATATATATATATATATATACTCCTAAGGGCGTCCCGCCAATACAAAGGAGAACGGTGGGAATTTGCGTGTTTTGGTTTCGATTCTGGCTGATGGCACCCAAGTCTCATGTATTGTTTTTAGTTTTGATCTATTTATTAATTTTAATATAATACTCAATCGATAATTGTTTCTATAATAATAAAATACTGCATGACTTTAAATATCATATTAAAACGTACGACCGGGTAACGCCGTAAAGGTTTCTTGTTTTATAATAAAATTACCAGCAGGCCTTATAAAACAAGAAACGTTAACTTTTAGTGAACGTCTTTGAAGAGTGGCAGACGGAAATACAAAGACAGATTGTCATGTTTTTAATTATATTTTATATAAGGATAGATCATTTGTATTATTTGAATTAATCAAACTGTAGTTTCTATGTTTCGGCCGATATGACATCCGATCTTCTCCAATTGTATATTGTCCAACATTTTGTCAAAGTCAGAAATATTTTACGGAATTTCGGACGGAACATAATATTCAATTCATTTAATTACTTAATACTTCTAACCAATCCTGTTTTACGGAATGAGACCATGTTTCCCTCGTGGATTAAATGAAATTCTGTTCAAAATTCCCCAGATCGACAGAAAGATTCCCGACAAGATACATTTAAGAAGGTCGAAGGTTACATCGGCCGAAACCTTGTGAGAATAGCACTCAAGATGAGAACAGCAGTCCAAATAATCCAAATAATACAAATGTATAAGCGCATTATCAAACAGATGCTACACTTTCTTCCTAGTAAATAATCTCCATGAACTATATTGACGCGATAAGTTTAGAAACGTCTGTAGCAATCACAAATGATGTATTTTTTTCTTATAAATAAATGCCGTTCCCGCTGATTCGGCCACTCGCTAACCAATCAGCTGGTGAGAGGAGGCATTGATTAAACTGTTCCATAAGGAACTTCTTTAGCCCCTTTTTGGAAAACATAGTCAGTCAGCAGAGAGAACCTGATCAGCAGAGAAGCCGGGCATCGATCTTTCTCTCTGGTCCACTCGACATTCCTGCATCGACGATTTCACCGGAAATAACTGCTGCCGACTTGGGTCAACGCAAAGAGGGGATTCTTGACCGATAGCCTCAAAGAATGTTTTATTCTTTCTTTCTCAATATAGACACAGTCCAAATTTCAACTTTCTGCAGTCGAAATAAATACTTTTGTTGTTTTGTTTAAAAAAAAAAAAGGTGTTTTGTTATTTATTCCGTTCTTTTGTGTTCGACAATTAATTATTTTATTAGGGTTGATTACTCCTTAAACGTTCCTAGTGAAAGATGATAAAGAAAGAGAAGAAAATATGGCGGACGAAATTATCAATGAAGGAAAATAAGACAGAGGACAATTCCAGCAATGAAATAAAAATACAATAATGATAAATAGACGTGCCGCTGTAAAAAAAAGAAAACAACAAATAAACTTATATATAAAAAAGAAGTTTCATTTATTAAAATGCAATGACAAAATTAAAACTACAAATAGACTTCAACGGAAATGCAGTAAAAGAAATCCAGAAAAGTTGGAGGAACGAGAAAGGCAGACGAGCGATTACATCAACATTAGTTGATTAGTTACGCTCACGGTCGGACTCGTTTTCGTCTTCCTTTTTTAATTTGTCACGCTAGAAATGTTATTAACTTTTTTTTCAACAAAGTTCCTTTTATTCCTTTCCTTTTCCTATTATTATCAATTTTTTTGTCATCTCTCTATTATTTCACTTTTCCTGTAACTTGAGACCCATCGACGGCACCGACAATGAACGAAATATAACAAAAGCGAAAACGAATGTAAAAGTACGTTTATCAATGGCCTTTTGTCATTTAACCGAATCCGGGTTAATCGCATTAAGATTTTTTTTATCACAGTTTCAAACGGAGATGAAGATGAACTTTATCTGATTCCTCAAGTGGTCGCATAACAGAATTAGCCAGGCAAGGAAACTGTTATCGTTATTTCATCGCATTATATATATATATATATATATATATATATATATATATATATATGTATATATATATATATACATATATATATGTATATATATATACATATATATATGTATATATACACACACACACATACACACACATACACACACACACACACATATATATATATATATATATATATATATATATATATATATATATATATATATTCGTGATGGGATGATTCCAATATTTTTCCCGATTCCTATAAAATTACCGATTCCGTACTAAATTCCCGATTCCGATACAATTACCGATTGCGAGTCTGATTCTTTATAAATCTCTAAATATGTAACTGTAAAAAGTGTTATTATGTCCAAATTATCGTACAAAAAAAAAACACATCTTAAATGTCCCTAGGTTTTCTCAAACATAAAAAAAAACACTTGTGAGGGGGTGGTCTAGAGATTTTAGTGTTACTGGAAGTTTAGATCAATAAATGTTTATTATTTTATTATTACTACAAGCAGTGGAAGATGCTTATTAAACCAAAATCAAATAAAAAAATATATTTTAAGGGATCGGTTGAGCATCGGAAAATAGGCTCAATTTTTCGAATTCTCGTACGGATTCCGATACCCCAAAAAGCTCCGATTTTCCGATTCCCAATTCCGATAATCGTCTCAACACTAATATATATATATATATATATATATATATATATATATATATATATATATATATACTAGCAAATGTAACCGGGGTGGTCTGTTATTTTGTAATGTTAAACTTTTCTAAGTCAAGGCCAAAGGTTAAGGTCATATTTATTGCGGCTCTATATAAAATATCCCATCCGAGAATGTTGCACACCAAATCAGGGTTCGCCACTATCCCTTGGTTGAAAATTTTATGAAAAGCCGCGCCGAATATGACCTTAACCTTTAGCCATGACCTTGAAAATTGTGTACATCATCATGTCACGTTTATTCATGATCGATCCAATAACGCGGGTTGGAGGAGATTATATATACACAGGCGATGACTTTAAGCTTTTAACTTAATCTTGAAAAATGTGTATACCATATCTAGATGTGGACCATCATCATGCCGGGTTTGGTCATATCGTTCTAGTGGTGTGGCCTGTAGAAGAGTTATACACACACACACGCTACTACATTATATATATATATATATATATATATATATATATAGTGAGAGAGAGAGGGAGAGAGGAAGAGAGAACGAAGAGAGAAGAAGAAGAAGAAGAAGAAGAAGAAGAAGAAGAAGAAGAAGACGACGACGAGAGTGATAAAGTCGAATTTTACAATTTTTTTATTATTCGGCAGAATACTCTAAAGCTTGGTGCTCCTTAATCCGCAGAGTTTCAAAGGATGCTATTTCTTCTCATCAGAGGAAAAAAAAACTGTTAGCGAAATAGTCAGAAAATCACGTTAAAAGCTTTAATACATAGAAATGTTAAAGTTTTGACGTGACTTTCTGACTATTTCGCTAACAGTGTTTTTTTCTGATGAGAAGAAATAGCATTCTTTGAAACTCCGCGGATTAAGGAGCACCCAGCTTTAAAGTATTCTACTTTACAACTCTGTTCTTGATATTATTTATCCTAAACTCTACTACTCTCAGTGTATGTATTGAGCTTTTTCATTTTGGGCGGGATGAAAATATAAATAATTATATTTGTATTTGGTTTTGGAATTTGCTTTTTCTTGTATTATTAAATTCCTCCTAATAAGATTGTCTGCCTATATATATATATATATATATATATATATATATGTGTGTGTGTGTGTGTGTATATATATATATGTGTGTGTGTGTGTCTGTCTGTCTGTCTGTCTGTATGTCTGTGTGTGTGTGTGTATTAATGGAATCAAGGGGATGTAGTGTTTACCTGATATACGCAATGGTAAACTTCAAACTAATATAAATAACAGTATTTATATATAGAAAAATTAATCTCAACCGAATAAAAAAAGCTCAATACGCAATAGAGAGTAGGGCTTATCATAAGAGAAAGAAATTTAGAACTGTAAGTTGAACTTTACAATCAAAATTTATTGTTCGACTGAATACTCCAAAACACAATTTACAAAGTCTTTATTCCACGGAGTTTCAAAGAATGCTATTTTTGTTATTCTTCTCATCAGAGGGTATAAAGAAATCAGCAAATTATATTTGTAACAATGCTAGAATTTGCTAGTAAAAGCATTAAGTGAAACCTCAATTTATTGTAGTAATAAATTGACAAATAAAAAAAGAAGTAAAAAATGTTGGATATGTATGAGATGAGAAGAATAACAAAAATAGCATTCTTTGAAACTCCGTGGAATAAGGACTTTGTAAATTGTTTTTTGGAGTATTCAGTCGAACAATAAATTTTGATTGTAAAGTTCAACTTACAGTTTTAAATTTAACTTTCTCAAGTTGAGGCTGCCATTTTGGAAGATCGGAGCATTACTCTTCGCCAAATAGCCCAAGATGTCACGATTAGTACATGGTCTGTGGAAACTATAATTCATGACCATTTGCATATGCATAAGGTGTCTGCCAGATGGATTCCCAGGTTGCTCACATCATTCCAGAAGCGAGAACGCGTCGAGTGCTCGAGGATGACTTTAGAGATGTGCCAAAAAGATGAGTCAAAGTTTTTCAAAAAACTGATTACACAGGATGAAACCTGGGTCCATCACTATTATCCAGAGACCAAAGCCCAATCAATGCAGTGGAAGGACTTGGACTCACCCCCCCCAAAGAAGGCAATGGTGCAGCCCTCCGCTGACAAGGTCATGCTCACAGTCTTCTGGGTCCAGGACGGAGTAGTGATGACAGACTTCCTGGTAAAGTGTACCACAATTACAGGGGCCTATTATGCTTCACTTTTGAGGAAATAAAGGAAAGCTATCAAAATCAAAAGGCGGGGAAGATCAGCAAAGTTACCCTCCTCCGCAAGGACAACGCTCCGGTCCACAACTCGCATGTCGCCAGATCAGAATCACGGGCGTGTGGTTATGAAATCCTACCCCATTCTCCCTACTCTCCTGACGTTGCACCTCTTCCAAACCATGAAGTTGTTTTTGAAAGGAAAGCGTTTCCCAGATGACGCAGCCTTGATTTCTGAAGTCACGTCGTGGTTGGAGGACCAACCTGGGGTGTTCTACAAAAACGGTCTCCAGAGCTGCATCTAACGATGGGAGAAATGCATAACTCTGGGTGCTTCCTATGTAGAGAAAAACTAATAAATGTGCCAAGTTTCGTTGCTCTACTGCTATGGGAAGTGGGTCAGGGGCATTACTTATTGCACTCCCCTCGTATATATATGATGATTGCAACGTCTCTTGTCAGACGAGTGCCACTCCCTCAGCCATTTAAAATTCATGAGCCCAAATGCCTGAGAGAGTATCTATACAAAGATGATGTTACAGAGTCTTAGCGTTGTACGAAAGCTAAGTCTCTCTGTCGGTTCAAAATGTTGAGATCCAGCAACAAGCAAGAGCAAGATAGCCAGCAACAAATTAAACTGCAGACCAGTTTAATGCGGGTACTGGTCTCCCGCTTTATGGTTTTTTAAATCAGAGATTTGCTTCTCCTAGAAAGGTTGCCTTCACCACGGCTTACGGGAGCCCTCTCCACCCCAATACACATATACACACACACAAATATACACGGTGCTAGTTGAATAACTCGTATATATATATATATATATATATATATATATATATAATTATACACACAAGATTTGCTTTTAACGATATTAATAATTATAAACGCTATTATTCCCCCCCTCCCGCTACGTTAACGGTTTTTTTTTTAAGAATTATCAGCTCTATTTGTTATTCAGGATCGACTATACCTATATACGACTTGAAACCACCACCAGACATGGGGTTAGTAGTTCTTCAGGCGTACTTTATACTATTAATTAAGCCTGAAATAATCAACAACCTCCAAAATCGAGGATCATCGTTGACTTGAATTAGCGAAACTGAAAGTAACAAAACAATTTTTAAAAATAACAAACATTCAAAAATTTCGATAACTGCAAAAATATACACATCAAGAATTTTATTGCGCTTTGTAACAGTTAATAGATGCATATTTTGTTTTTACAATACCATCCAATTACCGGGCAAGGTATAACAAGTACAAATTAACGTGCCATTTGCTTTCATAATTTACTAGTGTGACCTGTGGAAATTCCACAGTTATTCATTCATATGTCATATAATGATGTTGGCATTCTGAAGATGTTCAGTGTAAATGGAGACATTCTTATATTATTGTAGCTTTTTTGTTAAAACTAAAAAAGTATTTATCTAAGCTAGCATGAACTCCCGATAAAGGCTGGTCATAAAGTACGCTTAAATATATTTTAATTCTTGTAGAGTTAATGTCCTATCGATGTTTATATATTATAAAGTTGCGATTCCAAAATAAAAAAAAAAAATTTCCATATGACTTGGGTGCATTAGCTTGAATCGAAACAGAAATAAAAACTTATGAAAAAAAATATATATATACATAACTTGAGTTCCTTCAGTCATAATCGAAACCGAAACCAAAACTTATGAAGAATTCTTGGTAAAATTATTTATGATAAGAAATAGAAGAACATAACAATTAATCGACCCGGATGTAAGCGGTACACACAATATAACACACACGCTATCGTATTAATATATAGATTACCTGTGCAGAATTTAAGACAAATTATTTAATTCAAGACCATTAAAAATTAGTATTTTTAATCAATAAAACAAATTTTTCTAATTCGGCATTATCCTTATTATAATTAAGGCATACATATCCATGATCAACTCGTATGTATATATGTGTATTTCGCAGTCTGTTTATAGAAGGAGCACAGGCAGATTATCCAGACAGCGCTCTCCGCAATATCGTCCAATAGGCCCTAGATATTGCGGATATCCCGTCGATTCCCACAACAGTTTGCTTCCACAGAGGAGATGACAAACAGGCTAGTTTCCTGACGATGTTTCTCTTTGCAAACGGCAAATCGCTTATATGGGATGCGATTTACGTCGACAGTTTCGACTCCCTCGCCAGTAACAAAATCGGCGGTTCTTCTTCATTATTGCAGCGAAATTAAAAAAATTGAAATATTGAAGTTCAAATGAAAGCAATGGTATCTCCGGAATTATCATGTCACAGCAATAAACATATCTAAAAATTACGAAAACCGACCAGAAAATTAATTATTAATGAATATTGTTTTTCAAAAATGTTAAGTGTGTATATGAATTTACAACATCAAGTCAGGGGAAGTAACTCGGTCGGTAACGTTGAACGCCAGGCAATCATTTATTTGTGCAAAATGTATGTTTTATGCAATAATGCAGAAATATTTAACTACTTGTGACATAACAGTTAGATAGCTAACATTGCTTATAATTGACATTTATAAAACCAGTAAGTAGTTATCGTTTCTTTCTAATGAAACTCGTTTTTTCGGCTGTCGAATTTCGCTAGAATAACGAGGAACCTAGTCGCCAATAAACAATAGACAATGGGACAGTATTAGCAGAAAACTGCAAGCATCCAAACGAACGGAGCGATAAGCCCTGCCACTCGGGACTTCCTCGAACGCCTTGGTCTATTCATAATGTGCAATCCGGGGATTACAGTGAATGTATGTAGTTTACAAGCAGGCTACAATTCGAGAAGAACGCATAAAGTCTGGTTTCGGTCTAATAAGCGAAAAGGCATCCGATGAAAATTCATGAGGTTTGCATATTCGCTTTGATATAAAACATTTTATTAATTAATTATATTTTTTATATTTTTTTAATAAATTTTAATATATGCAAACATTGAAACAAGTTTTTTTAATCGTCAATTTAATTTGCGCAGTTCGATTTTTTACGACATATCGACCTTTTTTTTAAATATTAGTAATGATTAGTTTGCTGGTACATGTTGGTTGTATTACACATTAACAAAGTATTTTCCTTAATCTCAATAAAATAGCCGAGTGTGTTCTATTAAACTGTTTGCAAGTTATCGTTGAGCCACATTTAACCTCACCAATACCAGATAGGTGAACATTTGGGAATACCAGAAACTGCATATGGGAGGACGTCGTTACCTTCTTGTAAAAAGAACAAGACTTACAAATAAAAACAACGTGCTTCTACGGGATCTGAACCACAGAAAATCGACTTTGCAGACCTAAACTTAAAACTTGGTTTATGTTAGTTTAGGATTATTTTAGGGTCAGTTTTGGGTTAAGTAAAAAATAAATAAATAAAGTAATATAACAATCCGTTTCAATTCTGTAGAAGTACCAAATATAGCAACGTCATGTCTGACTTTGATATACACTCGAATGCGACCTGCTTGTGAATTTAAATGTGCCACATCCCGACGAAGATGAATGCCGCACCAGGAAGTAAGGATTCGATAGGCATTATGTTATTGCATTAAATCTAGGAGAGTATAAAGTGAACCCTAGGTTTACTGTCGGCAGCCTCGTAATTCTCACTCTCCTGCATTAGAATACACCGACTGCCCCCTTGCAGAGGGTAAAAGACCCTCAATGGGGGTCCTGGATATGACCTTAAACTATATCCAGTGGTGAGGCCCCAGCTTGTGGGCTTTGGGGAGTGTGGCGCCACCCTTTAATTACCATTGCTCCCAGGTCCACTCTGACCCAGAGTGGTAGTACCTGTTAGGGTACCAACTATGGGTTAAATAGAAACCGACTTGAAAACAACAAATATATTCTATTAAAAAATTTTTCTTCAAAATCTTTAGATTCGGCATTACATAACCCGAAAAGGGTTGATATGCCGTAAAACAAAAACAACCAACCAACCAACCTGATTTTATCCATTAATCCGCATATTTCATGCGTGATGTGCATGGCAAAACTGAGGAAAAATAGCCGTTTTCTTTATCAGAGTCTATAATTAATGATGATCATTTTTACCTTGAAGTAGTAGTTATTAGCTCCCTTAATCAAGTGGTTACATGCTTTGTCTGTTTTCCATGAAAATAAAAAAGCAAACGAATAATAAATAAATATACAAAGGAATTTAGAAGAACGTACAATAAACACATAAATATTTCCAAGAAACTTCCTCTTTCAGAAGAATGTGGCTCAACTTGCCAATGTGAATGTCGTACCAGGTAAACAGGATCCAATGAGTATTGTGTTATTGCATTAAGTAATCTAGAAGGGTTTTATGCTTTACGATAAACAAATAGAGCAGGATCGATTTTGGTGTATTAAAGAAACAAGTAGACACGCAAGGTATTTTCTGAATTAGTACGCCACTTAAACGAACACGTTTTGTAAATTGTCTGTGCCTCCCATATCTTGGCAATAAACTGTAATTTTGTTAGTGCAACGCCTACGTGCCTTGGGGCTGTTAACTAATAATTTTGCCTATTATACAGTCCCACACAAAAGAAAAATAAAGACATTTTAAAAGAAACAATGCAGCTAGAACGATGTGAGGCAACGAGTGAACGTGGAAGGCGTATGAACGGGAAGATATTAAAAACGAGATCAGGACCCTAAACAAAACAAAATTACATGTGTAGGCACCTCCTATCCTCGCACCCGAATCTTTAAAAAAAAATGGAACTACTTAAAAACCCATCGAGAAATTGACTTACTCACTTGTATTGTGTAGTCTGAAGCCGGATATGTCGTCACTTCCTCTCCCAGCAAGTATCTGCATTCATACCAACTTCCGGTTAGGACGGCACCCCTTTTCCGCTTTCTGTAAAAATGTAATTTTTTTTTTCAAAATAAATGCCGAGATTTATTCATTCAATTTCCGTAGTTTCCACCCTATAACTTTGTCTTTCAGCTGTCTCGCATCTTTCCATCATCGCTCCATTTTTCGATTTAATGTTTACTTTCAGTTTTACTGAAGTTGATTTCTCTCTCTCTCTCTCTCTCTATATATATATATATATATATATATATATATATATATATATATATATATATCTATCTATCTCTATCTCTGTGTATGCATCTATTTATGACTGTGTGTGTGTATATATATATATATATATATATATATATATATATATATATATATATATATATATATATATATATAGTGGAAATGGTAATTAATATGAACTGAAGAAAGTGCTCAATACTGTTGTAGAGCAAATATGCGTTTTCATTTTTATTATCGTATCTTTCTGTTAAGTGACATTATTGTTTCAGCTACTCGGCCGTTTTTTTTTTGGTCGTCTGTAGCTTCCTCAAACTTTTACACAACCCGACATATCCGGCTTCAGACTGCACAATACAAGTGAGTTTCTGTAAAAGTCTGAGGAAGCTATAGACGGCCAAAAAAAAAAAAAACGGCCGAGTAGCTGAAACAATAATGTCACTTAACAGAAAGATACGGTAATAAAATATAAAACGCATATATATATATATATATATATATATATATATATATATATATATATATATATATATACTAGCAAAAGTACTCATCGTTGACTGGGATAAAAAACAGCCCACTGTAAATGGACTCTGATTTATGAAAGTATGACAGGTTATGAAAAGGAAGGATTGTAAAGAGACAGCTTCGAATTTGGAGGTATCAAAACCAAAGCAATATATGATGAAAGTAAAAATAACATAGATAAACCCCATAATTTATTATACCATACCTGTTCACACTGAAACACTTATCACAATATTCTGTGGATCTATATTAAAAAACCTTGTTAAACTTTGTGACATATTTCCATTCTATGGAGGCCAGGCGCGAATGAACACCCCATAATTTTATTATACCATATTTCTTCAAACTGAAACATAATTATCAAAGTATACTTATGCAGATTGATATGAAAAGTCTTTACAAAAGTTTGTGCCTATTTCCATTCTAGGGAGGCCAGGCGCGAACGCAGACCCCACAATTTTATTATACCATCCCTATTTAAGTTAAAACATACTTATCAATATATTCTTATGTACATCTATATCAAAAACACTTGTAAACGTTTTTTCTTTAAATTTTTAAATTTTTTATTTCCATACTTTGTGGACCAGGCGCGAATGCAGACCCCACAATTTATATGAACCACCGTTCTGCCAGATTAAACATACCCATTCCTGTGTCTCGATACATTTTCTATCGTTATATGTAATCAGTTTTCTAAAATAGTCAACCATATAGGAGTCTATTCGTGACCAGACACACACACTTACACGCACAGACATTCAGCTTTATATTATAGAAGTTATATATATATATATATATATATATATATATATATATATATATATATATATATATATATAGGGGATCCTGGGGCAAAATAAGATAGCGGGGTAAAACGAGACACCACAGATAACTGAAATAGAGAGAGAGAGAGAGAGAGAGAGAGAGAGCTCTTTCGTGAGGAGTCTGATCAAGAGATCACGCGGTAACGCCTTGCCGCCAACGTCTACCATTGTTTTATTCCGCCCCGTACATAAGAAAGAGGTAAGTATTCAAAATTTATCTATTTTGATCTGTGACGAACTGTACTCTGAGAGTGCAGAAAGCTGGGTAGCCTGTCAAGGTGACTGTAGGAAATGGGCATACTACGGCTGTGCAGGTCTAGACGAATGCAACAAGACCCCAACCTTCATTTGTGAGCTCTGTGAAGACTGACTTATTCAGACCAAGATCCGTCTCGTTTGGCCCCATGCTTGGAGCAAAACGGGACAATACAGTTAGCTGAATAAATCATCTGTATTTCTTTTGAAAATAATTTCTGATCTTTTTTTGTTGGGGCATTTTTTCCAATATTTTGACTGTTCAGTACACAGAATATGGTTTATATATCGATGCTACCTTTGACTCGACAGTTCTTTTTCCCTTAAGTATCTCGCTTTGCCCCAGGTTCCCCTATATATATATATATATATATATATATATATATATATATATATGGGAGAACCTGGGGCAAAACGATATATATATATTAAATAAGGTACGTATTATATACGTTTGAAACTAGACCCAACGCATTGTTACAAAATAAACAAATGTTTATTTTGTTAGAAATTTACGTTAAAGTCCATAAATATATTTCAACGGAAACCGTCATCTTCATCGTTTTTTTTTTGTTTTTGTGTGGCCATGTTGTTGTTGGAGCATATATATATATATATATATATATATATATATATATATATATATATATTTCATATTTATAGACACTACTTTGGGATTTGACGCAATCAGCAGAGCAGGAAGTATCAATTTCTACAAGTCGAGAGATTATAACCCAGTCGGAAAGTCCACTTATACACATTAGGCTAGCATTCTTCCACCAGGCTACTTTTTTATACTAATGATCGCCGCTTTAGAAGGCTATAAACCAATCGAGAACAAGATGGATATATTGACGGTTGAATGATGTTGAATTCGATAAGAGAATTGAACATCTTCGTGTTTTATCCGACCCAAAACGGCAATCTTTTGCCCTTTTTTCACAAATGCCATACATGCCGTGTGAGGATGAAAAGATAAAATCGGGTGAAAGTGAGAGTTACGGTAGGCCGTTATCCTCCTCTGATTTTATCGATTTACTAGTGGAGCAACCCGGCTTTGCTCGGGCCCTGTGTACTGTTAATAACTTTATATGTATATGTATATATATATATATATGATAAAAAGTTTCTACTCATGTCCAGGTAACCGACGTCTAAAACTTCAAGTGTTCCGACCTAAAATTGGCGGATGAGTTTGGTAGAGTTCTCAAAGCTCAGATTGCTGAACTTGATAACCAAATTTCTGGCAGAAATCTCAATACCCCTTATGTCAAATCTCGAGATTGTAGACTACGAATTGACAGAGTAGTTTGCTAGGGAAATGTACACACACAGACAATTCCACTTTTGTAGATATAATAGTTAGATTAATTAACTGTTAATCCAAAACCCCATATTATTTGCTATTAATTTACTATTTTTCTCAACTCCAAACGTATTTACTATTAATTCACTATTAATCTCAAACCCAAAATTATTTGCTATTAATTTACTATTGGTCTCAACTTGAAACTTATTTACAAATATTTCAGTATTAATCTCAAACTCAAAATTATTTGCTACTAATTTACTATTACTCTTAACTCCAAACTTATTTACTATTAATTCACTATTAATCTCAAGCCCAAAATTATTTTCTTATAATTTACTCTTGTTGTCAACTCCATAGTAATTTACTAATACTTCCCTATTAATCTCAAGCCCAAAATTATTGGCTATTAATTCACTATTACTCTCAACTCTAAACTTATTTACTAATAATTCACTATTAATTTAAACCCAAAATTATTAGCTATAATTTACTATTACTCTAAACTCCAAACTGATTTACTCTTAATTCACTGTTAATATTAACCACAAAATTATTAGCTAATAAATTACTATTACTCTAAACTCCAAACTGATTTACTCTTAATTCACTGTTAATATTAACCACAAAATTATTAGCTATTAATTTACTATTACTCTAAACTCCAAACTGATTTACTCTTAATTCACTGTTAATATTAACCACAAAATTCATAGCTAATAAATTACTATTACTCTCAACACCAACCTTAGTTATTACTTGCGTTTCTACCCGGCTTCGACCGGGCGCTTTGTAATGTTAATATCTTGCCCTATGTGTGAATACACTTTTATGTAAAATTTCAAATGTTTAGAATAACAATTGTCTTAGTAATTGTGAAGAGACAGCAGAGGTAATTATTCTAAAAGCTTGTCCCCAATTTTGACCCCATAACATTTATCGTTTTGATTTCAAATCAAAATAAGATATTTGACTCATGTTCAAATTACCTACATCTAGAATTTCAGTTGTTTAGACGCAAAATTGGCGGAGGAGTTTGGTAAAATCTGCAACGATCAACTCTTATAACTTTGACTGTTTAGCAGCCAGATTTCCGCCCCAAACTTATCAAAATGCTTGTTGCATGTCTGATTACCCGTTATGTAAAGTTTCAAATGTTCAGACTAAAAATTGGCTTAGTAATTTGCTAAAGAACGCAAACTTTAATTCTTTTAAACATTGACCCCTTGGCAGCGCAAATTCTTACCCAAACCGATTAAAAGCTTTGCTTTATCTTTGAATACCTTTATGTAACATTTAAAATGTTTAGACAAGAAATTGGCTGAGTAATTTGGTAGAGACCTTATAGGTCCAATTTTTTAAAACTTCGACCACCATTTTGATCCTTTAAGCCTTTTAGGCTCAAATCAAATTAAAATTTTGATCCATGTTCAAGTAAACTACATTTAAGTGTTTAGACCCAAAATTCATGGAGGAGTTTTGCAGATATTTTAAGTGCAAAATCTTTAAACTTTGACCCCTTGACATCCAAATTTCTTGCCAAAAACCGATTTCAAAAGATTTTTCAAACTCCCAATACCGTTTATGTCAAATCTCGATCCTGTAGATCGAAAATTGACAGAGTAAGTTGGTAGGGAAATGTACATACAGACACACACATTTTCACTTGTATATATATATATATATATATATATATATATATATATACATATATATATATATATATATATATATATATATACTAGCAGTTCAGCCCGGCTTTGCTCGAAGCCTATATAATGTTCATAACTTGCCTTATGTGTGAATACCCTTTATGTAAAATTTCAAATGTTTAGGACAAGAAGTCTCTGAGTAATTTGGTAGAGACCGCAGAAATATTTTATTTTAACTTCGACCCCAATTTTAACCCCTTCACATGTATTATTTTGTCTAAAATCAAGATAATTTTGATCCATGTTCAAGTTACCTATATCTAAGATTTCAAGTGTTTAGACTCAAAATTGGCAGAGGAGTTTGGTCAAATCTGAAAAGGTGAACTCTTTCAAAGTTTGGCATCCAAATTTTCGTCCCAAAACTGATTAAAATTCTTACCACATGTCTGAATACCCGTTATGTAAAATTTCAAATGTTTAGACCAAAAATTGGCTGAGTAGTTTGCTAAAAACCTGCGAAGGATTAATCTTTTGAACTTTGGCCCCTTGGAAACCAAATTTTCGAACCAAACGGATTAAAAAGCTTGCCCTATCTATGAATATGTAAAATTTCAAATGTTTAGACACGAAATTGGCTGATTAATTTATTAGAGACCGCAGAGGTCAAATTTTTCTTAAATTTGACCCCAATAACATTTATTGTTTTGGGCTCAAATCAAATATATAAATTATATAATAAAATTATAAAGGTTGGGGCTACGTCCAAGTACCTACATCTAAAATTTCTGGTGTTTAGACTCAAAATTGGTTAAGGAAGAAATTAATGTTTTTAGCTAATTCTTCGGTATTTGTTGTCTGAAGTGTTGCGCTTCAAAACGATACTGATCTTGTGAAAATCTGTCGCCTCTGTCGAAAGACATGCAAACATACATACATACATTTATATATTTGAAGCTCAAATCTTCGACCTAAACCGATTAAAAAGCTTGCCCTATCTCTGAATACCGTTTAAGTAACATTTCAAATGTTTAGACCAGAAATTGTCTGAGTAATTTGGTAGAGACCGCAAAGGTCAAATTCTTTAAAACTTTGACCTCTATTATGACCCCTTAACATTTATTGTTTTTGGCTTAAATCAAGTTATTAAGTTAGATCTATGTCCAAGAAACCTATATCTAAAACTTCAAGTGTTTATACCCAAAATTAGCGGAGGAGTTTTGTAGAGTTCTAAAAGGTTAAATCGTTGAACTTTTACCCCATTGACGATTAAATTTCTTGCCGAAAACCGATTAAAAAGATTTTCCCAACTCTTAATACTCCGTATGTCAAATCTTGAATCTGTAGACTGACAATTGACAGAGTAATCAGGCAGGGTTTGTACACACACAGACACACATACACTCAGACAGACAATTTCACTCTTATCTTATAGATTTATCTCTCTCTCTCCCTCTCTCTCTCTATCTATCTATCTATCTATGTCTCTCTCACTCTCTCTCTCCTTCTCTCCTACGTTCACTTTTGTAATCTAGTGAACATTGCTTTTCTCTTTATTCTTTATCTTGCTTATGTATAGTAATCTATTACCTTTTTTAGACGCTTCTCTCCTCATCCTCTCCCTTATTCGCTTTCTCTCAACTTCTATTCTCTCTCTCTCTCTCTTACACTCCTTCTCTTTTTATTCCAACTTCTTTCCACTTTTATCTTTTTCTCCTTTACCCATACCCATTTAATAATAATGTTTTTGTTTTTTTTACTTTATTCCCTTTTCATTTTTTACGCTCCCTTTTCCAACATTTCGTACCTTTATTTAATTTATTACATTTTTATTTCTCTCATTGACGATTACAGTAAATTAAAACATATTTCTGTTTTCGTTTTCGTATCCTTTTTTTTTCTTTTGCTGTTTTGTTTGTCTTTGCCCCGTCAACACCGGCGCTATTTTGTGACTGACGAGAACTAAATACGAAAACCTAATATTGACTACTTAAGTTAATGACGTATTGAAATTGTTCAAAAGAACCACCCAACAAAAGTCGACGTCTGCTTTTCCCTTCCTTTAATCTCCGCAGCCTATTTCAGCATCCTTATTAAGATTATTAGTTTTAGATGACTGCATGATTCAACAACGTATCCTCAACACCCGCACATCATGCTCTTACAATGTGGAATCACTGTTATCATCCACTTGTCACTTGATAAAAATACACGTTTGAGAATACATACTGTTTGAGAGAACTTGAACGTCTACTAGACACTACCCTCCAATGTCTAAAGCCTCTATGTACACTGAAAATAAACCCTGACTAAATTTTCTGAAATAACATAGTATTCGCGACCCAAATAAGTTCTCCTCAGTATGAGTATATAACACTCGCTTGTGCGAGAAATGGTTTACGTTACCCACGTAATGCTACATGAACTAACACGTGAAGCATGAGCCTCCATTAGACAAGAAGACTTGTTGTTCTTGAATCCAATAAGCCCAAAAGACCACTAGGAAGATATATTATAACTAGGACTCTGACTATTCTTTTCATTATTTTGACTCTCGAGTATATATCAGTTGTTTTTTTTTTATTATTACATTTTCACCCCAAACAAGGCACATTGCCACTTTGGTGAAGGGCCTACTATCAGGGGCAGCAACTACTGGGGCACTATGTTGGGATTTTGGAAGCAAGATGTCGGTTCACGTTACACTTGCACTTCTGCATGTCAGTGCAATTCGGGAAGCTGGAACCTGGGATAGAATTCCAGAGTCTAGCGGTTCTGGGGAAGAAACTGCTGGAGTAGAAAGATCTTTTACATCTAGGGATCTCTACTGTGTGGGGGTGGGATTTAGCTGTCTGTCGGGTTTGTCGAGGGTGTCTGCGTCGTGGGGACACAAGTGTCTGCAGTTCGTCAGAGCATTCACCATTAAAATACTTGTAGAACAGGCACAGGGATGCAACGTTTCGTCGATGGGACAGAGGCTGAAGCTTAGATGCTAGTTCAGGGCCTATCAGATTGGCGACTCTCTTTTGAACCTTGTCTAGGAGCGAGAGACTAGTAGCAGATGCACCAGCCCAAATGTGACAACAATACTCCATACATGGGCGAATGGTGGTCTTATAGAGGTACAGAATACTTTCGGGTGTTAGTAGTTTTCTAGCACGGTAGAGAGAGCCTACCTTTTTCTCAGCAGCCCGGGCAATGTTTTCAATATAATTGTTCCAACTCATATTTCCTGTGAACGTTAGGCCAAGCAGTTTGAAAGATGTACTCTCAGACAGGAAGTCACTGGCCATTGCTATTGGTGGCAGAGAAGGTGTCTTGTAATTATTGAAGGAAACAAGTTTAGTCTTGGCAGCATTGAATGTGACCATCCATGTTAATATGTTTTATGATTTTATATAGAGTGATGTAGTTCTCGGTCGATTAACTGTGTCTAACTGTGTCGGATATATACTAGAGAGTCAAAACAATGAAAAGAATATTCTCTTGTCATAGTCCTAATTATAATGTATATAAAAGGTAAATTGGGGAGAGGAAAATTGTGTTCTCAATTTCTTTACTAACTCAGTGTTTGAGAGGTAAAGAGTTTTAATGGAATATTTAAATATCTATGTATCTCATATAGAGTTCAAGTGTTAGCCCCTGGAAGGATGGCAGCTTGATTTCTGAGAACTTCGACCGAAGTAAAATTAAATATTTAGAAATGAAGTAGCTCTAAAAAAAATAGATATATTCCCTAAGGGAATGGTTGAAATAATTTTGCTTGCTATGCGTGAATGAGACTAAAAATGCTGCAGATTAGACATTGAAATGCGTTCTGAACGAATACTAAAACGCAAATGCTTCTAATTGCTTACCTGCTTTCTCTCTCTAGTGCATTTCGATACGCTTCTCTTGGTCACTTCTTTAAAGCTAGCTTGCATTGTCAACCTATGGAAATCTTTCCAAGCTCCAGAAAGTAACACATATATGTGAAAGTAATAAACAAACTTAGACATTCCTATGAGACCACCTGGTCAAGAAAATCAGTTTTCCACAGACATCACACCTGAATGACACCACAACGTACGCTCGCCATTCCTACTGCTGACTGCAGGAAGAGAATGGAAGTCGCAAAAAGAAAAGAATCCAATGATTGACATACCTGGCTTCATCAACTCATCTATATACACACTAATAAGAAAATAGTAAATGAAACCACATGCACATTGCAACGCTGCCGAATACTCGGATATTTACACTACAAACATTTTGATTTGTGACTACTAACCCAACTGTTTTCATCAAACACGTGTTTCTATAAATGACTGAAATTTTATCTCGTGCATAAAATGTTTTGTGGTAAAATTTTGCATTTCCTCCATTTTTTCTTATAAAACTCTGCTTATATTTTAGGTTTTAGGTAATCGAAATCGGTATGGGGAATCGGATATATCGAAACTTTTGGTGGTGTCAGACTCGGAAAAAAATTGAGCGTTATTTCCGATGTTAAAAACAATTTTTAAAGTGTTTATTTGTTCATTTTTGGCTTGAAACGTAATTTGACATGACTCGTATGAAGGATTGAATGATAAGTATTTACTGATGTTTAATTACCAGTAAAGTAGAACTTCAATCTGCTTATCATTCCCACAACTGTATGTGTATGTTTGAGTAAATATATATACCCATATTTCCTAAGATTTGTAGTAAGTCGCTCCCTCCTAAAAAAAACCCTCCATATCTATAAATTTAAAAGAATCAGAAGTTTTATCGGAATCGGGAATATAGTACAGAATCGGAAATTTTATCGGAATCAGAAATATATTCAAATCCTCTCATCATTAATATATATATATATATATATATATATATATATATATATATATATATATGTATATATATATATATATACGTTTTATTTTTTATTACCGTATCTTTCTGTTAAGTTACATTATTGTTTCAGCCACCCGGCCGTTTTTTGGCCGTCTGTAGCTTCCTCAGACTTTTTTACAGTAAAAGTCTGAGGAAGCCACAGACGGCCAAAAAAAAAAACGGCCGGGTCGCTGAAACAATAAGGTAACTTAACAGAAAGATACGTTAATGAAAAATAAAACGCATATTTGCTCTACAACAGTATTGAGCACTTTCTTCAGTTTTTATGAATTACCATTTCCACTATATATATATATATATATATATATATATATATATATATATATATATATATATACATTCATTACCTAAGTAAAATGTGGTCCAAGTGGAAATAATTGCTGGCTCTTTGATTTGAAGAATAAGAATATAAAACGATGTTTATTAGAACGGAATGGCATTCAAACCGAATAAACCTTTTGATTTTAGACTTCGATCAGGCTGGAATATGAAACTGAAGATTGCATGGGTACGTCCAATTATAGCTATAAGATGCAATGTCAGTCACTGTGTCCCTATTTGCCCAAGTGCCTACTACCACGAGGCAGAAATGGTTGGTTTTTAATGTGAAAATCCACTTGTTCCAAAATGAGTTCATAGAATTGGGACAAAGATTTCTTCTTCTCTAATCAAGGAGAGAAACCGGTGGACAAATATTATAATTTGCGTTTAGTCAAATTAGATTTCTTTTATTCTGACAAACGTAAGTTTTAAACGGCAAATTTGCCAGTCTGTGACGGTTAAGTTTTAATCGAATAACCGATAATAGCACTTTTTGTGGTTCTCGCCTTGTGTTACATGTTCCGCGTTCAACTGAAAATAAAAGCTTATGGGAAACACAAATTCAGACGCGGTCCTCACGCAGTACGTATATCGCGGTTAGTGGAGATGGCATACCGCGCTGATGTTTCCAAAAAGACATCCATCTTACTCTGGGCAGGCTCAACGTCCGTAAACTTTGCAGATCTAACGGGAACCGGTATGTCAAACTTAACATGGTGTAAGTTTAAAATAAATGATATTTTTATTGGATTATTTCGCTTACAGCTCAATAAGCATTTTAATTGAGGTAGCGATGGTAAAGTGATTACCGACGCAGACTGTTGATTTGCTCGTTCTGAATTCAAATCTAGTCAGATAGATAGCATCGTTTTTACTAGGATTTTGCCAATCATTACCTGACCCAATAGCAAATAAACAGGAAATCACTGGACAGTGACTCCCTGTTAATATTTCCGAGCCAACAACGACTCATCGATTAAAAACCACAAAAGTGCATAATAGAAAGTATAAAGTTAATCTTGGCTTTACTTTCAGTCTTCAAATAACTTTAGCTTCCATTATTTCGCTCTTTATTCCTCAGATTCTATCAATATTTATGACAAATGAGGAAAAATTGCTGTTTGCTGAGTTAGAATATACCCATATAACATTCGCCGTTGGGTATTTTTTTGTTTTATTTTATAAAAGTGGTATTTTTAGCTCTTTACATCACATGTTGTGCGATTTCCCTAAACTACCAGTAAAACTAGGTCTATTAAGTAACACTAAGAAAAATACATATTACTTAAATATGATTGGATACCCTGGTCTACCTCTCGCCACACCCGCTGTAGGCCTCCACCTTTGGTTTCTGATTATAGAACGAATTGAAGCATCGCCAACAATAGTATTCAGCGCTCCCCTCCCTAAAAAAAAAATCGTACCAGAGATTCGTACTCTACTTTCGCGATTGTTCTTTTGTAAGTAATCTATATCTACTGCGTTGGTTAACTTTGGTCTAGTGGTTAGAGTAGGTTTTTTCAGTATTTCGATTTGACGGAGTAGATTTTTTCATCCAGATGCGAGTTGGTCCAGTCGCTCTCTGCGAATGTCGTCAGCGTTTTACTAGCTTTGACGTGCTCATTTCTGCTTGCTGTCACACTGTCACGATCGGCAAAACGCGAGATTGAAATTTGCCAAAGCGAGTTTCGTTTTCAATGCGTCCATCTCGTGTTACATCCTAGCAGCGTTGCCATCAACCCGTTTTATTCCTTTCTATTCTCAATCATGTGTCGACATGATTTATCTTAACTATTTACAGAAGCCCAGCTTTTTTCCAGCAGTATCAAACAGGAATATATAATAACTAATCCCTATCATATATATATATATATATATATATATATATATATATATATATATATATATATATATATATATATATATATATATATATATTATTTTTAAAATGTAAGTGGATAATTACATTTTAAAAATAATATATATACCGCTCCCCATGTGGGGGTACCAAATTGGTTAAAAGGGAAAAGTATTCCCAACTCGCACTTAGGTAAAAATGCACTTTCGTAAATTATTTAATTCATTCAAAACATATCGCTAAAACCAAAACAAAGCAACATATATCTATCTATCTATCTATCTATCTATCTATCTATATATATATATATATATATATATATACACACACAGGGGGGGGTTGCAGACTCTAAACCGACAACTCCATTTTCTTCAGTTGCTGATTTAACAATTACCGATAATTCTGAGTTCAGCTTTGTTTGGCAATTCATCACGAACAGACTGACACCCGAACAGCGTTTGCAAATTGTGCAGATTTATTATACTTACATTAGATAAGCGAATTGTTATATAGGGATCATATTTAGAGAGAGATATTATATTATATGAGTTGCGTGTTCATATTGGAGAGAGAGAGAGAGATACAGGGTACATTTCAATGAGTAACGGAGACATGCAATACAATTGGATGGGGGAGAAATATAAGAGAGATACATTTATAGAGTTTGTGAATGTTTCTATAACATATATTTTAGAGAGGAGAAGTTATCAGTTCTTTTATCACAGGAGGGGACAGTCATTACTTATGATAGCTGAGGGAGGGGACACATTTATTAGATGGTGGAGATATACATTACTTAAAGGATGGGGTTTATACAATGTTCATTATAAATACAATTTCACTTTACCTTTGTTTTGATAGAATGACACAACACAAGACGCAGTCACCAAATTATGATGCTCCTTTTATTTCTTCGACCGGTCAATGAAGACATTCCAGAAATTCAAAGTCACTCTTAGATTTCAACTTCTAACCCTTCGCTTCCAAAGGGGAACTCCTTCTGACTTGACTCTCCTGTCTGACCCTGTCTGTCGACTCTCCGACTCTGTCCGTCGACTCTGTCCGACCCTCTTTGCTTGTTTCACTAAAAGTAGCCAACTCTATTGAGAACCCATCTCTTACCCATGACGTCATCGCATGGCCAACAACGTGCAGATCGATCCCATGGCCTGGACATGCTTCACGCGTCTCGTTCCCCCAAGTTCGAGCATGTGCTCGACTCACGTAGTCCTGAACTCACGCGCACTGTTCACACATATATTCTTCTAGCCTATTTTAGACTAACCTATTTTCCAATATGTTTAATTCTATTGTTCGTTTCTAGATAACCTTATTTTTATTTAATTTTCATAAACAGAATGGAATAATCAAATTCCTTTTTCAGAATAACATTTCTAAACAATCGAATTCCTTGTCAAACAAACATATCTGCTATTTATTTAATCGGAATTCTCCTGAATCTTAATTCCAAACCTAGCTCTCCAGGTTCGAATTCTCGGTCTATCCTATCTCATTTTACTTACTTTCAGAAAATGTACTCATTTTTAAATTCTAGTACGTTTTTCTCTATATCTACACAACCACACGGCTAAGAAAGATCAGGCTAAAAAAACATTCCTTTAGTCAGCCCTTCCTAACTGACTTCACAATTTTGTTTATTCATTTTTTAGTTTACTTTTTAAAATTCTTTATTAGATCATACCCTCTCCGATCTTCTTGGCATTTACCTTTTGGGCGTAGGGTATTCCTTCTCTGATCCACGTCAGCTGCTTCATCGAGCCAAACTTATGCCGTAAACTCGAGGTCTCACTTTACCTCTCTTGAAATTGACGACTTCTTTCGTCCAAAAGTGTCCTGATCGTATCATTTGCCCGGTTATTCTATTAAGTATGGCTTTGTTTTCATTTTGTAACTATCTTATCTTATCCGTACATACTAAAAGCACATTTACCTCATCTTTGTGGTTGGCTTCCTATTATTAAGATATACCTTTTCCTCACACTGATTCACTTGGATTTCTTTGCTTGGACTCTTGGAACTTGATGAAGATTTAGAAAATATCATCCTTTACAAATTAACCCCCCATCCCTGCGCCACAATTCCTATTTGCGCACTAAATTCTAACTATGGCCCAATTTCTGTGATTTTTTTTCTAATCAGAGCTTTCAAGATCAAGCAGACATATCCCGCAGTCATGCATATCTAAAAAAATTATAAGGTTATATCTTCTTACGTATCTACGGTATATTTTACTTTTTCTCTCACCTCATTAAGCTATATATGATTTGCCTGTGGTACTAACTCTCATAGTCCTTTTTGGTACCCTAAGGATTCTTGTATCCTTCACTGCCTGCCTTTAATTTACTGAATCAAGACTTACTACCCTGCTTGGAGTCGTTACGTGCGACCAGCTTATAAGCACCCAATTCACAGGATCCATTATTTTTCCGAATGAGGCATATCTAATGCTTACCCGGCAAGCTAAATTTCTTGGGAAAAAATGCTAATGGACTTTTTAAAAAAATACAAAAAGCAAATATCAAAAAAGAAAATCTCTTTTGACTTATCACATATGTAAAAACTCTTAAAAATACCCGTTTACGTAATTTTCTATTTTGTCCCATTCTAAAATTCTAATTTATTTCTAGGCCAACCATCTGTCAGTATCATCCTATTTTCCCTAAATATTTCCATTTTAATGCATATACCTACAGAGGACTTGTTCTTGTAACAGAATGATTTTCATTTTATTAATAAATAATTTAACAAAATGAACTTCTCAACTAGTCAACTAGTCCGTGCGATTTAACCCCATTTGATTATTTATTGGGTCCAAGGTCCAATTTCCGAGATACAATAGATCACTTGAAAGACAACATTTACCAAAATGCAGCCTTATTTACAACGTAGATCTAGTGAAAATTGGACCTCTCGATTATGTCATGTACGCGCGAGCTGCTCAGATCAGGTGTCCAAAATTGTATTTAATTATCAATGATAAATTTATAATATATATATATATATATGTGTGTGTGTGTGTGTGTGTGTGTGTGTGTGTGTGTGCGTGTGCATGTGTGAGGTGGGTGGGGGTGTATAAGCATATATACATGTAGAGATTATATATATATATATATATATATATATATATATATATATATATATATATGATGAGAATACTGGAAATAGTATTCCGACAAGCTAGAGAAATAAAAAGGGATAAACTGAGTCATGTGTTCATCAACGTTTCGTCTTTATTTCCTTTAGAGTCAGTCGCAAAATAAAGACGAAACGGTTTGTTTCTTTTTATTTCTCTGTCTCTGTCTCTGTCTGCATCTCTCTCTCTTTATATATATATATATATATATATATATATATATATATATATATATATATATATATATATATATATTGTAAAGTTTGACAATCCTTTTAGGCTTATTATTAAGCTGCACCACATAACATTTTCGCAATCATTTGTGAAGGTGAGTAGTCTTACTATTTTTTTTCAGAAATAAAACACGGACGCCTCTGCGTTGTTTAAGTAACATTACCATATATTTTTCAAATCGCAACTACCAAACTCTACCCAGTTTTTGATTACTGTTAAAGTAAATATTGTATATCTATACGAAATATATAATATAAGCTTTTATACGTGCATACTTGAAAGGTATTATTTCTTTTTGTATAACTGTATGCAGTTCTGTTCCACCTTTCCGATTTGGCTGAAATTTTGTATAGATCTTTCTTACGATAGGGTGCAACTTAGTATTATGGTATCCGTTTGATTCAAAATTGGGATTTAATAGTAATTAATAAGGATTAGTGCCGACAATACCACATTTAATATAGACGTTTTCTTGGAAACTACTCGGCCGTTCTGGCGGAAGTTATTATATGCTATTTTTTTCTTTTTGTAATAATAAAGTGCAGCGGATTACTATTATCCTGTCTAATCAATGCACAGTAAGAGATTATTATGGATTAATATTTAAATAAAAAAATGAAAACAATTTTAGTAATATTTACCCATCAATTTCACACTAACCATTCTCAGACAACGGGCTATAACGTTCGCATTATAACTTTGGGCGAAAAGTTTAGTTTGTAATCTGCCGCTTTATTATAAAACGACTTTCTTTAGAAATAAGGGGCCATATTACTGTTAAATATTAAAAAAGTAACAGAGGCATTAGAGAAAATCGAAACGGGATGCAGAACACTCCATAGAGCAGAACAGTATGGATCAGAAGGGGCTTAAGTAAAAGTAGAACAGTTTGTAACATTCCGCTTAATTATTAATAAAGGACAATATTACTGTTAAATGTTTACAAAGTGACAGAAGAAAATTGGAACCAAACGCATAACACTCCATAAAGGAAGTCTGAATCAGAAGGGGCTTAAATAAAAGCATGTGAAAAACGGAATCCCGTAGATGCAAGCAGTTAAAATTACATTCGTATTTTGTTAATCAGTCGGAAAATGATTTTCATCTGGGTTCTTATTTTAATAACTTCGCGATCGATATAAACTTCGGCCATCTTCATTTCCAGGAACTCTGCCTTTGTCAGCAATATTAGTATGTTTTGAATACTACTACTACTACTACTACTACTACTAATAATAATAATAATAATAATAATAATAATAATAATAATAATAATAATGCAATGCCAACACTTCGAACTGTAAGAAAGTCAACGTGATTCCCATTGTAATTGACACACTTGCGACCATTACAAAAAGCCACCATAAATAGCTAAATCATATTGACAAGACAATTTCTTTTCCAATTTTGCAAAGGGCTTGCCTGTTAGGAACGGCGATAGTGTTAATACAGCTTGAATGTGTAAAGTCAAAGGAATTGACGTGATGTTAAAAAAAAATCCAACTAAAATCATCCAAAGGTTGAGATTACTATGGAATAACAATTATTATTAAATTAATAAAATCCTATGGAACAGTGAAATGCAAACAGATAGACCCATCCAAGCTGGATGTGGTAATAGTTAACAAGAAAGAAATGTCTTGACAAATCGAATGTTTCGCTGTTCGATCAGACCACATGATGAATATCCAGGAGATTGAGGAGCGGGCCAAATACACAGAGCTGGCCAGAGAGCTGAAATCGATTAGCTGAGACGAAGAAAGTCAAGATAACACAAATCATAGGATCATTAGGAAAAATTTCAAAAAACTTTGAAAATTGAATGGGAGAAATTGGGGCCTTGCTGAGGCTTATTGCCACCCAAATTCCAGTGAGGACTAATGGACCCTACCAACAAAAAATCAATGGTAAACAGCAGTGGCGATAACGAAAATTAATTCATAAATATTATCAAATGGGGAGACTCAGATTCCAGGGAACACTACATATTCTTCTCCAAGAGAAATCGTTGATATTTATTTGTGCGAAACAGAGCGAATAATAATAATAATAATAATAATAATAATAATAATAATCATGATCATCATCATCATCATCATAACAATAATAAGAAGAACAACAACAATAGCAATAACAATAAACATACAATAATAATAACAATAACAATAATAATAATAACAATAACAATAAACATACAATAATAATAACAATAACAATAATATTAATAACAATAATAATAATAATAATAACAATAACAATAATAATGACAATAATAATAATACCAAAAACAATAACAATAACAATAATAATAATAATTATAATAATAATAACACAATAACCATAACAACAGCAACAACAACAATAATAACAATAATAATAATAACAATATCAATAACAACAACAACAACAATAATAATGATAATAATATAATAATAATAATAATAATAATGATAATCATGATCATCATCATCATCATAACAATAATAAGAAGAACAACAACAATAGCAATAACAATAAACATACAATAATAATAACAATAACAATAATAATAATAACAATAACAATAAACATACAATAATAATAACAATAACAATAATATTAATAACAATAATAATAATAATAATAACAATAACAATAATAATGACAATAATAATAATACCAAAAACAATAACAATAACAATAATAATAATAATTATAATAATAATAACACAATAAACATAACAACAGCAACAACAACAATAATAACAATAATAATAATAACAATATCAATAACAACAACAACAACAATAATAATAATAATAATAATAATAATAATAATAATAATAATAATAATAATAATAATAATAATAATAATAATAATTACAACGCCAGTTTTGAATAAGCATAACACTTTTTCAATTCGCATTATTTGTATAATTTGACTTCGGAAAAAAAATCACTAAAAAATAAATAGGATTAAAGTTGGTGAGATAACATTATACAGACAGTCTTCAGATTGTGTATAAATCTTCATCTATTACAGCAAAGTAATGGAAAAAATATTTGTGAAAGAATATTACGTTCCATCTAAAAATCATTATTTTTCGTATTTTCGTATAAGTCTTTCTAGCCTAAGTTAATTTAGGTATCTTTTTTATACATTTGTCGATAAATTAAGAAATGATATTCGCAAATATAAAATGGAGAAAGGCACAGAAAAATACGTTAATCAATTCTAAAAACAACTGCTCTGGTGTTTTTCAGCTTATGGGATTGTCCTGTGCGTGTAAAGGGAGAGATCATTAGTTCAAATAACGAAATCGAAAAAAAAAAACAAAAAACACTATTGTCAAATGTGTTTGGAGAAGAAGAAAACTAGGATGGAAAAAACAATGTGGCAATGTCCCTAGTCCCGTTGAGGGTAACTATCGTGCTGTCATCTGTGAAGATGACATGTTTATGAACGTAACTCTTTTAGAAACTAACATAATAATTTGTGATAACAAATGAAAGAGACTGGGAATAATCGTCGAACCAACATCAGGTATTGGGACGATAGTGTTTATATGTGGCGCCTGTGCCTGCAAATCAATAATGTCTTTTTTGTAAAGGAGAAAATCGTTATTAGTTTATTAATATAGATATATACACGCACGCACAGATACACACACATTTATATGTAAATCTAATACATAAAAAGCTATATATATATATATATATATATATATATATATATATATATATATATATATATATATGTCTGTATGTCTGTCTCCATATTTTCAAACTCTATCTCCTCCCAAAACTAAAAGTCCTAGCTCGGCGCTAGAGGCCTCAAATGATTGGATTTTTACGGACCGTTCTTTTTATTGGTCTTTAGCCGGTTAAAATTTATTTAAAGGGGTCAAATATGGGTCAACATTTAAATAAGCAGATAATGTGTGTCACGTTGGTACAATGGTAACGTCATCAGCTTTGAATACTAGAGTTTTGCATTCGGTTTTCGATTCTTACTGATGGCACTCAAATACATTTTTTTAACTTTTGAAATCACGACTTTACAATAATATATAAGAAATCTGGACAAATTAAAATATCATACTTAAGCGTATTTTACGCTCGGGTAAAGCTAGGTGCCCCCTCCCCCGCTAGTATATATATATATATATATATATATATAAGTATAAGTATAATTATTTACCATAATAATTATTAAATACCTACAGACACTAGTGTTTCATTTTTTCGGGAATCATCAGTGCAAGGTGTCACTATTTATACCGGTCGATAGATGTAAACCCGGTATCAGAAGCCATGACCTAATCCAATCGGGAACCGTTAACCGCGAGAAGCACTGTTGAACTTTAAACATGTATTTTAAAATGTTTTTTTAAAGTCAACAATGTATAACACGGAATGTTCTCACTTTATCAAAAATATTTTTATCTATCATACTCGTATATCTCTTCGAAGTCGAAACACTGCGCATGGAAAAGGTCGAAGCTTACATTGGCCGGACGATAACAACAGCGTTGGAAATAATTAACATAATCCAAATTATCAATTTCTCTTCTAAAACATTTCTAAAGCGATAAAATTAAAATTTTATATGCCAAATTATTAGACGATAACATAATATTCCTAGCACTACTCATTCGCCCATAGCTTACACAGCGTACGAAACTTACAGCGATGTTACTTTTCAGACTAATGTTATTTTGTTTCTTGAAAAGGTCTAAGGGATTCGTGAGGTTCAAATTGTTGTACACGCAATTGTCGAGGCGAGCAATAAAAAAAAAATCTTTAAAAATATAAATAAAAGCGCTGCAAAATAAATGTCAACACAACTTAACTTAGAATCAAGAGTCTGAAAGCAAAACGTTCATTGGTTTTTAGCCTCCAGTTTTTGAGTTTACAATTAGCTTTAAATTACCCGAAGCGGTATTTAAAACAGTTTGACTTCAACGCCGCTGGCGCTATTTATGAAACGTTCAACAGTCAACAAAATACACGCCAGTGAAGACACTCTGTCTCACTCAGGCATAATCAGATGGGCAAACTGTTCAAACGACTTATGACAAAGCTTCACTTCACCCACCCCCTCCATCAAACTTTGAAACATTTTTAGACGTATTAAGATATGGAGCACTGTTTACATATAAGCTGGTGCTGTTCAGAACAACCTCTCCTGCCCTGACAGAGTACAAATACGAATTCGAAAGGTAGTGGACGATGCCCTTTGCTCCTTCCTAACAACTCTTTCATACTGAAGGGACGTTGTTAGTCTTTCTCTACTCCATGGTTATTTTCATAGCAGGTGTCGACCAAGTTTTACTCTATTGACCCACCTGTAAAACATTCACAAGAAATCTATCTCTCTTTCTCTCTATTTCTCCGTGCACCTAAACGAACCTTCCATGAACAAAATTTCTAAACTAAAAGTATAAAACAGTATACGACGGGCTGTTTCACGTCTGGGTTAGCGTGTATGAGCGGTACCACCCCCTATTTAGATTGTTTTCGTCTTCTATATCTAGAATAGCCAGCTCCGAAAAAAAGGGGGACTGTGGGTAGGAACAACAATAAAAATGGTCTCAGTCTAAAAGGATTTCTTCTTCATTGAACGAACAGAGAATAGGTGAAATATAGCACTAGAACAGATACTACACTTTGTTAACGTTTCGATCGATGTAACCTCCGACCGAAATTCTGTGCAGATTCTCGAGTTCAACAGAAAAATTCTCGAGTTGAAGAACATAAAACAGAACAATTAGTATATATATATATATATTCATTGGAGTTACGGATTGGGGCTCTCTTCTAAAAATAATATCTCCGCAAGAACTGTTCTAAGATTTATTTTCAATAATTACCCTATTTTCCGATCTGGCCAAAATAGCGCTTTCTTCCGTTGCCTTTTTCCATTGTCCAATTTTCCTAAGTTCATAAATTTAACGTAAAATGATCACCCGTTTCCGAGTCATTCTCATTGTGTTAAAGCAATTAACTACATTTTTTACCACTGAGCCCAAAGCCCAATCGGCAAAATCATGAAACCACAATTATTTGCTTTATTTTCCGTATTATCACCCAGACTTAGTGTTAGTAGTAGGAAAGGGCGTGTCTTTTATGACTTTTGACAATGACATATTTTATACAACAGTTTGACAAGGAACATGAACATGGCCAAAATTAAAAGCAAACACAACCCGTTACCTGTTCTTAAAACACTGTCTGGTTCGAAAGGGTTGATCATTTTATGTTAAATGTATATGTGAAACTGTTCTTCAGATTATTTATATGCAATAGCCTGAAAAAATGAAGAATCGAATTTTCCTGTTCGCAAGACGAAACACGAAAACGGAAGAAAATACATCTATAATTTCATGAGAATACAGTACTTGTATGTACCGTGTTACAAGTAACTGTAAAAATTACATAAGAACATTACATCTAAACACTGATGAGTATGAAAAGTAAATATAAAACGATTTATTTAGGCATTTAAAGTGCAGGATCAGTTTCACGCAAAAATTGAACCTAAAATAAGCGTCTTTTTTCAGAAACATTCTAGTATGTAAGGACAGTTAATAAAAATAAAATATTTTTCTAT
>NC_136486.1:100988292-101003292 GCF_053919585.1 Euprymna scolopes | reverse complement strand
TATATATATATATATATATATCACACTATGTTTCAAGCAAAGTATATATATATATTTATATATATATATATATATATATATAGAGAGAGAGAGAGAGAGAGAGCCCGAGAGAGAAAGAGAGAGAGAGAGAGAGAGAGAGAGAGAGAGAAGGAAAAATGAGGTGTAGTTTGCTTGGAGCATTGTGTGAGATATGTATATAGAAGATATTTAGAAGGCAATCACAATGCGAGGGACGGAATGTAGATGTGACAATTTGCAAATATACATATATATATATATATATATATATATATATATATATATATATATATATATATATATATATATATGCATATATATAGTAAGTTATGAAAATATATATAGCAATTAAGTTACACAGAATTCGTCACGTTTATGCATTATGACCCATTTTTAACACCCTTAAAACAATGTACACCGGTACAAGACTCATAAAAGAACGGCTCGTAAAAGATCCATCACGAGAATGAAGCGCGGAATATTCTTTGTAGCTTAATTGCCATATCTATTTTCATAACTTACTACCTAGCTCTACTTATGTATTGAGCACTGTTGAAGTAAATGCTGATAAATTTACGCATAAACTTATACTTTCGTGTATTAATTTATGTGATTAAATGAAGTAATCACGAGAACCCACATACACACACACACACACACACACACACACACATATATATATATATTCAGTTATCTTATGTATAGGTATGTCTTAATTGAAGAGGTCTACTGTGTGTGGCAATGTCCCATGATATAAAGCAAATTAATAGAACCTGACGAAGTCCAATACTCAGAACGAAACTAATCACAGTGCAAACGGCATGAAAATGTTAGTTTTAGATATGTTTTCCTTAATATTATCTCTATATAGAATATTCTTCTCTATTTTATCTTTAACGTGAACATTGGACATGAACACGATCATGTTGTTGTCAGCTGGAAAGAAGACCCGCGGGATAGAAATTCAGTTCTAGGAAATAAACTTTGTTCATGTAATTTGCGTTTAGATTTAGATGCAGATAGAAGCTAGATGAAATTGTTGGCAGTGATTTCAGCTAGATTGTTTGTTGTGAATGGGACTCGCAGCATTTTTTCTGTAAGAAAGAGCTTACAAGAAGGCGAATAAAGACATCACTTATTAGGTTTCGACACGTCTGTTCGAACCCTGTCTCTGAGATTGGGTTTTACGAAAAATAAAACTAATAAATAAAAGACGTGGAAACAGCTGTCACTTCTACTTGCACGGAAGAAGAAACTGTTCGATATTACCTTTCTGAATATTTTAGATGAAAATTAATTATTCGTATTATTTCATTTTTTCGATCCTCACTTTGACTGTTATTTTCACAACGTTTCAGTCGATGTAATCTCAGACTTTATTAAGGTGTGTATAGGCGAACTTGGGAATCTTTCTGTCCCACTAAGGAATCAACACAGAATTTCGAATTTGCAATTGTGTGTGTGTGTGTGTGTGTTTGTGTGTGTGTGTGTGTGTGTGTGTGTGTGTGTGTGTGTGTGTGTGTAGCGCGCATTGAGGATTGCGTGTGCGACTTCCAGAAGAATGTATATGTGGATACATATTGCCATGGAATTCCTTCTACAACATAGTCTCTCCAAATCCCAAAATGTCAACCGATTATTATCGGTATGGAACGGTTTTCCTGAATGATAACACACACTTCCTCTTGACAACATTCGCCAACACTAAGGTCGTTTCCGTGGTCTTCTCTTCGGCTTCCGTTCTCACTCTGGCCGTATCGTAGTCTCTCACAGATTGATGAATACCAAGAACAAACACTGGTTCAAAATATATTTTTAAAAAAATGAAGCAAACTCAAAAGAAACATTTTTAACGCATCAGTGTGTGTGTAATACTATGGACCCTCTGAATGCCAATATCCACACCTTAGTTGTAAAAAGATTCTCGAGTTCTAGAGATACACATGAAGAAGGTTAGAGGTTACATCGGCCGAAACGTTGTGAAACTAACTAACAACTGAGAACAACAGTTAGAAGAAACATAATACAAACTGTACTTTGCCTGATAAACAGTAGAAGTAAAGTTGCCACCATTAGCTACCACAGAATGTTGTGCACATTCACGGTGGGTTACGAGCTAAATGCGATCCCCAACTGCGGCATCACAAATGTAACATCGTCTATTCCCGGACCCTTTAAATGTATTCAAGCAATGACTGTACGCTGGAACCAGATTTCGTATATATTATTATAGAATCGTGATTTCAAAAGTAAAAAAAAAGTATTTCGTTTCCACAAGCCACAATTGAAACAGAAGCTGTAGCGTTCAAAGATGGCGACGTTACAACTGCACCAACAGGACACGCGTATAAAGCGATTAAAAAGTAACAATTTAAAATGAACTAAGATGAATGTACAAAATGTTTAACGATTTTTTTCCATTTTGATCCATTTTTGACCACCTTAAAAACTATGTAAACCGGCTAAACATAAAATAACGGCCCGTATAAAACATCCAGTCATTTGAGGTACCTAGCACTGATCTGCCACTTTTAGTTTCGGAGGAGATAGAGTTTGAAAAAATTCAGACAGACAGACACATAGCCGTTTATATATTGAATTTTATTTCTAGAAACCTCTGTTGCTCTAATAAATATTAAATTCTAATTTACACATATTCGTGTACGGGTCTTACAAATAAATAGTTGAAAATTATTCCGACTAGTGCTTTTTTTTCATTCATCTTCTGTCGGTGAATTCCGAGAAAAGATAAATGTTTTCATTTTTTTCTTTCTTTATTCAACTAGCCTGGGTGGCCGGCGTTGCCCGGGTGTTTGGAGGTGTGTGTTGAACAAAAAAAAAGTGGTAGTAGGCAAGGCAGGCTCGAATCCGTACCGCGGAGGAGAAAAAGAACGTGAAAAGAAAAAAATACGTAACGTCTGTGCTGGTGCGTCGATCGCTAAACCGAAAGTGACGTATGTTTAAATTAAGGCTAGTCACTCGAAAAGAGGGTATGACTTTCGCGAATATCGACGAAAAAGGCGACCCCTCCTTGTAGAAAAGTGCCCAGTTAAGGGTGAAGAAATTAATGTTTTTAGCCAATTTTCCAATATTTTTCGTCCGAAGGGTCAAACTTCTAAACGATACCAATCCCGTGAAATTCTGTCGCCTCTGTCGAAAGTTTTAGGCAGATATACAAACATACATACATTTAACATGCGTACATACATACGTACGTACATACATACATACATACATACATACATTCATTTAAACAGACAGGTGACATTCATATTATAGAAGATGACGTCTTTAACGTACAGGACTCCAAACCGTAACAGTATATAGTCTTACACTACTACCGCTGATCTATATTTACGTACCGAACTTTGATAAAGTAAAGTTTTAAAATATATGCACATTATACTATACCACTTTATATGATATCTGTATATTCCTGCAAATTAATTTTACTGGGTGAGAAAGGGAATAACGTTTATCAAGGCCCAAAGGTCAGTCGAGGATAAGATTTAATGAGTATCGGGTGGCCGGTGAGACAACACTGTGATGTTCGTTAACGGTGGAATTTGAGTACGACTATATATTTAAAAAGACCGTTTAACAAGAACGTGTTCATCTTAGACTTGAAAATGATTATCGTACAGTCGGTTGGGAAGCATATGATAAATATGATAATAATATAATTTATAAAAACACACACACACACACACATATATATATATATGTATATTTATATATATATATATATATATATATATATATACAAAGTGCCTTAAATAAGTTTGCAGAGTTTTTATTTGCTACTGCATTGAAAATTGCCGCAGACCCTTTAAAATTCAGTATATTATTGCTATGCACCTTATGAGATAATTGACCAATTTTTATGATTTCAGGTTCAAATTAACTGCAATAGAAGAATTTGGATACACCCTACTAAAGCCTGATTATCACAGCTCGTTAATTTCAAAAATGTAATTCGGACGTGAGGATACTTTAGAAGAAAGATATGTAATAACATTTCATGTTAAACTTGAGAAAAATGCCACAGAAACGTACGGATTGCTTCAGATTACTTTTTGACTATCTTGCATGAATCGAGCATCAGTTTTTGAGTGGCATAAGAGATTCAAGGAAGGCAAAGAGGGTGAAGAGAAGTGTGGAAGGAATAAGGAAGTCAGAATATCAGAGTTGATTGACCAAATAAAAAATGTAATGGATAAGGAACGCCGTGTGTCTATAGAGATAATTATTGCACAGTTTTATGCCAGTGTAGGAACTGTTCACACAATTATTCGCGGGGAACTGAAGATGCGGAAGATTTGCGCGAAGTTTGTCCCAAGGTACTCAGCGAATATTAGATTATCTGACCGAGACATTTTCTCACCCTCCATATAGTAAAGACCTTGCTCTTCGTGACTTTCGGTTATTCCCTAAGATCAAGAAAAACCTTAGAGACTGCTGTTATGGGACGATAGAGAAGATGAAAGAAACTGTGACGAACGTCATTGATACGCTCACACAAGAGGGCTTACAGGGGGCCTCCCAGAAATGGTTGGAACGCTACACAAGTGCATTGCAGTCGAAGGAGTTTACTTCGAAGAGGACTAGGGTTTCATTTCTATACTATCAATAAAAGTGGCCATACAAAAAATGTCTGCAAACCGATATAAGGCATCTCGTATATAATATTTTATTATTATTTTACGCTATAGATATTCACTAATTTCTGTTTGTTTTGCTTGTGTAAATTTATAAACGGCAGATATCCTTAAAAATGTGATTAACCTTATTGTGAAACCAACCGTACAAAACGTGTTTAGAAATTAATCCTGCTGATCGGTTTTCGTAGTTTGCGAATCAACATATTTCAACACACTTTACATCATTCAAAAGGCTGCAAATTAAGCAGTTATATGTTTGGAATTTTGACATGAAGAGTGATTAGATCTACTCTTCTTATCTGACGTGTTAATTAATCTCACAACTTTTCGGCAGATGTAATCTCCGGCCTTCTTCAAGTGTATTTTGACGAACTTGAAAATATTTCTTTTTAACCTTGGAATTTTAACGTAATTTCGAATGAAAACCTTTATTTAATCCATGGGATTAGTATACTCTCGTTCCGTCAGCCCTGGCCTGGTACAAGTGTTACATAATTCGGAATTGTAGGCTTAGTATCATCCACACTGAAGACTGAACCTGACGGAAGTGACACCCTTCGTGAGGTTGACATCCAGAAGAATGGTACTTAGAACTGAATATCACGTAGTAGTTTATCCGTTACGTTACGAGCCTTTGCACGTGCGATACTTAGAATGAACTTCTGAATTATTTAAGAAATCTCCCCGATAATGCAGTTCCATCGATATTTCCAGTAGGGGGAGGAGCTCATACATTAAGCAATAAACAGCCCACCTGAAAAGCGAGAGACAACGACCTGGGAAGATGGACTCTACTAAAAATGGCCAAGACAGTCAGATTATTATTGAGGAATTTACCTCAACTGGCATGAATATAACCTGGCCATGCTGTGTAAGGTACGTGTCAGTATTTCGCTGCACATTCAAAAGGGTTGTGCGGCACGTCAATGTCTTGTAGCACGACGATAGAGAATGGCAAGTTTAGCCGTATTTAACTAATGAGTCACCGCTTATGAGTGCCTGGGCGTATTTAAATTGAAAATTAATCGTTACAGACCAAGTGCTATTTAATTCTGGATCATGAAAAACCGACGAAAATATTAGTTCAAACAAGCGTGATTGACCGACATAGGTTCTTATAGAATATAAGTTGTGTTTATTATTAAAGATTGTATTTCAGTATTTAATGTGACAGATCAACAAACATTGCATTTTACAATAAAGCACGACCATCTGACGAAAATACTATTGTGCCACCACCTGACGCTATCGACAGTTCGCCCCCCCCCTCCAACGTAGTGCGTCGTGGCTTTGTTCTATATCTTTCATGGTTTTAGCTCTGGCCGTGTCATCGTCTTTTTCACATAAGCGACCATCAATGTGGGAGTGAACATATAAGAATAAAAGAAAACACAACAAAAGAAAACGCAGACGCCAATGCTCCATATATATTGACTGGACTCTGGGTTTGTGTGTTCCAACCAACCAATCTACACATTAAAGTCCACATGCATCTTCTGTCGAGGCTGCTCTTCAGTTGGCTGATCAATTCATTTCGGTCTCTCAAGGACTCTCGATCTGATTGGCCATACAACTTCAACTGTCTCTAGGTCTGAACTACTGTAAGCATCAAGCTTAACGCTTAGTAAAAATCTGAGTCACCCTGTCGTCAGTCGATCATTGCAACAAAAATAAATGAAGCATGCACAGCAAACGAGGCATAACAAAATGACTAAGTTCAGCACCCCCTATTTAGCCCCAAAAGTTCCCAGAGAGCGTCAAATCCTGGTAAAAATGAACAACCGATGCAGTTTAAATTGCATATGTAAATTTGAGTTCTGCACCATGCAAAAAAAATAAATGACTAAGTTTATCATTTGCACTCCTCCATTTTGCTCCCAAAGTCCCCAAGGCCTTAACATATTTAAATTTGAGTTCAATACCATACAAAACTGCTAAATAGGCATACACAGAAAATTTTGGACAAATGTGGTAAAATAGTCCCCAAAATAGTTGTTTTTTAAGCCCATGGGGCACACCCTAGAGTTATCACGAAATATAGACAAACAAAATTATATAGAAACGAGTTAGTTACAACTTTTAAAAAAGTTTTATAAAATTCTAAGGCATCAATTTTTTTAATAAGCACAAAAGTGTCAATTATAGCCATTTTAACGCGAAAGATACCCTTAGGTGGGGGTGCAACCGGAGTTTTCTCAGAAAATCTGTTCTGTAACTTTTTACTCATATCATGTTTAATGTGTGCAAAATTTCAAAACATTCAAAGGCGTATTTATTAAGAAAAGTGCGGAAAGACAAACGGACGAACGGACAAGGATTACTTTACAGGTTCACTCTCCTTTTGTCGAAGGGACAAAAAAACAAACAAACAAAAAAAAAGCACTCCCAACTTCGTCGATCGTCAAATAACCCCCCCCCCAAAAAAAAACCCACTCCAACACTTCGGAAAAAACACTAAATATATCACTATTCATTGTTCAGTCCCGTCATTTATCACACCCTACCCGGTGATCTTATATCAAGTTTCTTTTATCTATCTTCTTAACCCAACTTGCTTTTCGTTTGTCACCTATCCTTTAGCACGTTTTCTCTCACTTATCAGGGGCGGTTGACTATAGTATCAAACTTTAGCAAACTTTTGTAATGTCATTTAAACGTATTAAATAATAACTCGAAGGGCCAACATGCAAATATAAAATAGTTTATTATCGTAAATGCATAATTAGATAGCCAGTTATAATCTGTATAACTGTTATCTATAATATAACCTGCGCCTGTCTGTTTAAATGTATGTATGTATGTATGTATGTATGTATGTATAAAACTTTCGACAGAACCGACGGATCCTCACAGGATCGGTACCATTTTGAGCCTGGACCTTTCGGACGACAAAAATCGAAAAATTGGCTACAAACATTAATTCCTTCAACCTCAACTGGGCACTTTTCTACAAGTAGAGGCCGATTTTTTCGCCGATATTTTCGAAAGTCATGCTCTCTTTTCGATTGAATATCTTTAATTTCAACCTTCACGACTTCCGGTTTGGCAATGGATGAAACAGCAATGATGTCACGTTTTTTGTTGGGGGGGGGGGTCATATTCTTTTCCTTCTTCGCGGTATAGGCTCTTGCCTGCCTGCCTACTACCACTTTTTTTGTGCTCAACACACACCTCCAAACACCCGGTCAACGCCAGGCGCCTTAGCTAGTGTAATATGTACGGGGAACAACCGAACGGTACTCGTAATACATCCGGAGATGAATATTAGTGTCGTTGATTAGCCCGTCGTTGCATTCGAATTTTAGCGTGAAAGGTAAAGACTGGCTTTATTAAAATGATCGTCGAAAATAACGTTTTTATTTTCTTCTATTTGTCAATGTTTCATAAGGGTGTAAGCTATAGACAGAGCTTTTCACAGATATACGAGTGAATAACTAAAACAATTGATATCGTAACAATACATGAGGTGCGTTCCAAAAGTAATGCCTACTATTTTTTTTATTCCGCCCGAATATATCGAAGGGGTTGCAAATTGCATTGTTATGATAACTAAACGTATGGAGTTATGGCCTGACGTTCCTTTGCTCTGTTGCAGATATTGACAGTGTGGCAACTTTAATCACTGGTAAAATTGCATTGTGAATAGTGGTGACTATGTAGAAAAATAAATTCTGGAACACAAACGGTCACTCGTTATAAGGGTCTCACCCCCGTCTTCCTAGCTCTTAAACATTTTCAGTTAACAAAGAGAGAGAGAGAGAGAGATTTATTTTGTAACGGGCATCGTATTATTAAAATATCAAATCTAAACAGTTTCTTAAAAAAAGAAATACACTCATCTGTGGTCAATCTTGTTTTTTTTTCTTTTTTTTTCATGAAAATAGAGGACGCGGGTAAGAGCACGATCAAATCCCGCTAGGCTCAACTGTCGAAAATAGTGGACCCTTGGGGAAAGGAGGTTTGTGGGTATGATAAGAGAGAGTGGACGGAGATATGGCGAAACATGTTAGTCATTAAAGGGACGCTCAAACCTGTCACATTTGTCAGTCGTGATATAGGAACGGCGGCGGAGGCAAAAGAGGAGGGCGGTGGTGGGATAGCACTCAAATACAAACAAGACCGCGCGGCTAGCACCCGCCCTTGCCATCTGCAGACAGCAACGTTCGGATTTTTGAATGATTATCATTCGTGTGTTACTAGAGGGCGCTGCTGACAGAGAAGAACAAAACCAAAAGCAAACAAAACAAAAAAAAAAGCGCGCGAGTCGGAAAGCAAAGGTTGCCGCCACTGGCGACGGAGAGTTGTATATAGGTGCGGGGGAAGGAGCAACGGTGAATGTGTTGACAATTAGACTGATTAAATAGCAACCGATATATAAAGCTTGCATTAGGAAATTAAATAAACAAGCCAAGGACAAAAAAGAGCAAGTTATTTTTTTTAATTCTCCTATGTTGCTAAATACTTCTAAAATTTAATTCAGAATCGATCCGACAAACTGGAGAATGAATATTTCTGAAATGTTAGATGTACACACATATACCATGCACTCATTTCTATATCTATATAGAAGGCAAAAATGTGTGTTTGTGTGTGTGTGTGTGTGTGTGTTTGTATGTCTCGCAAAATCTTTCGACAGAGGTGATGGATTTTTATATTTTTTTGAAGCTCGACCTTTCAGACAACAAATATCGAAAAATTGGCTAAAAGCATTAATTCCTTTACCCTTACCTGGAGAAGGGTAGCAAAAAACCGTTCCTTCATGACAATTTAGCCATACGCGCATGTGCAAAAAAAGTTCTTTCCTGAATTAGTTTAAAGTTTTAAAAACACCCCAATTTCGCTGACGCGCTCACAGCTCAGTTGGTTAATTAGTAACGTCGTTATCTTCAGATTTCACGTTCGATTTTTTAAAGTTTTAATATTGAAACAGGGTTATTTGTGCCATTTTTTCGTATTTTTTTCACCACGTTCGCTATTTTTTTTTTTTTTTTGCTTTTCCGATTATTTTAAGAAGTTTTAACATCGTTCGTTTTTTGCATCACGTTCCTTTTTTTCCATCACGTTCGCTGTTTTTTTCCAATATTTTAAGAAGTTTTAATATCGTTTTTTTTTCATATATTTAAACAGGGTTATTACGTTCGCTTATTCTTTATTTTCAATTTTGTTTTCATTTACTCCCACTCATACACGCGCCTTCAAACACCCCGGCAACGCCGGGTACCCTCGCTAGTCTCTAATGTAAATGGCAAAAACTCTGTTTTAACGTATGTACGCATGTATGTATGTTTGTATGTCTGCCAAACTTTCGACAGAGGCGACGGATTTTCACGAGATCGGTATCATTTTTGCGTCAGTCCCTTCGGATGACAAATATTGGAAAATTAGCCAAAAACAATTTTGTATTTTACCATCCGTGCTTTACGCTTCTGGGGTCTGGACAACTTATGGTAGACACATAAAAGTCATGGAGAGAGTTCAGAAATTCCTGAGACATTCTGGGCATCAGGTGGAGCACTTTTATACTTGATATGGATGTTATCATGCGGGCTGACGTACCTTGTATCGAGAAGTTGATTATACGCAACCAGATGAGGTGGGCTGGACATCTGACAAGGATGGACGACGATAGATTGCCAAATCGCCTGTTCTATGGTGAAATTACACAAGGAAAGCATCCACAACATAAACCGAGGAAACGCTTTAAGGATAACATTAAAGATAATCTTAAAGCTCTTTGTATTGACGTGTTCAGTTGGAAAAGATCTTCCAATGATCATAAAAAGCGGGGCTCCTTGGTCTGTCATGGCTGTGATAGTTTGGAGAAGAAAAAATACGAGCATGCAAAAATGAAGCGTGATATCCAGAAGAAAAATCTGTCAGATATATCAGGTCTGTCGGAGGATTTCATGCAGAACCACACCTGTGATTTATGCGATAAAATGACTTTATCCAGAGCTGGCCTGGCTAGCCACAAGCGTTCACATGGAGATCAATATTTCTTTGATGGGGAAAACATTGCAGGGCATAGATGTTCTGTTTGCTCTGTGGTCTGTAAATCGAGTGGAGGCCTGAAGCGTCATATGAGGGTCCACAGTAGAGCAGCACAAGTTGGCATCCCTCAATCTCAGTTTAAGTTTGACCTTTGCAACAGACTGTGTAAGAGCAGGGATGGTCTGAAGAGCCACCTTCGTCCGCACAGAAAATAGTAATTGACGCATCTTGATCACATTTCAACATGTATATATGTGTGTGTGTATAGGTGTACATATATGTGTATATAATTAAAAATAAAGAAGATATTTCAAAAATACATGAAAATGATTGAGTAATCAACAATAAAGCAAGGGAAAGATGGTCTTTTTCTGTCAAGAAGTGACAATCACCATGTCTGCCAAAAACTTTCGACAGAGACGACGGATTTTCACGCGATCGGTATCATTTTGAAGTTCGGCCCTTCGGACGACAAATATTGGAAAATTGGCCAAAAACATTAATTTCTCAACACTCAACTCGGAACTTTTCTAGAGGAAGGGGTAGAAAAATCGTTCTTTCATGAAAAGTATGCCAAAAATGCACGCGCAAAAAAGTTATTTCTTGAATTAGTTTAAATATTTATAAAAATCGACCTTATTTTACTCCCGGGGTCATAGGTCAGTCGGTATATTAGCAGCGTCGTTACCTAAGGATAATTTTTCCATCACGTTCGCTGTTTTTTTGTTTTTGTTTTTCACTTTATTTTGAGAAATTTTAACCTCGTTCGCTTATTCTTTATTTTGCATCACGTTCAATGTTTTATTAATAATATTTAAACAGGGTTCTTACGTTAGCTTATTTTTTATTTTCCATTTTGTTGTGATTTACACACACACACACACACACACACACACACACACACACACACACACACACACACACACCTCCAAACACTCTAACAACGTCAAGTGCACCCGCTAGTATACAATAAGCTCTTCATGAAAGGAAAAGAAAAATATGGAGTACTGTTTGGCAATTGACAGTGTCTATATAAAACAATGAGATTATTTTAGTTTCTTGTAATTGTGAGAAAGAGTCGGCAGCGGCACAGATGATCGAGTTTCGAACTAGGTTTATGGCATTTGCTTCTTGGCTCAGATTGACGAGATGTGGTGCAACATAACATTCTGTAAATGAGTGAGTATATATATATATATAATATATATATATATATGTATATATATATATATATATATTATATATATATATATACTATTAAAACACTACCGTGTTTGTATATATGGTAAAGTGACAGTTTTAATCATTCACCGCTCACTCATATTTCGACCAAATTTCAAACAATTATTATAGTTTATGGATCACCTTCTCAGCCATATTGTGAATTTTTGTAATTTTCATTTTCATTCAATAAAACAAAAGTTATAATGAATTTTCTGGTGTTCAAAATCGTAAAAATATGTAAGGAGGTGAGCGACGCTTTTTATGATTGGGTTCAGCGACTACTGTTCCTACTAATACACTGTTGTCGTGAAAAGAGAACTAACAAGTGAAACAAAGAGAATGAAAGCATAAAAGGGAAATAATTTTATTGAAAGCGGACGAGTGCCGTACATTGTTATTATATATGCTTACGGGGGTAAAAAAATAAGACTGAATTTAAACAAAAAACAAGTGAAGTCATTGGAAGCCTGGGAAACTCATGGATTACACTAGAAAAATGCGAGCATGAAAAGTAATATAGTTAAGCTTAAACACGGAAAAGTAAAAGACTAGTTGTTAAAACTTAAAAAGAGAAGGACCAGATATTCTAGTAACAAATATAGTAAATTTATAACTTAAAATATTGCTGCATTAAGGATGTTTTTAAAATTAAATGTATAACATTAATTCTGCAAAATTATGGCAGATAAAGTATAGTATCAGAACAGATATTATTTAAACGTTAATTTTATTTGGAAAAGTAAAAATTATATAAATAAACAAAAAATAAAGATACTGTAAAATTGACAAATATTTAAATCATATTTTTGCTTGATTTTTTAAATATTAGGCGCAGACAAAAATATACTCGATTGTGAATGGTGATGGTCATGAAAAGTGCTGCCCATATTTAAGGTAATGTAAAATCTAAAACTCAATCCTGTTAGGCATTCTTTTGTTTTTGCTATGTGAGATAAATTCTGCATGTTTTACTATTTAAGGGGATTTTGTGTGGTTTTATGACGTTGCAAGTCATTCGGGGTTGGGCATATTAAAGATTAGTGTCCTTTCTCAAAATGTTAGAATATCATAGACACGAGGGATCATTTTAATGAATTTATATGAAAAATGATCTGCCACTTTAAATTCTAATTTTTTTTTTTTAATATTCACACGTAATCATTTGAAAAAATATCAAAATCACATTTTTTGGAGTGGCACAGCTAAGGGTCCTCATCTGGTTTTAAATATGGATATAATTTATTTTTTAAATTGACAAACTATATGTTTTCCCTTTATTTATATTCTCAAAGATTTTCATCTTGTGCTATTTTCCCATTCATACATTTGCGCCATTTTTACTTACTCTCCACAATCCCCCCCTTCAAAATAGTTAAATCTATCAATTAATTCAAGTAAAAATTTAGTGCCTATGTTTTACTTTTTTTAAATTTTTATTTTGCAAATATTAATTCATCCGATATTTACGGAGGATTTATTCAACACTGTTCAATATTTATGTGCGTTATTATTGTAATGTTTACTTTGTAATATATTTCAATTTAATTTATATTAACACTGTCTGATTTAGTGATTTGTTTCTTGCAAAACATATAACACATGTAAAACAAGCTGATGAATTGTGAAAGCTTTCTGGGGAGCTAACCGCTTCAATATAATTCCAGAAATATATAGTGAGAAACCACGAAACCTCTTGTATATTGAATATACTGTATTCATAATATTTTTTCTGTAGGGTAGAAAGTTAAAATATGGTAGTTTTTTTTTTTTTTTTTTTTTACAAAGGCATCACCACATTATCAAGGCCCAGAGGCCACTCAAGGATAAGGGTTAAAGAGTTTACAGTAGAAATTGGTCAATATAGTAATCATTAGTAATGAAAATTTGGTAAATTTAATAACTTATATGGAACGGCTCATCAAGAACTTATTTACTTTAGACTTGAACACAACCATATTGTAGTCAGCCGGAAAGCAGGAAAACGGAAGACAATTCCACAGGCGTGCAGTTCTAAGAAAGAAGCTTTGTTCATGGAATCTACGTTTAGGTTTAGGCACAGATAAAGAGTGGGGGAAATTATTGATAGTGTTTACAGCTAGACGAGTGTTTCTTGTGAAAGTTTGGCGAGGGGGGACCATAGATTGAAGCTCAGTTGAACACTTTCCATGAAAATAACGATACATCAGAGACAAACTCGCAACATCTCTTCTGTGGGATAGAGGTTGCAAGGAGGAGAAGAGGACATCTCCTACGAGGCTACGAAGTCTATTTTGAACTCTATCAAGGCAGGACAAGTCCTTTCTAGCAGCTCCTGCCCAGATGTGGCAACAGTATTCCATCCTTGGACGTACCTGGCTCTTATATAGGTAGAGAATAGCATCAGCAGTGAGATATCTACTGGATCGATAGAAAGATCCCACCATTTTTCCAGCGGCCTTGGCAACAGATTTGATATACGTGTTCCATTTAAGATCAGGAGTAATGGTCAAGCCCAGAAGCTTGTCAAAACTTGAGGCCTCCTGAAGACGAGAGCCATTCATTTTAATTGATGACAAATGTGGATTAGAATGTTGATGATGTAAAGAGAGAAGCTTGGTTTTAGATGCATTAAAAGTAACCAGCCACTCCTTTCCCCATTGTACTACGTGCTCAAGATCAGAGGAGAGAGAATTGGAGAGAACTTGGTCGTTTACTGTCTTAGATGTGGTACCATAAATGGTAGTGTCGTCAGCATAAATGTCTACAAATGATGTAAGGATATGATTTGGAAGATCATTAATGTAGATCAGGAAAAGAGTTGGGCCCAGGATGGATCCCTGAGGGACACCGGCATTAATACTGTGAGCTTCTGAGTGTTTTTATTGTTTTAGATTTTTTTTTTTTTTGTTTCAAATTAGCGGTTTTGGAAAATGTCAGACAAAAGTTAAAAATCTAGCGATTTTCTGGAGATTACTTTTTCCTGGTTTAGCGGGGTTTTAAAATCTCAGTTAGTAACACGGTCTGGAAGTGATTTTTATTTGAACTCTAAGAGTTACAATAAGCTCGACGTTATTAAATGGCCGTTCATTTGTTTTAATTTGGAAAGATTCTTCAAAGCAAATGCATT
>NC_136486.1:100963292-100985792 GCF_053919585.1 Euprymna scolopes | reverse complement strand
GATTTGCTTCTCCTAGAAAGGTTGCCTTCACCACGGCTTACGGGAGCCCTCTCTACCCCAATGCACATATATACACACACAAATATACACGGTGCTAGTTGGCCGTTGACTTAGAAAAAGAGTTCATTCGCCCTTTGGAAGGTCTTGTTTTAAATCCTTCAGGGAGACTAGCCACCCTCCTCACCAAACAAGTCTGGTGGGGGAACCAGTTTAGTCGCCGGTGACCCGACCATGAGGCAGGTAGTACTGGGTTACATGGTATCAGTAGCATATGACATGACCTGACTATATATATATATATATATATATATATATATATATATATATATATATATAACATAAAAATTACAATTAAATTTACCAAAATGATTCAAGATGGTAAAACTAAAGTATATTATAAATATTAAAGAGTTAATATTTATAAAGTAATCTCAACCAGATGTAAAAGCTCGATAAAACCAAATAGGAGATAGAGCTTATAATAGGAGCAAACAGTTAATAAAACATGTTAAAAAACACTTTGAAAAAGAGTTAAAAACATATTTAATCTGAAAAGGACTATCCACTTATCAAGTGTTTCCTTTTCAGATTAAATATGTTGTTAACTCTGTTTCAAAGTGTTTTTAACATGTTTTATTAACTGTTATGCTCATATACATATATATATATATATATATATATAACTACTTAATTTACTCACATAAAATTAATATACGAAAGTATAGATTTATGCGTAAACTTTAAGTAATCCCTTCAAAAGTGCTCAATACGTAGGTAGACCTAGTTAGTAGTTTATAAAATATATATGGCGATTAAGCTACACTGAATATTCGGCGTTTCATCCACTCTAGGACTCCTCAGGCTTATGAGTCCTAAAGTGGATGAAACGCCGAATATTCAGTGTAGCTTAATCGCCATATATATTTTATATATATACTAGCAGGGGTGCCCGGCGTTGCTCGGGTGTTTGGAGGTGTATGCTGTGCAAAAAAAGCAAAAAAACAAAAAAAATGGTTAATTTTTTAAAACTTTGACCCCTATTATGACCCCTTAAAATTTATAGTTTCGGGCTCAAATCACTTTATTAAGTTAGATCCAGGTTCAAGAAACCTATATCTAAAATTTCAAGTGTCTAGACCCAAAATTGTCGGAGGAGTCTGGTAGAGTTCTTAAAGATCAAATCGTTGAAATTTGACCCCTTAACAGCCAAATTTCTGGCTGACACCCGTCACATCGATTTTCCCAAATCTCAGTACCCGGTATTTCAAATTTCGAGTCTATAGACTAAAAATTGACAGAGTTATTGCGTAGGGAAATGTACACAGACAGACACACAGACAGACAGACAGACACGTTCACTTTTATATATATATATATATATATATATATATATATATATATATATATATATATATATTCAGTATTCAGTATTCATACAGGGACCGCTACTTAAGAGGAGGTTGGTAGTAAGTATATAAAATAAATGTGGCAATTTAGCGATACTGAATTCTTCGCGTTAAATCATTGTGAAGATTCGAGATAAACACAGTTTATCTAAAAGAAGAAAACTGTATAAATTTGATTTAAATTGCATTACAATAAAAGGTTGCGTTATTAATTAAAGTAAGTTTTTCGAGCCTCCTTGAACTCCCGATTACTAATAAATTTTTAGGTTGATGCAAAAATGATATTGTTTTTGGCGTTTAACTTTTATATACAAAACGGCAAATTTTTTCCACCAACCTAACAAAATATGCACCCCTATTCTAATGTCCGTGTGAACATACAACATGTTAGTTTCAAGTGTGTTATAGCCTTAAATAACTCGGACGTTTGACAGAATAATATGAGCTTATCTATATTCCTTTTTATTTAAACATGCTATCTCGCAATCTAAATCAAATAAAGTATTTTCTTAATGGTCATACGAAAACCGAGATGGAATTATGGTGCTAAAATTATGAATTTAAAACATAACTCTAAAACATCTTAATAAAAAGTCCTTATTATTTATAGCTAAATTTAGCATCTAATAAACGTGTTACGTATCTAGCACGTTTTTCTTGAAGTAGGCTGTTTAGCATTCTTGAGAGTTTAAATATTGCATTCCCTGTAGTTTTTTGCTTCTATTATTTTTTGTTTAACATATTTCGTCTAGCACCCCTCTTGTCTTGCAACGTCCATTTCCTTAGTCACTTGGGCGACACACACTTTTGAATTATTTAATGAATGGCTTATGGAATCAATTCTTTGCAAGATTTGCTATTTATTTATGTATTTTATTTTTTCGTGTTTCTGTTTAAAATATTCAAATTCTTTTTGTTTACTTACATTTAAATACTCGAAAGAGCATCCTTTTATGCAGAGTTTCGTCCCTTTATTTTTAATGCCCTATTAAAAACTAAATGTGTATACATGTATATATGAAACTATATTGTTCGTTAACTTTCGGCACGTTCCATCACTTTTTAATAGGGAGTTGAGTAAAAGGAATTAAATGACGACGAATGCGAACACATAGAAAACAAATACATTAAAACAAGATACAGAAGACAAACATTTGTAAAAAAAAAACAAAGATAAAAAAAGGTCGTTAATCGTAACGCGTGGTTGGACGTGCTGCTATGAAAAGTGTAGACAAGTCGGGAGGTTATTTTGTAATTAAGGTGGCAAAGTTGGTTCCTCATAGTTGGCCATAAAAAAATTCCTATCGTTACAGCAACAAAGATTGTGCAAAGAAAAGAGACTTGATAAAAGATTGTAGAAACAAAATCAGAAGTGGTATGTGTGAGGAAGAGCGTGGGTGGAAATGTGGAATTCTGAAAGAGGGAAGACCGGACAGGGATAAAAATGGGAAGGGGGGGGGGACGTATAAAAATAAAATTAAGTTGAGTAGGGAAGGAAAGACATTCTTTTTCTTTTCTTTTTTTTTTACTTGGAAGAGAGGACAAAATAAGTTTTTGGAATCGGTATGACATCTTAAGTGGTCATGTAATGGATAATTGTGGTCAGTTAATTGTATGTAGAGAAAGTCATTGTTGAGAAGATTCTTGAGAAATTTAGTCGCAACCATGCGGTGTAGTTATAGATAGGAGAAACGAAATCATAAAAAAGGGGGCTTTTGTGCGCTACAGACAAGTAAGTGGATGCATAATAAAAATGGAGGCGATGAAAGAATGAGAGATTGAAGAAAGAAATGGGACGAATGAAATAACAAATGATCGAAACTTAGGGCCAAAGATGATTAAATAATAGGGCAAAAGATGATTAAATAATAGCCCCCCCCCATAAAAAAATGAATGAATCGGAAATAAAGAATGAAGGATATACAAATGAAGATGCGTATTCTTTCTTCTTTTTTTTTTACTGCATATCAACCGTTTCATGGTTATTAAATACCAAATTTGACCATTTTCATAAAACCGTTTATGCTTCAAACACTTATTTATATTATTTGTTTTGACTGTTTTCATTTACGGCATATCAAACTTTTGTGGTTATATGATGCCAAATCTGGCGATTTTGATAAAAGTATTTTATTCTTGGAGTTATTTATGTATTTAAATATATATCCATAGTATTTGGTTTGGTTTGAACTGGTTTGGTTGCATGCGTTGTACCAAGCATTATCGGGTTATTTAACACTGAATCCAGTAATTCCCATGAAGCGCTTGTATGCTTCAAGTTTTTTTTTTAATTTTATATCTTTAAATATTTATTCATTATTATTGTTTCGTTTGGTGGTTAGTAGCAGAAAGTTGTTTTTGTTGTTCGCTTTGCAAAATATGATCAAGCTTCGCAAAAGAAATGAAAAAGGAAATCACACCAACGATTGAGGCATTTAAGTCAGAAGGCCGATATCTTGCGATGGACACTGAGTCTTGGACAATAATTTTATCATATAGTTTTTTGAAACAAAGTCTCATCATTAGCAAAAATATTGGGTGTTTATTTTTTAAAGACACCAAAACTAAACCTAGCATTTTTAAGTAAGAGATATGTATCTTTTAATGGTTCTTCTCCTAAAAGTCGTACATATCACCGAACCATTAGAAGATACATCTGCCTTACTTAAAAAAAAGAAAATGCTAGGTTTATTTGTGGTATCTTTACAAAAAAAAAAAAAAAACAACGAAAATTTTTGCTGATGAGGAGACTTTGTTTCAAAAAACCATATCATAAGATTATTGTCCAAGACTCACTGTCTATCGCAATAAAAACATCGTACAATTTCTTGAGTTTGTTTGTTCTTCCTTATGAAACAGATGTTTAATTTTTAATCTTAATTATTAATTATCAATCATCTTACTCAATATATATATATATATATATATATATATATATATATATATATACTAGCTGTACCCGGCCACGCGTTGCTGTGGCTCAGTTTGTTAAAATGGAACACATGTGAAAGTTGAGAAAAGTTTGATTCTTTTTTTCAAGAGAATGTACAAATTATTTTTTAACAGATGTTAAGACAAAAAACAGAAAAATACTTCTATTATTAATTATGCAAGAAAATAAATAAAATGTTGATTCAGTGTTTCAATATGCTTATAAATTACGATACAACGTGCTGAGTATGCACTATTTTACAGTTGTTGTAAAAATGGAACGGAAACTTAGATTTCGCTTTGTTTTAATCTTTCTTAATTTTTTAATTGTGCCCTCCCCCTCAAACGAATATAATCAAAACAGTAACATTCAACAAGTGTACTTTATGTATATAAAACACAAAATATTTATTTAAAAAAAAAATTTTTTTTTAAGTTAATAACGAAAGGGAAATAATTCCATTTTAAACGAAAAAGTCAGTTTACCTAACTTACTGTATTAATGCTATTTTTTAAGCAAGACAAAAAAATGGTAAATATCCAGATACGCTACTACAGAACACCGACCACTCTAATTTGTTTTTTTATAGGTAATTGAGGTCGCTGACAACGAATCTGATAGTCAAACTTGGGACAAATTTACCGTTTGCATGGTATTTACCCCTGAACCCACGAACTTCTTTCCACCATTTTGCAGCATCCGTTTATGCTACACGCATGCACGCTGTAGCATAAACGACGGCTTCAACAAGCAAACTACGTTGGGGGGAGGGGATTTTTTTTCCAGGACATAGAATTTTCTAATTTTCAAAAATACATTATAGCGTTTTTTGGGTGGAAAATTTAAAATTAGCTGAAAAAGAAATAAAATAAGAAAAGGAAAGCACACCAAGTTGGAGTAGGGGGTAATTTATCTGTTTTTTTTTTTTTACCTGGAACATCGAATTTTCAAATTTTCCGTAAGTAACGCACCGACATTTACCAATTAGAACACCATTTAACATTTTCCGAAGATTTTACTTTGTACATTGGGGGCGCGAGCGGGGGGGGGGCGGATGTGATGTTGGGGCGCGCACCAACATCACATCTCCTCCCCCACGCCCAAACAAATTAGAGTGGTCGGTGTTCTGTACTAGCGTATCTGGATATTTACCAAAAAAAAATATTTAGGTTTGGCTATAAATTCCTAAACTCATTTCACCCTAAATAATTTAGGTGATTGAAATAGGAATCTAATTGAATCTTTAATTTCCTGAATAGTATGCGAGAATTACGGACTTTAGGGGCTTTTTTCTTTTCGTAATGTTACTGTAAAAAATATTTTGTAATGTTACAAATTACGATGCTTTAAAAGAAGCAAAAATAAATTCTTGCGTTTTTTATTTACTACTGAAAACCATAAGTTTAGTAAAGGTATTTTTTGTTTAAAAAAAATAAAACATTTTCACTAAGAGTTAAGTAAAAATAATTAGTTCATTATATTCTGCGATCATTATTTGAAAAATACCGAAATTTTCATTAAAATTTGTTAATTTCCTGATTTTTGATGAATTTTTAAGTAAAGGGAGGAGTCAAAATGTGGGTTTTTATTACTGTACACATAGATTCGAAAATGTTGTCAAAAAAGAAATATATATCAAATAAAGGTTATCAAAGGCAAGATAAGTTACTTTTCTACCTAACTGGATATATTTTTCGTGTTTTTATTCAATGTAACATGTTTATTCAGCTCGAAAACCATACAGTGTTTACCGATGTATTGGAGCATTCAAGATGGAGTCTGATTCTCTCTTTAACACGGAAAGTTTGGGAAAAGATGTTATAAATAAAAAACCGGATAACATACTGTTAAAAACTCGCTCAATACATGTTACTGTGACATAGCTTGACATATATTCGGCAGGTTTTTAATAGTATTTTGTATAGTTTTTTATTTATAACATCTTTTCCCAAACTTACCTTGTTAAAGAGAGAATCAGACGCCATCTTGAATGTTCCAATACATCGGTAAACACTGTATGATTTTCGAGCTGAATAAACATGTTACATTGAATAAAAACACGAAAAATATCTCCAGTTTGGTAGAAAAGTAACTTATCTTGTCTTTGATAACATTTATTTGTTATATATTTGTTTTTTGACAACTTTTTCGAATCTATGTGTACAGTAATACAAACCCAATGGTTAGTCGAAAAAAAGGTGAAAAACAAAACAAATAATCAATAAATAATTGTTACCAAAGGCAATAAATGCTACTTTTTTTTTCTTAGATGAATGAATTTATTTTATGTTTTAAAGTATTTTCAAACGCTTTTCTTTATTTTTTAATAATCTAATGTGGGTGGGTGGGTGCCAAATACCTTCAGATTTTCTAGAATTTCCCGCTAGATTGTAAACGAAATCTCCAGATATAGCAGGAAAACCGCTAAATTGTAACACTGGTCACGTGACAGTAAGCGGTAATAAATAATTGTCCCTAAATAAAAAAGGTCTCTCGGTACAAAGAAATCCACCTATTTATCATAGAAAAATTAAGTATAATGTTATAATTAAAAAGAAATATATAAAAACACACATGGATATAGTAAACATATCATACCTAAACGTGGAAGCCATCCGTCCAGTGGTTTTTTAGACAATTAATTCCGAACGAACCAACATTTACATTTTATATATATAGATATGTGTGTGTGTGTGTGTGTATACAGGGTGTCCACAAAGTCTGGCTGCATAATCTACATGGTGTCCACAAAGTCTGGCTGCATAATCTACATGGTGTCCACAAAGTCTGGCTGCATAATCTACATGGTGTCCACAAAGTCTGGCTGCATAATCTACATGGTGCCCACAAAGTCTGGCTGCATAATTTACATGGGTCCACAAAGTCTGGCTGCATAATCTACATGGTGCCCACAAAGTCTGGCTGCATAATTTACATGGTGTCCACAAAGTCTGGCTGCATAATCTACATGGTGTCCACAAATCTGGCTGCATAATCTAAAGGGTGTCCACAAAGTCTGGCTGCATAATTTACATGGTGTCCACACAGTCTGGCTACATAATCTAAAGGGTGTCCACAAAGTCTGGCTGCATAATCTTAAGAGTGTCCACAAAGTCTGACTACATTAAGTAGGCAGACTTTATGTGTGTGTGTGTGCATAAAGTTATGAACAGTGCATAGGGCTTCTCTGTGTGTGTGTGTGTGTGTGTGTGTGTGTGTGTGTGTGTGTGTGTGTGTGTGTGTGTGTGTGTGTGTGTGTGTGTGTGTGTGTGTGCATAAAGTTATGAACAGTGCATAGAGCTTCTGATCTGTAACACATTTTCGATTTGGTGTTAGCTAGTAAATATTGGCACTAAGAGGTCAAAATTGAAAACCAAAAAGTTGATTTTGATAGTAGTCGACCAACCATGTCTGTATGCACAAATCACCATTCATAGGTAAAAACATGTTTTTTAAACTATTTATATGCGGATGGGGTGGGTTTGTGTGTAAGGGATGAGGCTGGAGAATTGTATTCTTTGGTTTCGTTTAATAGATGATGACACTTACGTCAGTTTTTTTTTGTATATGGTATTTAAAAAGACACTGAAGGATTCTGAACTTAAATAGATTCATTATTTTTTTATGATATTTTTCTATTGTTTTAACACAATCTGACTTAAACATTATGTTTTTTTCATGCAAAATTCAAACAATATATATTCATGAAAGATAATGTATATTAAATGTTTCCTATCCTCATTCACACTGAACATCCATAGAATGCCAACATCAATATATTACATATCAAAGAGGAATTTCCACAGGTCCCGCTAGTATAAATTATAGGTAGACTAATATATTTTTACCATATGTATATTTTGTAATTAATCAGTCGGCACTCGATAACGTAGGCGATTTGATTTATGTGTGGTTCAAGAATGTAATGGTTTTTGTTATAAGCTTGGAAATGAATAAATGAATTCAATGGCCGATCGGAAATAAGTGTTAACGAGTACATTTTACATGTTTTTTTTTTAACTACGTAAAAAGTTTGTAAAAATTATGTGAAAAATTTCGTATGTAATAAAAATACTATGTAATAAAGGAAGAACCAAGTAACGGGGGATTGAACAAATAACTGAGAGAACAGAAAAAAAATGAAAGAATCGGGACATTCTTCACGAGAGTAGCTCAGGCCTTTTAGGTGGCATAAAAATGAACATTTTTCCGGACAAAAGCAAAATCAGAAAAGACAGCATTTAAAAGAGAGAAAAAAGTTCAACAATTTACAATGAAGACAAAAACGTGAAAGGTGCCAACTTGCCATCCTGACAAGACAAACATGGTAACATGGGCGCTGATGAGGATTAAAAGGCTACTTGAACTTGCTTCACATTTTGTCTGAAAGAACACCCCAATTTCAAGAGATGTTTTTTTTTTGGCTTTTTTTTTTTTTACTGCGCCACAAGTGAACGGAAAGCACGATTCATTATTTTCTTCGCATTAATACGAGCAGGTTGTCATGCCAAATGCCCCCGTCCACCAAATATTTTGTCATAAAACCTCTTAAGATTCCATTCTTCCATAATCTCATTATTCACCAACATTTTTAAAAAAGATTTTTTGATTTTTTTTGTTTTGCAGAACCTGGGAACGTTATTACAAGATTGAAGTGTTAGCCAATAATCTTTAAAGACTGTTTATTAGATCAATGTCTATTATATATATATATATATATATATATATATATATATATATATATATATATATATATATATACATCTGTGTGTGTGTTTAAAATATAATTATCCACTGACACGTGTTTCGTCGACTACGACTCATCAGAGAGGCTGAATCTAGCGAGATTCGAAATCTAGATGTGATAGTCAGAAACAATAACCTCTACCCCCAGGCTATCACGCGCGACTGTATATATATGAATGAGCGCCGTCACCAAAAATGGTAATGTATTTTATATACTTGAATTATTTGATACTTTCATTTTTCCTATATATATATATATATATATATATATATATATATATATATATATATATATATATATATAAAATTTCAAGTGTTTATACCCAAAATTGGTGGAGGAGTTTGGTAGAATTTTCAAAGGTCGCATCGTTGAACTTTGACCCATTAACAGCCAAATGTCTGTCCGAAAACCTATCATGAAGATTTCCCCAAATCTCCTGTATATATCAAACGTCGAGTCTGCAGACTTAAAATCGAGAGAGTTATTGCGTACACAGACACAGACACACAGACACACACACAGACGCCCAGATACACAGACATGTTCACTTATATATATATATATATATATATATATATATATATACACTAGCTGTACCCGGCCACGCGTTGCTGTGGCTCAGTTTGTTAAAATGGAACACATGTGAAAGTAGAGAAAAGTTTGATTCTTTTTTTCAAGAGAATGTACAAATTATTTAATTTTTTTAACAGATGTTAAGAAAATAAACAGAAAAAATACTTCCATCATTAATTATGCAAAAAAATAAATAAAATGTTGATTTAGTGTTTCAATATGCTTATAAGTTACAATAAAACTTGCTGAGTATGCACTATTTTACGGTTGTTGTAAAAATGGAACGGAAACTAAAATTTCGCTTCATTTTAATCTTTCTTAATTTTTTAATTGTGCCCCCCAAACGAATATAATCAAAACAGTAACATTCAACAATTGTACTTTATGTATATAAAACACAAAATGGGTGTTTGTATTACTGTACACATAGATTCGAAAAAGTTGTCAAAAAACAAATATATAACAAATAAATGTTATCAAAGGCAAGATAAGTTACTTTTCTGCCTAACTGGATATATTTTTTGTGTTTTTATTCAATGTAACATATTTATTCAGCTCGAAAAAACATACAGTGTTTACTGATGTATTCCAAAATTCAAGATGGCGTCTCACACCCTCTTTAACACCGTAAGTATGGAAAAAGGTGTTATAAATACAAAACTATACAAAATACTATTAAAAACCCGCCGAATATATGTGAACGTATGTCACGGTAACATATATTCAGCGAGTTTTTAACAGTATTTTATCCGGTTTTTTATTTATAACATCTTTTCCCACACTTTCCGTGTTAAAGAGAGAATCAGACGCCATCTTGAATGTTCCAATACATCGGTAAACACTGTATGGTTTTCGAGCTGAATAAACATGTTACATTGAATAAAAACACGAAAAATATCTCCAGTTTGGTAGAAAAGTAAATTATCTTGCCTTTGATAACATTTATTTGTTATATATTTCTTTTTTGACAACTTTTTCGAATCTATGTGTACAAACCCCACGAAATATTTATTAAAATTTTTTTTTTTTTAAAGTTAATAACGAAAGGGAAAAAATTCCATTTTTAAACGAAAAAGTCAGTTTACCTAACTTACTGTATATATGTTATTTTTTAAGCAAGAAAAAAAAGGGTAAATATCCAGATACACTACTACAGAACACCGACCACTCTAATTTGTTTTTTTATAGGTAATTGAGGTCGCTGACAACGAATCTGATAGTCAAACTTGGGGCAAATTTACCGTTTGCATGGTATTTACCCCTGAACTCACGAACTTCTTTCCACCATTTTGCAGCATCCGTTTATGCTACGCGCATGCACGCTGTAGCATAAACGATGGCTTCACCAAGCAAACTATGTTAGGGGAGGGGATTTTTTTTTCCAGGACATAGAATTTTCTAATTTTCAAAAATACATTATAGCGTTTTTTGGGTGGAAAATTTAAAATTAGCTGAAAAAGAAATAAAATAAGAAAAGGAAAGCACACCAAGTTGGAGTAGGGGGGGTAATTTATCTGTTTTTTTTTTTACCTGGAACATCGAATTTTCAAATTTTCCGTAAGTAACGCACCGATGTTTACCAATTAGAACACCATTTAACATTTTCCGAAGATTTTACTTTGTACATTGGGGGTTCGAGCGGGGGGGGGCGGATGTGATGTTGGTGCGCGCCCCAACATCACATCTCCTCCCCCCTGCCCAAACAAATTAGAGTGGTCGGTGTTCTGTAGTAGCGTATCTGGATATTTATCAAAAAAAATATTTAGGTTTGGCTATAAATTCCTAAACACATTTCACCCTAAATAATTTAGGTGACTGAAATAGGAATCTAATTGAATCTTTAATTTCCTGAATAGTATCCGATAATTCATTTTTCTTCCAGTTATATCGAATACATTAATACGGACATTAGGGGTTTTTTCGTAATGTTACTGTAAAAATTATTTTTTATTGTTACAAATTACGATGCTTTAAACAAAGCAAAAATAAATTCTTGCGTTTTTTATTTACTACTGAAAACCATAACTTTAGTAAAGGTATTTTTTGTTTAAACAAAATAAAACATTTTCATAAAGAGTTAAGTAAAAATAATTAGTTCATTATATTCTGCGATCATTATTTGGAAAATACTGCAATTTTCATTAAAATTCGTTAATTTCCTGATTTTTGGTGAATTTTTAAGTAAAGGGAGGAATCAAAATGTGTATACACTTTGAGCGTCGGCATTCATTTTTCGGCCACGTGTGGTTAATTTAAATTAAAGTTCAATCACGTGGTTACATTATTAATAAACCCATTGAAAATTTACCGATATTGTAAACACATTCTGTTTACATTAAGCCTGTGGTGTTTTTTTAGTGATGCAATGTTGTCAACTGAGATTTAAAAAAAAACCCGCGAGATCAGGAGAAAGAAATGTCCAGAAAATCGCTAGCCAGTTTGGCAGAAAAGTAACTTATCTTGCCTTTGATAACATTTATTTGTTATATATTTGTTTTTTGACAACTTTTTCGAATCTATGTGTACAGTAATACAAACCCGTGTACAGTAATACAAACCACTTCGGGGAGATTGGAATGCCCCCCCACCTAAAATGTACTTGGGAAAATCGATTTTATAGTGAGATTTAAGAATGGTTAGTCGAAAAAAAAGTGAGAAACAAAACAAATAATCAATAAATAATTGTTACCAAAGGCAATAAATGCTACTTGTTTTTTACTTACATGAATGAGTTTATTTTATGTTTTAAAGTATTTTCAAGCAATCTAATGCGGGTGTCTCGGTGCCAAATACCTCCAGATTTTCTAGAATTTCCCGCTAGATTGTAAACGAAATCTCCAGATCAAGCAGGAAAACCGCTAAAATTGTAACACTGGTCACGTGACAGGAAGCGGTAATAAATAATTGTCCTAAATAAAAAAATGGCCTCTCGGTACAAAGAAATCGAGCTATTTATCATAGAAAAAATAAGTATAATGTTATAATTAAAAATAAATATATAAAAACACACATGGATATAGTAAACATATTATACCAAAACGTGGAAGCCATCCGTCCAGTGGTTTTTTAGACAATAATCTCCGAACGAACCAACATTTACATTTATATATATATATATATATATATATATATATATATATATATATATATATATATATATATATATATATATACATGCATACATACATACATATATTGGACGTGGATTTAACTTAATAACTTGATTTGAGCCAAAAACAATTAATCTTTAGGGGTCAGAATAGGGTTCAAAGTTAAAACAAATTTATCCTCTGCGGTCTCTACCAAATTACTCAGACAATTTCTGGTCTAAATATTTGAAATTTTACATAAAGGGTATTCAGAGATAGGTTAAGGTTTGTAATTGGTTTAGGTCGAAAATGTTTAGTTATCAATATATAAATGTATGTATCTGTGTATGTTTGCATGTCTGCCTTAAACTTTCGACAGAGGTGACGGAGTTTTACAAGATTAGTATCGTTTTAAAGTTCCAACTTTCATACGACAAATATCGAAAGATTAACTAAGAATATTAATATAATCATCTTCAACTTGGCACATTTCAGCAGGGAGTGATCGCTTTTTTCGTCGATATTTTTGAGAGTCATCCTCTCCTGTCTATTTTCTAGCCTTAATTAAAACCTACGTCCTTTCCGGTTTGGCAGTGGTCGTAACAGCAAAGACGTCAGGATTTTCCCCCGTTCTTTTCCTCCTTCGCACTACGGGTTCGAGCTTGCCTTTCTACTACCACTTTTTTTCTCTTTTTTTGCTCAACACACACCTCAAAACACCCGGGCAACGCCGGGCTGAAATGCTAGTACATATATATATATATATATATATATATGTATATATATATATATATATATATATATATATGAAATAACAATAGAAATTATAATAAGTTTACCAAGGTAATCAAAATGGTAAACTAAAAATATATTATAAATATTAAAGAGTTAATATTTACAAGTAAAGTAATCTCAACCAGGTGTAAAAGCTCAATAAAACCGAAAAGGAAATAGAGCCTATAATATGAACAAATGATTAATAAAACATGTTAAAAGACATCTTGAATAAGCGTTTAAAACATATTTAATTTTAAAAAGGAAGCACAAGATAAGTGGATAGTCCTTAATCCGCGGAGTTTCGAAGAAATACTCTCCTTCTCATCAGAGGGCAGGAATTAGCAAAATGCAGGATCGGATTTTGCATATAAAAGTATTTAATGAAACTACAAGTAAGTCACAGATCTTACTTGGTTAAAAAAAAAGGGTGAGATAAGGGGAATAGGAGGTAATAGAAAAATGATAAAAAGATTTCACATGAAGGAGAGTATTTCTCTTTTTCAAGATGTCTTTTAACATGTTTTATTAATCATTTGTTCATATATATATATATATATATATATATATATATAAACAAATGATTAATAAAACATGTCCTTAATCCGCGGAGTTTCGAAGAAATACTCTTCTGTGTGTCTGTCTCTCTCTCCCTTTTAATATAAATATATATATACACACATAAATATATACACATATATATATGTATATATATATATGTCTGTGTATGTGTGCGTATCTATTAATTTATATATATATATATATATATATATATATATATATATATATATATGTATGTATATGTGTATGTATAATTAGTATTAGAACGCCTAATCAGAATCAAAAATATTTGTTTTATCGGAGTCGGAAAATGCCATTTTCCGATGCCAAAAACGATTCGTTTACTTGTTTTTTTTTATTTGTAATTATATTATCATTGTTGGTGCTGATAGCAAAATGATAAGTATTCATTGATTTTAAATGACCAGAAAAATTAAAATCCGCAAATTTCTAACCCCACTTCAATATATATATATATATATATATATATATATATATATATATATATATATATATTATATATATATGTGTGTGTGTATATATATATATATATGTATATATATATATATACAATGTGTGTGTGTTAGAGAAGAGAGAGAGTATAACAGAAGATCAGAACATCAAACCGTCGGTTTCAAATCTGAACAAAAGGAAACCATCAAGGAACCGCCATTTATAGTCTCCTCAGCCTCGGTTACGGTCTCATATATTTTTTCATAAGTTTTTATTTCGGTTTCGATTCAAGTTGATGCACCCAAGTAATATGGATATATTTTCTTCATTTTTGAAATCGAAACGTTATAATTTATAAAACTCGATATAACATTAACTTTATGATAACATATGCGAACTCTCCCAAAATGAAAACATCATATTAAAGCGTACTTTACGACTGAGCTATGCCAGGCGTCCCTGCTAGCTTAGATAAAAACTTTTGCAGTTTTAACAAAAAGGGGTCAATAATATCAGAACGTCTCCGTCTGGAGAGCTACAGAATACCAACATCAATATATTACATATGAATGAGTCCCCCGGGAAATTTCCACAGGTCCCGATAGTATTCATTAATCAATCATGATTGAAAATAGCCTGCACCTTCTGAATGAAATTGCACGTTCTATTTAAAAATTCCATATTAGAAATAGCATTTTTTTTGGGGGGGAATCGGTAAAGATACGGCATGAAGACATAATATTTAGTGCTAACATGAACGACAGACGTTTCTTGCAAAGAGCGGAGATGCCTATTGACCTTAGTCTTAAAAAGACCAACGATGTAGGTAGATAAAATCAGTGAGCAGGCAGAGTATTTCCCAAATTTGCAGCTGCATAACAATGAAGTATTAAAACACCAAATTGATGACGACCATTACGCGAACGATTCAAACCAGCTGGAGCATAGGAAGCGGTGAATAGATTCGATAATTCTGAGGCACACATACCAGTATTTATACAAAAAAAAATTAGACTAGCTACATCATGTTAATAAAGCCGTAAAGCTTGAGTTGTACCTGTTGGCCTGTCACAATTTAGTTATAAAAGTTGGACTGCAATAATTTAGATTGGAACTGTATTTTAATTGCAAAACGACTCGATTGGATGACAGGTAATAAGAATACCCGTTTTTGTATTTTAGCGTGTTACAATGTTAGGAATGGTTTCTATTTGGTACCCGGGCATCGCCGTGTTATCTTGTAAGTAAAAAAAATGCAATAACGCGATTAATTCATGAGATGTTAAATGGAACGCACAACGCTTCGCTTCGAATTACTTATATTTAACTTGAAAGTAAAATTGTTTTTGTCGATGTTTTAAAGCGAGTATTTTTGCCTTTTATTTGTAAAACTTGTCACCCAATATGTAAAGATGACTTTAGAACATTATATATATATATATATATATATATATATATATATATATATATATATATATATATATAATGTATATATATATAATGTATATATATGTATATATATATGTATATATATATATATATATATATATATATATATATAACCTGAAGATAAAAAGAAAAAACAAGCAAAGAAAAACAAAATGCAAACGAATATTAAAAGACAAAACAGATTTCAACGCGACTTTTTATGAAAGTGTTTATTGTTTTACCGTTTTTGTTCTTATTTATACGAGACGTCAGTGTTTGCTCTCCATGCACATAACAATGATTGGAATAGACAAATAAAAATATTTGTTTACGCTTTATTTCTTTCATGAATGAAACTAACATACATTGTAAATTATGAATAAAAAATAAGACAATTATAATGTATTATTATTATTATTATTATTATTATTATTATTATTATTATTATTATTATTATTATTACTATTGTTGTTGTTGTTGTTTTTGTTGGTGTTGTTTTTTTGTTGTTGCTGTTGTTGTTGTTGTTTTTGTTGTTATTGTCGCCGTCGTTGTTCTTGTTGTCAGTGTACTATCTCCAACACTTTTTTTACGTGATATTCACCACTTATCAAGACCCGTAGGCAACTTGAGGATAAGGGTTAATGAGTGTACAGTAGTGAATAGGATAATATCGTAGTAATCATTAGTAGTGGAAATTTCGTAAATTGAATTACTTAAGGGGGCAATATTTGTTTACGTTGGACTTGAAGACTACCAGATTATAGTCAGCTGGAAAGCAGGCAAACAGAACAGAGTTCCACATGCGTGTCGTTCTAAGAAAGAAGCTTTCTTCATGGAATCTACGTTTAGTTTTAGGCACATATAAAGAGTGTGGGAAACTGCTGACAGTCGTTTTAGCCAGACGAGTGTTTTTCGTGGAAGTTTGGCGAGGGGTGACGATAGATCGGAGCTCAGACGAGCACTTGCCATGAAGACAACGGTAAAGCAGAGAGAGGCTCGAAACGTCATTTTTGTGGGAAAGAGGTTGCAAGGAATAAGAAAAGGGGATTCCCCCAATAGGCTACGAATTCTATTTTGTATTTTGTCAAAGCAGGATAAGGTCTTTCTAGTAGCGCCTGCCCAGATGTGGCCACTGTACTCAATCCTTGGACGTACCTGCCTTTTATATAGGTAGAAAATTGTATCAACAGTGAGATATCTAATGATGCAATAGAAGCATCCCACGACTTTTCCAACTACTTTGGCCACAGATTTGATATACGTGTTCCATGTCAGATTAGGAGTAAAGGTCAACTACAGAAGCTTATCAAACCATGGAGCTTCCCCAAGATAGAAGCCATTCATTTCAATTGATGCCAGATGGGGATCAGAGCGTTGATGATGTAAAGATAGAAGCTTGGTTTTAGATACATTAAAAGTAACCAACCACCCCTTTTCCCATTGTACTACGTGCTCAATATCAGAGGAGAGAGAATCAGAGAGAACTTGGTCATTTACGGTCTTTGATATGTTGTGATAGATGGTAGTGTCGTCAGCATTATGTCTATGAATAATCTATTTAGTGTTGATCATCCCGGGCAAAGTCGTGTCTCCCTACTAATATATTCGTGCAGTTCTAAGAAAGAAGCTTTGATCATGTAATCTATGTTTAGGTTTATGCACAGATAAAGAGTGGGGGAATTATTGATAGAGTTTTCAGATGGACGAGTGTTTCTTGTGAAAGTTTGGTGAGGGGTGACCATAGACTGAAGCTCAGTCGAACACTTTCCATGAAAATAACGATACATCAGAGACAAACTCGCAACATCTCTTCTGTGAGATAGAGGTTGCAGAGAAGAGAAAAGGACATCTCCTACGAGGCTACGAAGTCTATTTTGAACTCTATCAAGGCAGGACAAGTCCTTTCTAGCAGTTCCCGCCCAGATGTGGCAACAGTATTCCATCCTTGGACGTACCTAGCTCTTATATAGATAGAGAATTGCATCAGCAGTGAGATATCTACTGAGATATCTACTGGATCGATAGAAAGATCCCATCATTTTCCAGCGGCCTTTGCAACAGATTTGATGTATGTGTTCCATTTAAGATCAGGAGTAATGGTAAAGCCCAGAAGCTTGTCAAAACTTGAGGCCTCCTGAAGACGAGAGCCATTCATTTCAATTGATGCCAGATGTGGATCAGAATGTTGATGATGTAAAGAGAGAAGCTTTGTTTTAGATGCATTAAAAGTAACCGGACACTCCTTTCCCCATTCTACCACATGCTCAAGATCAGAGGAGAGAGAATCTGTTCAATATTAAAGAAGTTCAATCATATCGATGACGTTCAGTTTTAATATTAATAAATTTCACTTCATATTAATGAAATTCAGTTCAATATTAATAAAGTTTATTTCATATCAGTGAAGTTCAGTTCAGTATTAAATGAAGTTCAGTTCAGTATTAAATGAAGTCCAGATCATATCAATGAAATCCAGTTCATAATTAATGGAGTTCAGTTTATAAAAATGAAGTCCAGATCATATCAATGAAATTCAGTTCATAATTAATGAAGTTCAGACCACATAAATGAAGTTTAGTTCAATATAGAAATAAACAAGAAAAATGAAAATAATTTAAAAAAATATATAAATTTGTATGTTGTTTTTTTGCGAAATAACATTCTTTACATAAACATTTTGTTGTTTCATGACTTAAAATATTTAAATTCGTTAAGTATCCATTAAAAATTTACATTAAAAAAGAAAATAAAGGACATAATCCGAATTATACTAAAAGTAAACTGTATTAAATTAAAAAGCAAATCAAGAATTATGTATTTCACCCATGAAATAGCAATTGAGTTTTTGCAGTATTTAATGGCCTTCAAACATACGTATTTTTATACGTATGTTTGAAGCAGGAGGCCATTAAATACTGCAAAAACTCAATTGCTATTTCATGGGTGAACTAATAATAATTAAACATGCAAAGTAAAATCGAACGATAAATAATTTTCTAGAAGAAAATGATAAAATTCAAATAAATAACTTTAATACAAAGTTACTAGTTCAGAAATATATTTTTAATATCGAAATTATATAAATCTGTTGGATAATTCACTTTAAAATGGGTTTCTAAATAATAACTTTATTATGTCGCGTAATATGTATAGATACCAAAAATTGATTAATTAATGAATTTTGGGATTTTATTAGGAATTCAACTAAACTCAATGATTTACGTACGCGAAGCGTAACGAGAATATCATATTAAAAAAATCACATAAATTGGTCAAGTTCTTTTTTTTTAATAAGGGAATCAGATTTTATGACTCGCGAGTCGGGAGAGCTGGAAGTTGCCATATTATTTTAGAATATACATAATTTCAAGGGCGGATAACCGTGGATTTCGTAAATATGGCTATTACAAATGACATCGGAAAACCTAATGAGAGGGTCGATATTTTATTTGTATTCAAAATAATTAAAACTTTTGCGTAAATAAAATCGTATTTTTTTAAATATTTCTATTCAAGAATAAAATCTTGATCAATTTACGTGATTTTTGGAATATGACATCTTTCCGTTATCGTTGCCTAGAGTATGTTATCTACTTATTCAACAGTATAAAGCACCATTACACAAGTTTGGCTTTTAAAAACATCCATAGAAGAACATAGTGAAAAAAGAAAGCGCACACCCTGAAATCAAATGGACATTTAAAAAAAATATTTGGTAATAAGTAAGAGGTTTGTTTTAAAAATATATAAGATTATATTTTGAGTCTTCAATTAAAAACATTAAAACAAACATTGAAGACAAAGATAAATATAAATTAAGACGGTACATGAAAATATGAAGCCGATTAAGAAACAGAGCTGGAAATGGCGACGGAAACAAAACAGAGGTAATATAATTTATAGGTCGTTCTCATAAATAATTAAATTCCACCAATCTACATCATGAAAGATTACGTCTTTACCATCTTACATACATTAACCTTTATCCTCGAGTCGCCTTCGGACATTGATAAGTGCTCGTCCCCAAGTAAAACTAAAGACAAAGCTAAAAATAAGAAACTGAAACCAAGTTATCAAAAATTTAAACTCTTTGTTTACTTGGGTTCGTGTCCGTAGTACTTCACATACGATAATGAAACACACACGCGCACACACACACACACACACACACACACACACACACACACACGCACACACACACGCACACACACACACACACACACGCACACACACGCACAGAAGTGGTAGAAAATGTGACGAAGAGAACATTAGAATAAAAGAGAAAATGCTAAGAAAAGGAAAGAAAAAATGATAAATAAAAACTTGAAAAAATGTGAAGAAGAAAAATAAAATTGAAACATAAAAAAGATGGTAATCAGTAGGGTTATGACAACAGCATATTCTTTTCATTGTTTTAACTCTCGAGTATATATCCGACACAGTTTAACACAATTAATCAACTGAGAACCACATCACTATATAAAAAGCTTATGAGATATCAACGGATACGCATTCGGGTGTTGTCCTAGCCCTAGTAATAAGTTAAAGTGAGGACGGAGTAGAAGAAGAAGGAAATAAAGTAACGGAAGAAAAGGGAGATAAACATTATACCACAACAAATGTGAAGAATAGAAAAAAAAAGTAGTGGGAAAATGTGAAGAAGAAAATGATAAAATTAGAAAGAACGTGGGACGATAGGAAAACAGAAACAGAAATGGGAATACACAGAAGGAAAGAGAAGAACAAGGATATATAAAGAGAATTTGCAAGGAAAATAGAAAAAGGTAAAGAAAATAAAATAAGTTAAAAAGAAAAAGAAGACGAGGAAGGAGATGAAGAAGAAGAAGCAGAGAAAGAAGAAGACGAAAAGAGAAAAATAAATATAGAAGGATAATTTGGAAAAAAATACAGAAAAAGATGAGTTTCTAAAGAAAATAGGTTAAAGTGAAGTAGGCGAGGAAAAAGAAGAAGAAAAAGAAGTAGAAGAAGAAGTTGAAAAAAGAACAACAAATATAGAAAGAAAATTTGAAAAAAAAAATAACAGAAAAGATGAGGTTAAAAAGGGAATAGATTAAAGTGAAGAAAAGGCCAAAGAAAAAGAGAAAATAAAAAAGATGAAAGAGAAGAGGGAAAAGAAGAAAAAGAATAAAACATTAGCAAGGAATAAACACAATAATATGAAGTAAAACAAAATGAAATAGATTAAAGTGAAGAAGAACGCAGAAGAATGCGAAGAAAAAAAGAAAGAAAAAACATTACTAAAACAATAAAAGTAAAAAACTATGAAGAGGAAAAAGGAATGAAAAAGAAATAATAAAGAAAATGAAGAAAAATAAAAACGAAGAAGAAAGCAGAAGAAACAAACATTAACAGAAGTAGAAAGAAAATGTGAAGAAAAAGAGATCAGAGGAAGAGTTGAAACAACCATTCATATTGTCAACTTCAGTCGCCTTCCCTAGCCAGGTAAACCCTCGCATTTTATCGGAAACTCAGATTAGAACCCTACCCCTGGGGTTTTCACTGTGCATACAGGTAAGATCTGCAAGTGTAGTGCCATTCACCAAACGCGCAGAAATGCTCGTAGCGCTTCGATTTTTAGCGAGCAAAAGCACAAAAAGCGTCGTCGCAAGATGGCGGATTAAAGTCACGTGTGGGCGACGTGATCGGGTGACGTGAACGGGCGGAGTTTTGTCAAATCTGAGAAACTGTTAGGGATTAAGATGGAGAAAATCAATCCTTAATATCGTAAATGACGGGAAGGTGAGGCACTTAAGGACCTGTCGATTGGAGCTAAACGGATTAAAAGATTAATTGGGACCGTACACAAAAGTTTACATCCTTCACCAAGCAATAACAACAAAAACGCCATGAGAAAATAAGAGAAATACAAATAAAGAACAAATGTCGTCTTTGTTGATATTATTAGTAATATCAATAAAATATTATTAATATTATTTCAGTTGCTGTTGGAAAATGTTCGTACTATTCTTATTATCGTTGACAACCCAGTAAAGTTGCATTAACTTCAAATTCCTGGAAAAATGCACACACACACACACACACACACACACACACACACACATATATATATATATATATATATATATATATATATATATATATATACAAATCTCACCTGTCTGTTTAAATGTATGTATGTATGTATGTATATATGTATGTTTGCTTGAAACTTTCGTCAGGGGCGACTGATTTTTACGAGATCGGTATCATTTTGCAGCTTGACCTTCGGACGACAGATATTAAAAGATTGTCCAAAAACATTAATTCATTCAACCTCAACTGGGCAGTTTTCTACAGGGAGGATCGATTTTTTGCTGACATTTTTTGCAAGTCATTCACCCCTCGTGTTCACGGTGTCGCTTAAAATGCGCTATTTCGACGTCACGGCAACGGTGGGCATATCGATAAGACAGTTTTTTTTTCACCTCTTTTTACTCTGGCGCGTTACGGGTTCAGGCCTGTTTACTACTCCTATTTTTTTTTTTTGCGCTCGTAATTATCTACTTTTTTTTTTTT
>NC_136486.1:100855792-100958292 GCF_053919585.1 Euprymna scolopes | reverse complement strand
AAGGTCTGAACACGTGATATTTTATATATAGATTCCTTGGACATGGATCTAACTTATTAACTTTACTTGATCCCTGAACAATAAATGTTAAGAGGTCATAATAGGGGTCAAAGTTTTAAAAAATTGACCGTTTTTTTTTCCTCAGCATACACTTCAAAACACCTGGGCAACGCCGGGCACCGATTGCTAGTATATAATATACGAGTATATATATATATATATATATATATATATATATATATATATATATATATATATATATATATATATATATATACATATATATGGCTGATTGGGATATATGCATATCAGATATACTTCTATAGTACATGTTAAAAAAGAACATGTTTTCTATAGTATTAAACTGACTTGATGGTAAATTGCCGGTATAGCTCGCTTCATCCCCCCCAGGAAGTTCTAGCAAAAGCACAGCAGTCAGCCGTTATTCACCCTAGAATGCGGCGCTACCATTATGCGTAGAAGTCACTATTTCCATTGCTTCCAGCATAATAGATGCTGTAACTAAAGTCACCGTTAGTACTGGCAGTAACCATTGGAAAAGAGTAATAAAGAATGCAAGAGATTCGGATGCTATATGCATCAAGTTTGGCCAATAATATACAGAGTTCTGAACAGAAGTTTGGTTTCTATCCCTACCATCATCACTGAGCCTGATGTAATCTGGATAGCATCTATCAAAGCAAAACTTATTGCCATGATCTTTGCAGCAAATTCTACCCTTTTCAATCAAGGTCTGCCTACTCCACCTGTATACCCTCCTGCTACTGAAAATACACTATGCGACATACAAATATCTATATGTGATGTTGTGAAGCTTATCAAAAACTTGATTCTAATAAAGCAACTCGACCCGACGACATTCCAGTCATAGTGCTCAAAGGTTTCAACCGGAACTAGGTTCCATACTTATGAAGCTGTTTAAACGTTGCCTTAAGAAGAGATGCTTTCCAGCACCTTGGAAACTTCATCGGTCGGTCCAGTATTTACAACTTTCGGAGACTGATCATCTCCCTCGCAGTACAGACCAATCAGTCTCCTGTGCGTCATAAAGTAAGTTGCTGGAATCTGTGATAAACAGAAAAGTTGTCCACCACCTCACCAAAAAATAACCTCCTCAGTGACATGCAATATGGTTTCTGTTCTGTGAAATCTGCAACTGATGTACTAAGTGTAATTTAACACAGGATTAATGAATCTCTCGAGCAAAACTCTTGATATATCAAAGGCTTTTGATAGACTGTGGTATAAAGTTCTACTTCACAGTTTGGAATAGCTGGGAATGTCCTCACAATTACTAAATCTTTCTTCTCTGGTAGGCTTATAAGAGTAGTCGTTTATGAGAAGAAATCAAAAACGCATTGTATTAACGCTGAATTCCTTTATGATTGTATTCTGGGCCAAAACCTCTTGCTAATCTTCATCAATGATCTCCCAAATCACATTCTTAGATTATTCGTAGACATTTATGCAGACGACACCACAATCTATAGTAAAAATCTTAAGGCCAGGAATGATCAACATCTTTCTGATTCCGTCTCTTTTAATTTTAGGAACATGGGGCAATGAAAAAAAGATGATTGGTCAATTTTAATGTAACGAAAACAAATCTTCTATCATTTTATCACCACCACGCCCCATTTAAAATGAATGACTTTTGTCCATGTACTGACAAGCTTCTGAAATGCAGCACGTATGGAAAATCTGCGGGCAAGATGGCTTACCTACAACCTCTTTCCTACAGAAGAGACATCGCAAGCCTGTCTCTGTTCTATTGCTATTTTCCTGGCAAATACTCGATTAATTTCCAATTTATGATCCGTCTTGACAAACTTTTACAAAAAACTCTTGACTACCTACAACAAATATATATGATTTCTTCCTATTTTATATCTGTGCCTAAATTTAAACGGATATTCCATGAACAAAGATTCTTTCCCAGAACTCCCTGCCTTTGTTTTCCAGTTGAATACAACATGGTAACCTTCAAAGACAATGTAAACATATTTTTGTTGAGCTGTCCCCTATAAATAATAAAATTCTACCCAAACTATTAGCTATTACTACACTAATACCTTACATTCATTAACCCGGATCCTTAAGTGGTCTTCGGGCCTTGATACCTGGTGACTCCTACGTAATATATATATATATATATATATATATATATATATATATGGGGGGGTTATACGGCCTCTATTTACAATAAATAAACTCAAACGTTGAAGAGCTACGAAAACGAAACACGTACTATAAAAAAAAACCCGAATTATTGTGCTCTAGAATTTTTTTTTTTTTTTTACAGTCATCACTATTCTCAACGCACTTCCCCCAGCCTCTTTTGCTGTCTCGGTAGTAAAAGTCCTGAGCGAGCTTTATCACTCACACCTCTGTAAATATCCTGAAATCGACAAATACATTTCCTAACGGCGCTGACATCAACTGAATAAACGTTAAACAGGCGTTGTTGTGTTTGTATCGGTTCAATTTTTCCGCATAGAAGAATTAAATAACGCATCTCTGCTCCTTACACAGGTCCATAACAGGTGTTGCTTTCTTAGAGTTTTTTGAAGAAAAAAAAACACAGTATTGTTATAAATAAGATAAAAAAAAACAATAAATAAACAATCTTATATATATATATGTAAACAACTGATGATCCCTTAAAAAATATAAAAATTGGTATTATAGTAAATTTGAGAGTTGATCCAGTGATTGCAGGTGATTAAATGACTTACTGACTAGATGTTTTTTTAATGAATGATAAAAAATTATTTTTTGTGTGGTTTCAAATGTTAAAAACTTCAAAGACTATATATATATATATATATATATATATATATATATATATATATATATATATATATATATATATATACATCTGTGTGTTTGTGTGTGTTTGTGTGTTGTTTGTCAGGAACTTTGAAGTTAATGCAACTTTACTTTGCATTGTTCATTTGCTAAGAATAATTCGAGTTCTTCGGCAATTGACAAAAATTTTAAATATTTAAATGCACATTTTTTTGCATGGAGTGAGTGAAGAAAATGTTAAGTGATACTGGTGGCAGCAAAACAGCAATCTACAAAGCGAAGGCACATACTAAGCAGTCAAGGTTTCCTGGTATACTACAAAATGATGAAGTATTCAGAAATGCTAAGAGATGAGTTAGTTTCTTAATAATATGTGTATATTGTTTAGATCAATCAAATCTTATAAACTTAATAGACAAACAAATTGTATTAATAAACAGATAATCAATCTCACTTGTTTGAAGAAATTTGAGCCGATTAAAGTGTCAGGAGTGATTGTGTCAAGTCTTGAGCCGTGATTGTCAGAGGATTAACTGCGCCGCTTCTCATAACCCGTACTCCCCTATCAAGAGAACCTCGTCGTACCTGTGAATCATATTTGAATGAACATTTGTTTGAATGGAGTGAATGAGGAAAATGTATACGGCAAAACCGCGTTTACACATGGGTTCTCGTTAGATCACCGAAGTTATGTTGAGCCTGGTTAGTACCAGATGGGTGACCATTTGGGAATTCTAGACGCTATATATGCTCTCCGCTTATCTCGGCATTTATTTCCGGTCGTCCTGTACATACACTTCACTGCCCACTGGTGTTTTAACAATGTCGATTCAGGAGAAGTGTCGTTGGAGATTGCGTAACTTCCTGCCAAAAAAATATTTCACGCTCAGGTACCTTTCGTGGGTATCCATAATCTGTCAAAGACTGAAGGAGCCTGTTTTTTTGAGTTTATATTGAATTCTCGTTACAGTAAACAAATGCCGGGCGATAGCGTTGGTGTTAGAAGCGGCAACTGTCAGCTGTAGGAACCATTTTCTTTTACAACGGTCACTTTAAGATAAAGATGCACGGTGGTTATTGAGACAACAGCGGGATGATTGTTAGTGGAGAAAGTTGGGTAGAATTTAGTTATTTAAACGAATGGCTCAACAAGAATGTATAGTGAACTTGAAGATGGCCATGTTGTAATCAGCTAGATCAACGGATCGGAGTTACTAGCGGGGATACCCGGCGTTCCCCGGTTGTATGTAAGTGGTGTAGTAAGGAACCCCGGGGGGAAATAAAACAGTGGTAGTAGCGGGGGGAATTAAAACAACAGTAGGCAGTTTGAGTGGAGAAAGGTGTTAAAAAGTTGTAGTAAGCAGGAAGGCTCGAACCCGTAACGCTAAGGAGGAAAAAAGGTTAAAAAGGAAAACGTGACGTCGTTGATGATATGTCCATGGAAAAAACGGAAGTCGAGAACATCGGAATTAAGCGTAGTCAATCGAAAGGCGACGATGACTTGAAAAAATGTCGGCAGAAAAAGCGACCCCTCCTTGTCGAAAACTGGCGAGTTGAGGGTGAAGGAATTAATGTTTTGGGCCAATCTTTCAATATTTGTCGTCCGCAAGATCGATCTTCAAAACGACATCGGTTTCGTCACGTTCTGTTGCGTCTGTCAGACGTTTTTGCAATACATACAAGCACAAACACATGTGTTCTTTAGATATATAGATAAAGATAACGATCTTGTTTCCTTGCTTGAATAGGTTTATCTATCTATACGTCTATATACCATAGATTATTGTGATTTGCGTTTACAAGTAAAACTACGGGTTTGTGTTTGTACCGTTTGTTTGTGTTTGTACCGTTCGTCTGTGTGTTTAGCTTATAGATGTTTACATAGTTTCCATTATACTGCCTTTCACACGGGTCAGGACTATTCTTATATTTTGTGGGGCCAGTCTACTGCATTCACTTATTATGTGGTTTATCGTTTCGTCCACAGAATCTGATTTTGCTGTAATCTTGTCTCTTGTCGATCTTTATTTTTGTTTAGTTAGTTCTAATCGCGTTATCTTGTACAGATATTAATAGTAAGCCAGTATCAATTGCCTCACTGTTGTCTGTCTTGTTCAGATTACAATGTCTCTTGTTGCGGTGTTTATTCTTTCCGCGTTCGGGATTATGTATTTTCTCATTCTTTTTTATATCATTAACCTGTCTTCTATAATAATCAACACTCTTCCTCCATTTTTTTTTTCACATAGTGTCGGCCATCATTACCTTTCGATATAATGCATTGTGCATAGTCATAAGTAGGGCAATGACAACAGGCTATTCTTATCATTGTTTTCACTCTCTAGTATATATCCGACTCAGTTAGAAACAGTTAATCAACCGAGAAGCACATCACTCTATATAAATACATATAAGATATCAATGGTTATACACCCGAGAGTCAAAACAATACAAAGAATATGCTGTTGTCATAGCCCTAATCATAAGTTTCCTGTTTTCTTGTCCAGCCCATGAACGGCCCAAGGGATCTTATTAGGGATACTGACCTATGTGTTTATTTATCTTATTAGGATTCTGCTGTACATTTATTAGTATTGACTCACAAGGAACTTTCACACAGGTCATCAAAGATCTCTTCTTGAAACCAACCTGTGGTGTTCCCTGAAAGCTGAGTGACAACAAGTCTCCCCAGATTTACAGTTCTCTCCACCACTTTCGATAACATTTGAAAATAAATTTGCGTTATCGCAACAGCCGCTTACCATTGATTTCTCGCTGGCAGCGGTAATTTGTATCCACTGGAATTTGAGTGACAACAAGCGTCCCCTATGTCCCAGTTCTCATCGCACTTGTCCAGCGATTATCTGGTCAGCGCTCTCTCCTCGGTCCCTCCGTCCTCCTTGACCATTCCCGACTATTTGGCATCAATCTTTTGGGGGTTGGTGATGCGTCAATGGGAAGAGATTAGGAAGGGGATATAGAACTTGTAGATACGCAGTTTCAATGTTCTTGGTTCCATGTAACGTTTATTTATGCTTTGCCTCTGCAGCAGTTTTTCTGGCCCGCGCATCTGGCTCATATGTATTAGTTTCCGCATTCCAGGGGGTTCCTTAATATGTCAGCTATTTTCAATTTTTCTTATTCGTTGTATCTTTCCAGCCATTCCTCTAATTTCAATTTCTCCCATATTAGTTTTTTAATTTTTCGGAATTGTTCCTGGTACTCCTACTCTTATAGGTGTTATCTTGATTTTCTTCACACCCATATCACTTTCTGCTCTCTGGCTAGCTCTATGTATTGGCTCCGTTTTTCTTTTTCTTTGATATTCACCCTGTAGTCAGCTGAAATAGCAAAGTCTATGATTTGACAGCACTTTTCTTTCTTGTTAATTGTTACGACATCCGGTCTTCTTGCTTGGATGGGTTTATCCGTTTGTAGATCCATGCCCCCATAGAATTTTGTGATTCTCGTTTACAGGTACTGATGCCAGCTACGCTTGGTCCATTTGTCCGTACGTTCGAGGTGCAGTTGTTTGCATAATTCCTAGTGTACTACCCTTCCCACGTTGTCGTTTCTGTTCTTGTATTCCTTTTGGGACATTTTGTTGCATTCGCTTACTATACGATTTATCTTTCGTCTCTTTGTCCACAGAGTCGGCATTTGCTGTTTTCTTGTGTTTTGTCGATGTTTGCTTTGATGTGATTAGTTCTTTTCGAGTTAACTTGCGCTGCAGTTATTAGGGATTCAGTTTCTCGGTTTACGTGTAGTGTTCGCATCCATGTCCAAGTGTTATTGCTATTTTCATTTTTTGTCATTCTTATGAATCTTCCATGTTGTTGTCTCCTTTCCCATTCGTCTTTTCTCATCTTATCCTTCGTCTCTCTGTTCTCTGTTTTGTTGATTTTTCATGTTTCTTGCTGCAATATTTATCCTTCCAGTGTTTTGCATTATGCATTTTTCTAGTTCTTTTTGTGTAATTCACACAGTCTTTTATACAAACCAGTCCTCTACCACTGTCTTTCCTTTTCACGTAGAGTCGATCAACATCGTCCTTTGGGTGTAGTGCACTGTGCATAGTCATGAGTTTCCTAGTCTTCTCATCGACTCGATGAACGACCCAGAGTATTTTACTTGTAATACTGCTCATGTATTTATACCTTTTATTAGGTTTCTACTATATAATTTAGATTTCAGGAGTTTTCTTCTTCTTCCAAGGTATTCCTTTCCTATTTTCTCTTTTATCTCTGGTTCTTTGATGGTGTTGTCTTCCAGATCTCCCAAGTATTGTTCCCCTAGAACCCTCATCTCCGTTTGGTTGGATAGTTGCACGCGTTCTGTCGTGTCCAGTTTTTCCTTTTTTATAACTAGTAGTGCGCATTTTCCAGACCAAACTCCATTTGGATATCCTGCCTGAAGATCCAGGTAGTGTTTATTATTATTATTATTATTATTATTATTATTATTATTATTATTATTATTTAGTTTTTGCATTATTATCAGAAATTGCACATTAACCCGTGGTTTTCCTTACAGTCTGAGTAACCACAAACTTCCCAGATTTCCAGTACTCGTCATCTACTTTCGATAACATTTAAAACTAAATGTTCGCTACTGTAACAATCGCTTGCCATTGACTTGTTTCTGGCAATGATCATTGTGCATCATGAGAATTTGGGTAATATTAAGCCTACCTCAGTTTCGACTCCTCTTTTCACTAATCCAGTGGAGGTCTGGTTAGTGATTTCTCTTGTCAGTTTTTCGATCCTCATTAGTTTTCCTGTCGTGTCTGTTATAGAGTATGGTGTCGTCAACATATATACCCATCTGACAGAAAATTTTGTCAGGAAGGTCATTTATGAATATTAGGAATAACAGAGGTTTTAGGATAGACCCCTGAGGCACTCCCGCATTTATATCATATTGTTTAGATGTACGACCGTCGAGGACAACCTGGATTTTTCTCTTATCTAAGAAGAATTTAATTATATCATGTATTCTTCCAGTGATACCATATAATCCGATTTTCCTGAGAAGACCTTCATTCTATACTGTTTGATATTTTACATAGTTTTCAGGGGGTAAATTTACACTTTTACGGTTTCAATTTTCTCAGTTGTATCTTTCTGTTGCAGTTTTTTATATGTCCGGTTTGCGTTTGTCGCTCATGTGGATGAGTATCCACATTGTGCACTCAAGGGTTTTGTTAAATATTTCTTCTGTTTTTAGGATCATCATACGTTGCACAGCCTCAGTCTTCCCTTTGATTCCAATTTCTTTTTCTTTTTTTTTGTACAAATTCGTTGGGACTGTTTCTAGTTCTCCTACAATTGTTGGTATTATATTGATTTTCTGCAAGTTTTATATTCCTTAAAGTTATTATTATTATTATTATTATTATTATTATTATTATTATTATTATTATTATTATTATTATTATTATCGCGGCTGCTGCTGCTTCTACCCTCTCTGTTAATGCATTTCTACGTGATGTTTCTGAAAGTAGAGATCTATTCTCCCAGGGGAGAAGAGGCTTAAAGTTTTAAAATGGTAGAATAGAAGACAGAAAAGAAGAATGAACGTTGAAGTCAATGGCAGCCACGTTTGCTGTCAAAACCAACTAATGAATAAATAAGAACCTGCATCATCGTTAATCGATTGTCTGCAAAGAACAAATTCCATTGGTTAATTTAAGCGCAATGCTTTCCTTTAAACGCATTGGCGTGTATACAAAAAAGGGGAGATAATCTAAACAACGGTGACTTAGGTTTACACGGAAACATCCTTGTTAGATACAAAAAACAGAACTGACTACAAAACACTGTAATGTCGTTCTCTTGGAATTATTTTATGTACATTGCTTCAGACAAGGCTTGAAGCTACTTAATATAAGGAGGTAAAAATACCACTCAAACGACAAATACTAGCGAACTTTTACCATTAAATATACTATTGTATATGGATAGAGTCGAACCCAAGAAAACACAATTTTTTCCATTGTTTTTTTAAATATTATTAATGGAATATGAGGTGTAAAGCACAAAATAAAGTAATCGTGGGTTACGAATTTGCCCAAGGTAAACGCTCTTAAGAAACTAGGAGTGTTTCAGTAGCAGAAACACGTTAATGAATTCCGGGCAAAGATGCATTAATAATAGTGGTGACTATGTAGAAAAAAATAAATTCTGACGCACAAAAGTCCGCTTGTTTTGATGGTAATAATCTCGGCTTCGTAGCTCTTCAACATTTTGAGTTCAAAGCATAGGAGGCTAAACTTTTGAAACAATATTTTTAAATATACTTGCCTTCCCTGAGGGAAAAGTAAACTAAAGATCGCTTTTCAATGTGAGGATATCCAATTCCCTGAACAAGTTCAATCTGGCTTTGAATAAAAAATAAAATAAAATTGCTTTAGTCTAAAATAATTTCTCCTTCACTGACCAAGAACAGATAAGATTTGTATTAGGACAAAGACTACACTTTGCTCGTTACTAAAAAAAAAGTCAGGCCGTTCTTTAGAAACAGTAACTTTTATATTATAGAGAAAACTGACGAATGTACAAAGCAGACTGTTGCTTTTGCAGAAGTGCCACCTGGATACGATAATGTCCAGTGTTCTGTCGTGTAAACCCATGATACAACGAAACCGTCTATTGTATGGTCCGTGATGCCTAATAATGTAGCATTTCAAATAGTCTATGATGTTAGCTCTCGTCGAATTTAGATGCGACGAAGTCAATACAACGTAGATATTCTCTTAAAAACTGAAGATGCATAAAAAGTTTGGATCTTAAACAAATAAACGTGTGTTTATTTTTTGGAGATATCTTCGTTGTATTGGCTTTATAAAATTATGTTTTCAATACACACACACACACACGCATATATATATATATATATATATATATATATATATATATATATATATATATATATATATATATATATTCCGGGTAGACACATTATTCAAAAATTAAGAATAATTTAATTTCAACAAGGATCCTTGATAGTGCTATATCAAAGAGAGCAAATTGTATGTTTTATCATTCTTTGTGTAAACGCATTCATACTTTGATAGGTGTTTCAATCATATTTGATTTCAGCAAGCAAGAAAAATTAAAACACACACACGCTATATATATATATATATATATATATAGAGAGAGAGAGAGAGAGAGAGAGAGAGAGAGAGAGAGAGAAAATAAAAAAGGAACAAACCGTATTATGTGTTCACCAACGTTTCGTCTTTATTTCGAGACTTCCTCTGGGGGAAAATAAAGACGAAACGTTGGTGAACACATAATACGGTGTGTTCCTTTTTTATTTTCTCTATTTTGTCGGAATACTATTTCCATTATTTTCATCATCATATATATATATATATATATATATATATATATATAGCCCCACCGATGAGCTGTGAAACAACGAAAAAGTATTTTATGTCGATGACTATATATATATATATATATATATATATATATATATATATATATATATATATATATATATATATATATATATTTAATTACATTTTCACCCCAAACAAGGCACATTGCCACTTTGGTGTAGGAGGCTACTATCAGGGACATAAGAATCAGGGGAACTGTGTAGGGAGTTGGGCAGCAAGATGTCGGTTCACGTTGCACTTGAACTTCTGCATGTCAGTACAGTTAGGAAAGCAGGGACCCGGCAGGGAATTCCAAAGTCTAGCTGTCCTGGAGAAGAAACTACTGGAGTAGAAGGCTCTCTTATATCTAGGGACCTCTACTGTGAAGGGGTGGGACTTAGCTGCTTGTCGGGTTTGTCGGGGGTATTTACGTCGAGGGGGCACACGTGATTGCAGTTCGTCAGAGCATTCACCGTTAAAGTACTTGTAGAAAAGGCAGAGGGATGCAACATTTCGTCGATGGGACAGGGGTTGAAGTTTAGATGACAGTTCAGGACCTATCAGATTCGCGACTCTCTTTTGAACTTTTTCTAGGAGCGAGAAACTAGTGGCAGATGCACCAGCCGAAATATGACAACAATACTCCATACATGGGCAAATGGTGGCCTTATAGAGGTATACGATACTTTCGGGCGTTAGTATCTTTCTAGCACGGTAGAGAGACCCTACCTTCTTCGCAGCGGTCCTGGCGATACTCTCAATGTAATTGTTCCAACTCATGTTTACTGAGAGCGTTAGGCCGAGGAGTTTAAAGGGTGAACTTCCAGATAAAGAGTCATTGGCCATTGATATTGGTCTTGTAATTATTGAAGGAAACAAATTTAGTCTTGGCAGCATTGAATGTGAACAACCATTTATGTACCCATTCCACTACAGATCGGAGGTCATCCCCTAGTGTTTCTGCCATTTCTTTAGATATGTGTTCATTAGTTTTCCTGTCGTGTCTGTTATAGAGTGTGTTGTCGTCAACATATATACATATCTGACAGACAATTTTGTCAAGAAGGTCATTTATGAATATTAGGAATAACAGAGGTTTTAGGATAGACCCCTGAGGCACTCCTGCATTTATATCATATTGTTTAGATGTACGAACGTTGAGGACAACCTGGATTTTTCTCTTATCTAAGAAGGATTTAATTATATCATGTATTCTTCCAGTGATACCATATGATCTGATTTTCCTGAGAAGACCTTCATGCTATACCGTGTCAAAAGCCTTAGATGTATCTAGAGCTACCGCTCTACCCTCCCCCGCGTTGTCCAGTGACTGGACCTCTCCCATATATATATATATATATATATATATATATATATATATATATATATATATATATATATATATATATATATAAGATCGTTCGAAGATTAATGTTTTATTTCGCCCGAATGAATTGGAGGAGATTGGTCTCCCTTACACGGGTGGGTGTAGGTGTTAGTACTGGGAAAGAATGGGTGGCATTGGCTTTCCCTCCTCCTTCGTAATTATATATTTATTTATTTTTTAATTTTTCACGCTTTTTTCTTTCTTCTGTTTAGGCTCACTTAAGATAAAATTATTAAAACATATTCTGTCACTAAGCGAGTGGCAAAGTGAATATTATAGGCAATTACAGAGTTTCGTTAAGAGACGACCATAAAATAAACATGAGTAATTAAGATAGTAATTATATATATATATATATATATATATATATATATATATATATATATATATATATATATATATATATATATATTAGTTATTGGTGTTTTTAACGATATTAACAACGTCGAAACGCTGTTATTTTTAGCGTTTTTTTAAGAACTATAAGCTCTTTTTGTTATTCATATATATATGACTAGATCGCCCTCATTTTTATGGGACGTATTTTTGTATTTATATTTTTATTTATTTACGTGCATAAAACTATATTTATGGACATACGTGTTTCTGGCGTCTAACCGTCGTCAGCATAGGTTAGGATCTTACTATGTCATGAGTTCGAGCCTAACCTACGCTGATGACTGCAAAAAACCAAAAAACACGTGTGCCCATAAGTATACTTTTATGTACGTATATATAGCTATGGTAATTGAACTAATGTATTCATGAGTTTAAAATTTCAACTCTTTGTTGCAGATATTGAGAGTGTGGGGGTTTAAGAAAGCAACTCTTCTCATGGACGTGCATCAGAATAAAAAAATAAACTGCACCGATTAATAATCATATGCGCCAGTTAAATGTTTACAAAAATGGATGCTATTTCTTGATTCAGCAATGCAAAAATACCCTAAATCACTTGTAGAAATCAAGACAGCATTCGCAAAGTAAAGAATTGTTGCCCAGTGTAATCATAGGCGCCTGTTAAACGTTTTAAAACTGATGCAGTTGATTTCAATTTAGTAAGGATGTGGGTTCGTTGATTTCAGAGTAGCGACAAAGATGTGAGTAGCAAAATGCGCTTAAGACACTCATGCACTGCAACATGGACAGAAATCATTGTGCGCCTCGATCAAGTTGCTGATCGGCGCAAAACGGTGAATTAAATGCACGTACATTTGAATGTGAGTGTCAGTGCATTGGAAATGATGTTTCAATTTCTAAGATACAGCAAAGAATGCGCTAGATAGGCTGCATGCATACCCATCGAAAACCAGTAGGACAAACTATGGGATGTCTGTCAAGATATTATTACAAAACCGAAGATTATAAGTACTTGAACCTCATCATCACTGGTTACGAGACGTGATGTCATCACTACGAACCGAAATCTAAACGGCACCCAGTGGAATGGCACCACTCACTCTCTCCAGTAAAGAAGAAGGTTAATACGCAGACATCTGTTGGCAAAGTGACGTGCATCGCCTTTAGGGACGCTAAGGGCATTATCCGCATGGATTACTTGGAACCAATGTTGACCGCTTCCTCTGACCGTTTCGTTGAAATGTTGACAAGGCTGAAGGCCTCGATTATCCGTATAAGGCCGGAGAAAAACTGGCATTCCATTTGCAACACAACAACGCCAGCGCCCACATATTTGAAGCCTACGAAATGTATGATAAAGTTCGGCTAGACGGTGCTGTCTAACTCTCCATTTAGTCTCGACCTGGCATAGTCAAACTTTTTTCTATTTCATACCATAAAGGACGTATTACGTAGGCAGTATTTCTCTGACCACAACGCTGTAATCGCAACCGTGAAAAAACGGACTTTCTCTGCAGGTGCTGACATTCACAACCGAGTCAACAAGGCTCTCGTTCATCGCTGGTAAAAGTGCATAGAGGATCGTGGTGACCACACAGAAAAATAAATTCTCGGGCACAAAAGGTCGTTCGTATGACGGTACTCTTCCGTCTTCCTAGCTTTTCACATTTTTTAGTACAAAAAATAAGAGGTATTACTTTTGGAATGACTCACTATATATTATATACTCAAAAGTTTTCATAAAGCTCATTATAAGTGATTGCTCACAGAAAATTACTGGTAATGTTCTCTGCCACCTGAGCCTAAGATAATACTCAGCCTAGACGGAGTGTGTTGTAAAATTATTAAGCTTAGACGTGAACATTATGTATCTCTATATGATAACGATGTTTTCTTCAACATTTAATGCTGAATAAGGAAAAATAAATAGAAAGTGAATTAATAAATGAATACATTTAGCGATGAGAACTGTCGATTATTATAATTATATGGTTGTATAGTCGATTCCCGGCGTGTGATTCGAACATGTCAAGCGAACTGAGAAGCTGTGATACAGTGAAACAGTCTGATCGAATTGGATTCTGGATGATCTAAAACTGAATTAAATTAATGAAGATTCTCTGAATCTCTCTATACTCTGCGTCCTGTTGAGTTTAAAAGATCCACATGAGTTTGGTATTAGCAACTTGCTCATCCAAGTTATTGTGATGTGCAGATAATTTTGTGAAAGGGTTAGGCTATTTTTAGTTTCTGTAAAAATCTAATGCATAAACTCCTATATGTCTGTCTGTCGGTTTGTTTGTTTGTCTTCATATTTTTAAACTCTATCTCCTCCGAAACTAATGGTCGCAGGGCGGCACTAGGGGCCTCAAATAATTGGATTTTTTTACGGGCCGTTCTTTTATGGGTCTTTCGCCTGTTAAAATTGTTTTAAGAGGTAAAATATGCGTCAAACTTGAAAAAAATCGTTAAACATTTTGTAAATTCATGCTATTTTTAATTTTTAATTTTTAAGCAGTTCGTGTCGTCACCAACTTTGCAATGCTACAGTTTCTGTTTCAATTCTAGCATATAGCACCTAAATTATTATTTTTTTTTTTTACTTTTGAAATCACGACTTTATAGTAATATATACGAAATCTGGAAAAATTAACATATCATATTTAAGAGTATTTTACGCCGGTGCAAAGCTGATCGCCCCCCCCACCGCTAGTTTTTATATATTTTTAAACTAATTTAATTTTAATTACATTTCTCCATTAAACATTTGTGTGGTTTTATTTTTGTTTGTTTTTTTTTCTGAAAAATATCTAAAACGATTGGGCGGATAAATGAAAAGCGGGTTAATTGTTTGGAAAATGCGCTACAGATAATAGCAGGAGATTTCTGATTTGCATAAAAAAGGGACAAATGGGTAAATGGTGTGAGACCTGGGGGACGATATAGGAGACGTATTGAGATTGGAAGGAACAAACGGAGAGAGGGAAGGTGTAAGCTATTCAATGTGGTAAAAAGATAAAAATGTTAGAGATTGCAGTAGAGAGTTGGGAAGATATTATTTCATTTTCTTTCCTCCCTCTCTCTTTCTTCCTCTCTTACACACACACTTTTTACTCTTTCTCTCTCTCCCTCTCTCTCTCTCTCTCTTGCTCTCTCTCTCTGTCTCGGGAAAAGGGCAAAGAAGAGAGAGAGAGAGAGAGAGAGAGAGAGAGAGAGAAATACATTGATTCGTGTTGTCCAACGATAAAACATTGCAGGTACGTAACACAAAGAATGTACCATCCTAATCGTAACAACCGCTGGTTTCGGCTGAAGAAAGATAGAATAATAAAGTGTGAAAAAGAGATTAAAAAGAGAGCAGAAGAAATAAAGGCATAAATTGGATAGGAATCACGAATAACATGTTCGATGGAGATAGGCGAGAATAGTAGGGAGGTGACGGAGTGTGTATTGGGGATTTGATACGGATAAAAATATAGAAGAGAGAATGCGAATAGGATAAGATGAAAGAGATTAGGAGAAGAGACGAATATGACGTATGGGAAAAGAAGAAGAGATAAAACGAGCGTGACAAACGCTTTTGTTTTTCTCTTCCATTGCAAGAACTTAGACACCAAAGTCGGGAAATGGGATTGAGAATTCAGCATCCCCGACCTGCCAAAAAGGGTCTGGGCAGCCCTGTCGGCATTCCTCGGTAAGGATGCGTCAGGCGATTTGCAAGAAACCAGCCCTTCTCCAAGAGAGAAGGCAAAGCCTGGGAGGGTGGACATCCTAGAACTGCACAGAAATAAACTCCCTCCACAAAATCAACAGGGACAAAATCATCACAGGAATTGCCTAATCTTGGGGGGGGGGGTCCAGGCTAAAAATCCCTAGTCGACAGTGCGTGTTCACCATCGATTGACCCGAAGGTTTTCCTCGGCCTTAAAGTCACCAAAGTCTTGGCGATTATTAAAGTGGCTCGTTTCTTATTGGCTGAGATTTGGCCCTGTGCTGATCTATGTAATCTACTGTCCCAAGATTTGTTTTCTCCTCTTCAGAATGTGTTAATTCATTGCTAATCGCTTTAGTAAACCAACACGTTCTTACTCTACGGCACTAGCTTTTCGGACCCCACTTTTCACGATGATTGCGCCACATCCTCCTGTCCTGGGATGGAGATGGAGATAATTTTTTTGTTTTTGTTTTTGTTTTTTTTCATTAGCAAGTTTGTAAGCTTCACCAAGATGAGTCTTACTGTGGAATTACACCTAAGAGTTATTACTAACGAATCGCCTTTTATTTAAGCCAGAAAAAATCCATGATAATGATTAAAATGAAGAATCAATTGACAATTTAAATACGATGAATATTAAGAGAGGATTAAGAATGACGGATCTAATAGACAAAATTTGATTACCTATAAGAACAGTTTGTGACGAGTATTTGTTGACATTGGATTTGAAGACGACTATGTTGTAACTAACAGGTAAGCAAAAGTCGACCAAACGAGACAATTTTTCAATAATTTTCAATATATTTACATTAACATTGATTCATGTTGTCCAACGATAAAACATTGCAGGTACGTAACACAAAGAATGTACCATCCTAATCGTAAGAACCGCTTATAATATCATATAGGTCTTAATAATCGTATCGAATATGGCGACAACAACGGTTGAGTTTTCGTTCAGAAAAACATTCATATGGAACTAAATGCTGAGCAAGAAAGCCGAGATAAAACTTTAATGCTGCAGTTGGTTGTTTATAATCGGAACAATGTGAACTCGTGTGTTTCATTGAGCAAATGAAACACAAGTTTAGTTTTTTATATCCTTCAATCACTATTGTGTTTGAATATATTGTTAAGTGGTAGTTTTAGTCATTTAGAGCTTTACCGCTCACTTTTTTCGATCAAATTTCAAACAGTTATTAAAGTTTGTAGAACACTTTCTCAGCTATATTATGAAAAAAAAATCATTGTTTGTTCAGTAAAACAAAAGTTATGATGAATTTACTGGTGTTCAAAATCGTAAAAAAAATCGTAAGGTGGAGAACGACGTTTTTTAGGACTGGTTTCCATAGCAAGCCCGTCGTTTCAACCACTGCTGTTGTTACCAATTCACTGCTCTCTCGAAAAGAGAAGTAACGAGTGAAACAGAGAGAATTAAAGCATGAAATGGGAGATAATTGGGGGTATTAAAAGCAGACGAGTGCCGTCTGTGTATGAGTATGTTATGTTTATGGAGGCAAACAAATATGACTTAAACTAAAAAAAAGAAAAAGTGAATTTACTGGAAGCCTGGAAAAATCATCAATTACAATAGAAAACTGCGAGCATGAAATGTAATATGATTAAGCTTAAACATGTTAAAACTGGTAAAGAAAAGGACAAGATACTCTAATAAAACATATAATAAATTTATAACTTAAAATATTGCAGACTTTTTTAAATTAAATTTATAACATTATGTAATCAATTCTTAATGCTGCAATATTTTAAGTTGTAAATTCATTATATGTCTTATTAGAATATCTTGTCCTTTTCTTTTCCAGTTTTAACAACTAGCCCTTTACTTTTCTATGTTTAAGCTTAACTATATTACTTTTCATGCTCGCATTTTTCAATTTTAATTTATTTATTTATTCATTTATTTATATATTTATTTAAAAATCGATTTGGGAATCTTAAGTAGGACCACCTTCGGAGTGAATGTGGTATTAAGGTGATTGAGGAATTTATTTGGAGAGAATTGGAATCAGAATTAGTAATTGTATCGGAATCGAAAATTTAGTACGGAATCATTGTAATTGTATAAAAATCGGGGGAAAAATTGGAATCGCACCATCACTAACCAAATATGCACATGATGAGTTGAATTCTTATGCCCTCCTTCAAGACAGTATGTTAGGGTTAGGGTTAGTGTGTCTTTTCTCTGAATTATGCTGGCCTAAAATCTAAATCAAACTTAGTTAAATTTTTTTTTACTTAATATGTCTTCTATAAAAAATAATGTTTCATTTTCTACGGATTAAAACAATAATTTCCTTCATATTAGACATCTTGTAAAAGTAGCAAGGTATTTCTTGATTGGCAATTTTAATACCTTGACGATACTAAGTAGTATCGTTTGTTCGGAGGAATGAAACTTTAACTTCCTTAAGACTGTCACTTAGAATCGATTATTTCTCAGCATGTTTAGCAATTAAATCTAGAATCAGTTCATATGTTGCATGTGTAATATCTCTACTTCTCACTACTGATTACGAAAAAAAAACTAATTACAAAGTACTTAACACTTTTACCCGGTAATGATTGACGAAACGAAAACAAGGAATTTTTTGGATTAAAAGAAAACGTTCCGTTTGAAATCCTACCAATACCTGGTGGAAGAGGTGACCATTAAAGATTTACCTTTGATTAAAATGAATATATCCCTGATACGCGAGCGCAACTTTTGAAAAATAAAAACTACACCAATCACAAGAAGGTTTTGAATTTTTTTTTCTAGGACAGGCAGGATTCATGCGGAGTTTAGATTCTCCACTTCAACATAAATATTCTCGAGTTGAACACGACGTATCTGAAGAAAGTTGGCGGTCGACGGAAACATTGTCTGATATCCGGTCAGAGTTAACGGGCATTATCAAAAAAAAAAATCTGTTTTTATACTAGCTAGGCGACACAACGTTGCCCGGGATTGAATAAGGATCAACGATTTTTTCACCCTTTTATATTTTATTGTAATTGAAATCAGAGAAATCAGAGAAATTATTGTAATTGAAATCAGAGAAATCGACCATTTTTCAATCAAATAGATTAATTGCCTGTTCTAGTTGGAGACTCACCGTAGTACATCGGAAGTAATCTTCAAAAGCCTTCCCGGAGTGACTTAGTCCATAAAACACAGTTTAATTTTCATTGCACTGTAGAGAACCTACTATTGAGTTTATCAAATTATTTTTATACAATGGCTTGCATTAAAGTTTAAAATGAAAAGGTCATTTGTCATGGTCCAATTGTGCCCTAAACCAAAACATTCATTTCGAATGCGTGCCTACCATCAATGAATATAATATGAGTTTTATATGTCGGGCTTTTTCTGCTTGTGCGGTAATTAATTAAATGCACTTGTATTGCTAGGTTTTTTAATTTGTTAACTTTAGTGAAAATCGCCTGTTACTCTCATCTAGTCTTTCGATGATCGCTTATCGATACTTATCGGAGATATTTCTGTACAAAACCTACCTAGGAACATTTGTTAAAAGAAGGTTTTTGCCTGTCTATTTATTTATTTAATCGTTTACTTTTGCTTAGCTTTCTTTTTACTTTTACGGGTACTTTTACTACTAAGGGTCTGTGTGTTCTTATCAATGTTCTTAATTATACGAGCGTGGGTGTGTATGCTCTTACGTATGTTATGTGTAGTTCACTGTTATTTTTGTGCGTGTGTGTGTTCTTATTCTTACACCGTTTCTTGCCTTGAAAGTCTTCGAGACGTGCATGTCGCATGTATAACGCGTACATACCTGGTTTCCTTGGCCGGCGGATGATATTTTCTTGAACGCTGGTCTGCCATCTCGTTGGGAAGTGGTCACTGCAGACAGATGCATCAATAAACAACATGATGGATTTGAAGCTGCAATCTTTTATTTCAAGGCAAGCCTATTATCTCGAACACTGGTTGTCGGAGAGACAAAATATCCCGTCTGCATCCTCTGCTGCACCAAACCCACTCTCAGCCCATGTGGTCGTCAACCGGAAGCCTACGACCACAATTCCCGTGTCACCCTTAATTTCCGGTGCATTCTCTCTAGGTTGATACCTGTCAAACCTATCCTTTTGTGACCCGGCCAACTCGCTGATGGGAAATGAAAATATACTTACATAACTTTCTGTTTCTAAAACTACCTATATAGCATTTAAGGTGGGATTCCTAATTCTACACACTGCCATATACATAAAGTACATTTACGTAAAATTTCAAAAATATCTAGTCAGCCGTTTAGGAGTGCATAGGGAACGAACTCACACACACAGATAAAGTTTCTTTTATATAATAGTAGAAATAAACGTGCAAACTCCACACTTTCGACTAAGGGAAACAATTCCGGACGATCGAAATAGTCAATTGTGCGAGCTAGTTTGAAATAGCAAATTCTAATAAAACAGCGGAGTAGATAAATGAATTCAACATTTATAGACAAATTCAACATTATAATGTTTATCCATTCACTGAAGTGGTGTCCTCCCTGGTACAGGCATTGGCGGCAATTTTTCTCTATCTATCGATCTATATTTCTCTATCGGTCCATTCATGAATTCATCGTTGCTCATCATGTTTTATGTTACCCAGGTGTTCAGACTGTCTATGTATGTTCCTTGCTGTCGTCCTCTATTTCTTCTACTCAGGATCTTTCCCGGTTATTCTTTTCTGGTTGTCAGAGAGTAATTTGATGATAGTCTGGTGTCACCTCTCTGGTGTCACATGGTAATCCTGACCCAGCGAGCTGTTCAGATTCAGAACCCCTATTCTCGCTGTTTCTCGGATAAAGAAGTTTATGTATTGCCATAGGGTTCATTGTAGTGGTACAGACAGTAGGTTGCAGTTTCTTTCTGTCCGAGCAGTGCCCATACTGAGCGATTGTCCTGACCATTGTACTCAAATAAATATTCTGCTCAGCACAAATTAATACAAAACCATGAACAGAATTGTTACTATTACATCAGTCACCTGCTTTCCATGACGTCACGTTACCCTGATCAGGACGCTAAGTGGGTTTTTGATCATAACCTAGAGTCTCCATCAGACTAGCAGAGGGAAGGAGACGTCTTACTTTTCTGTTGACAGTAGTACTGTCGCCTACCCTAATTATAATATATATAGAAGCATAAAAAAGGAGACAGGAATGCTGCCCTCTTTTAACAATTACAACACGCCTCACCAGCCGCTTATATCTATGAGAAATAGCACCCAAGCTGAGAATTCTACCTCCAAACTCCTTGGCCTAACATTTGCGGGCAATATGAACTGGCACAGATACATAGAGGACATTGCAAATGCTGCTGCAAATAAGCTGGGTTTCCTCTATTGAGCTAGAATACTACTCACATCTGGGAGTATCCTGTACCACTACAATGCCACCATTCGCCCATGCATAGATTATTGTTGCCACATCTGGGCTGGTGCATCTACCACTAGTCTCCTCTCTTTGATAGGGTTCAAAAAAGAGTTGTCAATCTAATCGGTCCCACTTTCTCAACTAAGCTCCTGTCCCTGTCCCATCGCCGCAATGTTGCATCACTGTGTCTGTTTTACAAATATTTTATGGAATGTGTTCTGATGAATTTTTTCACTTGTATTCCCTCGACGTACGTATCCCCGACAAACCCGCTTAGCAATAAGATCTCACCCCTTTACTGTTCATGACCCTAATAATGTTTAATAATTTCTTCCTTCAAACAGTTAGACTTTGGAATTTTTTTATTCCTGCTGCCTATTTCCCTGGCTGTACGGATTTGCAGAAGTTTAAATGTTACCTAAACAAATATCTTTTAATCTTTCCTAAACATGGCCCCACAAATAGTAGCCCCTTACGTCCAAGTGGCGATACGCTTTATAAGGGGTGAATATGAGTAATATATATATATATATATATATATATATATATATATATATATATATATATATATATATATATATATATAAGGAAAAAAGAAAAATGAGATATTAAAAGAAATAAAAGGAAAAAAAAATCAAGTGAAGAATTCAACGCTAAAGAACGGAAAATACTAGAGAACGCGAAAAAAGTAAAGCACACATTTATCGACAGAGGAATTTTCACCAGGAGTTTGCTATCCTTAATTTTATTTGTTTATATTTTTGCTTCTTATATTGTTTATCCGTTTCGATGGTTTCTTTCTTTTGTTTTATTTTCTACGTCTTGTATTTTTTTATAACGGGAAAGGATTTAAAGAAGTTCTTGACAACTACTTAGTAATGACGTTCTTCAATTCTATTATCTCCCAATCGGTATTCCGATACCAAAACAAACAAGAGATCTTCCAGTCGAGCCCGTTTACCCCTCCTTATAGATTCACTGTTCCTTTTTACGCCTTTCATTCTGTCTTTATTGATTGCTAACCTTCGAACGTTTGCCTTTTACCCATATATATATATATATATATATATATATATATATATATATATATATGTGTGTGTGTGCGTGTGTGTGTGTGTGTGCGTGTGTGTGTGTGTGTGCGTGTGTGTGTATGAATGTATGTGTATATATAAACATATATATATATATATATATATATATATATATATATATATATACGCACATATATGTGCACACCCCAACTATATGAAGACGTTTATATATACGTATTTATATATATATATATATATATATATATATATATATATATATATATATATATGGAGAGAGAGAGAGAGAGAGAGAGAGAGAGAGAGATGTATATTTATTACTATAATTATTATAAAGACCTAAGTATACTAGTGTGTGACGCTTTCTGCTATCATAAGTGCAGGAGGTTACGATTAGAGTCGGTCGAGACATTCGAATCCTTCAGAGAAATACAATTATAAGAATGTCTAGACGGTTAGAATGATCTTATGATTACAGCATCATGATCTGCGCATGTGACTTTAATTTCAACAACATCTTCTTAAAGGGACTGATATAATTATTTTTATAATTATTTTACATACCTACGGACACTTTTTTTTCGAATCATCAGTGCAGGGAGTTACGAGTACAATCGTTACATATATGTTATAGTATTATTTATGACATCATAGTAGATTATGCGCCGCATAATGTTATCTATGACGTCACGTAAAGAGGCAAAAATTAAAATATATTTCCGGTGAAACGCTAGGCAGCCTGCTTGTATATATATATATATATATATATATATATATATATATATATATATATATATATATACTAGACTACGCGTGACCCATTGGGTCAGTATGCTATATTAGCTATGGAATTCATGTACGAGCGTGACACTTGTGACGTAAAGAAAATAGTCTTTTTTACATAACAGAAACATTTCTATGAAAGTATATAAAAAAGAAAAAAGAATATAGATAAATTTCTATGAGTCGTTCTGTTTATTATAATTGGTTATTTTTGGAAAAAAATTTACAGTTACTGAATTATAAGTGGTTGGCCATACTTATAGGTAAATGTGCACTGAACAGATACCATATTACTTATTATAGTTAAATTCAAATTTTGATATATCTGCTTTTTTTCTCATCGTTCATTTCTGTATTACGTCTAAGAGATTTTAAACCCCACTCTTCCGATGTTAAATAATAATTTCGAAATAATAACGTTAATATTTCAGTGCGCAGGTCATGCGCGCATGCGCAATCGGATGTCGTAAACCGGAAAGTGGGTTACATACATCGTGACAAGATAATTTGAGTTTTATTATTATATAGATATATGTAGTTGATTCATGCATGTTGTTCATAAATTTTCCAGAGATATGCTTGATTTGTACGGAAGTGCCAAGTGCTCCATCAGAGCTCGGAGAAAATCCAAAAGGGAAACATGCAGAACAAGAAGGGCAGCGAGTATACAAACATTTTTATATAAGAAAGAACGAATCAAATCAGTCTGCCAGGATGAGGCAAACAAACTGCTTTGAATATATACGTCGTGTTAGCAATCTTTAAAACAGAGGTTACAACAAAACAATGCCATAGTCGTTAACCAACTAACCATACCTGTGCTAACGCACAACTTTGACATGGAACATAAAGAGACTAGGCACTAAAACGCAAAAGATGTTGACACTGTTTATAATAACATACAGAAACTAGTGTTTGCTTAGGCTGTATGTGCCCAGAGGAGTAGGGGTTATTGGTCTCTCGGAAATTAACCATTAGCATCGTGCTACTATTGTAAGTATCGGGCAATATATCATGAGCTCCCAAAGTTCAAACCTCAAAATACTACATCAACATGGCAAAACCACAGCCAGTAGGATAATCTCCATCACGAAACAGGTCCATCGTTTTGGAAAAGACTGTTTTACAAATAATCATACGAAAACGAAACGAATGAGAAAAAATGTCTGCTACGGGAATAGCCCAAAAGATTAAGAACATTTGGGTTTTTTTTTTTTTTTTTTTTTTTGCAAAAATGTAAAGAATGAACCAACTAACAGCGTACCAAGTATTTTCTGGGTTAATTTATTTAGGACTATATAGTCTTGATTGAATGCATCCAAATAAATAAGCTGTTAGAGACTGACTAAAAAAGGATCGTTCAAGTATAACGAGGAGAGACTTCCACAGCTTGAAACAAAAAAACAAACAACATTAAAAAAAACTCAACTCAGGTGATTTGATTATAGCTGGCATTTATTTAATGTAACCGCCTCCAGCCTAATTCACCGCCTCGATACGGGTCCAGAACAAGGAGTATGCCTTTTCCACAAGTACCAACGAGAGCTCAGCGAATACTTGGCGGAAGTAGTCCTGCGCGTTCAAGTCGCGGTAGGAGTGGTTAAGCGAGAATAGGATACAATCGTAGTACTTTTTCTGAAGCCTAACCTGGGTTTCTTTGGGCATATAGACCGGTGCTGAGTTCTTCTGTCACACCCAGGGTCTGCCAGCCGCCGCCTGACTGTACCAGGAGATCACCACTTTACAGCACATCTAGGTACACTTTAGTGTTGCCTTTCAAGCTGACTTCGAAGATGTGAAATGGCATGATGTGGCTCTCACTTGAAACCACACCAAAGACCGTGGCCGGAAACTTTGTTTTTATCCCTCTGAGCACGTCCCTATTTTTCTTGGCAATGCACGGATGCATTTTGAGGGTGCTAGCAATTGTATTATTGTCATAACATAGATCGGTAGAGTATGAGTTGTACAGCAGCGATACACCAATCTCGCGTGTTGGAGCTTGTGTCACATTAAGACATGATAGAAGCTCATATTGCTCTTGGTATTTGTACAAAACTGGTCACCTAATAGATAGTCTGCTCTTAGAAAAGAAAACCGGTTTTATCAAACAGAAAATAAAATCATGTCATCTTTTCTAGGGCGACAAATCTATCGTTCTACACTTTAATTATTTCTCAAGATCAAGGCTTGATGACCGATGGTTTATAAAACATCAATGGTCTCAGGATTGACAAATGGAAAATTGAGAGAGTGAGCCATCTGACATCCAACTGTAAGGGTTTACTGGGGTACAGCTCCTATAGAACGCGACTTACATAAGTATGCAAGTATATCTCTGGACGGTCTGTAAAATATTGAATATAAAATGCAGCAGCAAGTCCTTGAAACAGACCAGAAAGTAAAGTTGGAAAACGTCATACACCATCGACTATGGCTATGCAATTTCTACAGCTACCTATCTTGATGACGAATCTATTAAACTTGACATAATTATGTGCGACAGGAAATTGATTTTGGTTGTTGTTTGGTTGTTTTTGTTTTACGGCATATCAACCCTTTTCGGGTTATTTAATGCCGAATCCAAAGATTTTGAAGAAAAATTTTTTAATAGAATATATTTATTGTTTTCAAGTCGGTTTCTATTTAACCCATAGTTGGGACCCTAACAGGTACTACGACTCTGGGTCAGAGTGGACCTGGGAGCAATGGCAATTAAAGGGTGGCTCCACACTCCCTAAAGCCCACAAGCTGGGGCCTTACCATTGGCTATAGTTTAAGGTCATATCCAGGACCCCCATTGAGGGACTTTTACCCTCTGCAGGGGGCAGTCGGTGTATTCTAATGCCCCACCGACAGGGCCCAAGAAATTGAAAGAAACAATATTAGTAGGGGATGTCTCCCTAATATGCTAGGGTAAACAGATCCAGCAGGGGAAAAATAACGAAATGCAAAAGTCTTATGAGTGACATGGATAGAAACAGGAATCTTAGGAAGATCGCTATCATTCCAGTAATTATAAGAATAAGTGAACTCACGAAGCAAAATTTAAAAATACTTGGCAAATATACTCAGTGCTCCAAGTGCAGGAGACATTAAATTTTAGATTTTGAATTTAACATTTTATTTTATAAAAATATATTTCATTTCTCCCATTTTAAAACCAGATGCCTTCGGTGGAACATAAGCTTTATTATGTCGATGGACGAGGAGGAATTTTATGTTTTGTCAACCAATTTTCCGAAGCATGACATAAAAACTTTTATGGGTACATAGTTTTATAACACTTTTGAATTAGACCGAACGTTGTGCCATAATTAATTGCTGAGGGTTTGGTTGTTGTTTTTTTATAGTTTAAAGATAAACCATTAAATAAAATCTTTTAAAAAGTTAAACATACAATTATATATATATATATATATATATATATATATATATATATATATATATATATATATTTACAAGAGTAAGATGATGCCTAGTATATATATATAAACAGAGACAGAAAGAGAAAAAGGCGAGAAAGAGTTAGATTACGTTTTATGCAGTTTAAGCAAATAAACAACACACTAAATCTGGTGTTTATTTTTTGATAATATGTTTGCTTGTTTGCTAGTTTGCTTGTTTGCTTGTAAGAAGATGACTGCCGCTTCAATCAGCATTTACTCGCCGCCATTTTACAGATCCGTCTGATTAAAATTAAGGTAGGGAAGACATTTAAAAATGTATCCGCTCTCTTCATCGGACGAAATGGTTTCCTTCAGAGGTCTTTTCTAAATCGTAGAATATGTAGTTTTATTTTCTTGCAATCCAATTGAAATCTATCTACACACACATACATATATATATTTTTATTTTTTACATGTAAATATTATCAAATTTTAACTAGACGTAAATAACGAAGTTTTTATTGTTTTACTAACTTTCACAGAATCCCCCAATTTTTAAAAACCACAAATCCATGTTTAATTGTACATATTCTATCCTTGATCCTGAATTCAGGATTTGATTGGTTTCTCATTCGTTCCTTGAACCCGCGAAATCTAAATAAAAGCTAAAATTAAGTTAGAATATCCTTAAAAAGCGAGACTCATTTAAAATAGTGCCCCTAAAATAGGCTAAAAACTAAGTTATAGGAAGATGTTCTTGACTGTAAAGGTTGTACGAAACTAAAAAATAAGTATAAATATGAGCTCCATTTAATATGGAGGGAAAAAATAAACGTGTTCACAACGGATTGAAGAACTTGTTGGGAATAGTTGTAAGCGTCTCTGAGGAGTGACTGGATGGAAGATTTACAGTTCTATGGACGAGAGGTAATTGTCCATCCTTTCACGAAACAGCTGTAAGAGCTTAACGCCAAAAAAAGTGAATTTCTATTCATATAGGTTGTGATTTTATTCAATTTACGTATATATATATATATATATATATATATATATATATATATATATATAAATTTATATATATGTATATACATGTATATATAAATTATACATGTATATATAAATTTATATATATGTATATACATGTATATATTTATATATATTTATATATATGTGTGTATATATATGTATACATGTATATATTTGCGTAGATGTATATATATATATATATATATATATGTGTGTGTGTGTGAGTGTGTGTGTGTGTGTGTGTGTGTGTGTGTGTGTGAGTATAAGAATTGTAAGAACAATTAATTTTAATCGGAATCGGGACCGAAAAAATAGGAAAATTTGGGGTTATCGGAATCGGTATCGGATTCGTAAAAAATTATGCTTATTTTCCGATGCCAAAACTGATTCTTTATATTGCCATTTTATTTAACTTTGTTGAAAGCAAAATATTCTATAACTGGGAATAATGATAAAATAATAAATATTTATTAATTTTAAACCAGCAATAAAACTTAAATCTATAGATTATCACCCAAAAGTGTATATTTACTTTTAGGAATATCTATACATATTTAACATGTGTCTCTACTGTAATACAGGAAAATAACAACTTTATAGTTAAATGTTTTAAACTGTATAATGAATTGGAATCAGAATCTGAAACTGTATCGGAATCCTGAATTTAGTAGGATTCAGTAATTGTATCAGATTGGAAAAGGTAGTATATATATATATATATATATATATATATATATATATATATATATATATATGCACATACTAGCTATATATATATATGCACATACTAGTTGGCAGCCTTGCTTCCTATCACCCTGGAAAATCTCATCGGTATGACCTGTATTTAAGAATTCAGGTTATCGGTCATCTCCCTCTCAGTACTGACCAATAACTCCCTGTGTGTCATGAGTAAGTTACTTGAATGTGTCATGAGTAATTTTACTTGTTAAATAGAGAAGTAGTCAACCACCTCAACAAAAATAATGTATCTGACATACAATATGGTCCCATTCTGCTAGATCTACAGCGGGTGTGTTTACTGTTATTTCTCATAAGATTAGTGAAGCTCTCGATGGAGGCTTCCTTTCTAGGGCAATTGCTCTTGACATAGTAATGGCTTTTGGTAGAGTATGGCAGAAAGGTTTATTTCACAAGATCTCTAACTATTGTATATCTGGAAATGCCTTTTCAGTTATTTAATCGTTTCTCTATGATAGGTTCATAAGAGTAGTGGTTGATGGGCAGAAATCAGAATTTCATTGCTGGAGTCACTCAGGGATCCAACTCTCTTCCTGATTGACATGAATAATCTTCCAAATCATATCCTTAGATCATTCGTAGACATTTTTGTTGGCGACACTATCATCTATGGCAGTACATCAAAGGCCGTAAATGACCAGGTTCTCTCTGATTCTCTCTCCTCTGACCTTGAGCATGTGATAAAATGGGTGAAAAAGTGGCTGGTTACTTTTTAATGCATCTAAAACCAAGCTTCTATCTATACATAATCAACGTTCCGATTCCTATCTGGCATCAATTGAAATGAATGGCTCTTATCTTGGGGGCACTCTGTGTTTTGACAAGCTTCTGATCTGAAATTGAACACGTACATCAAATCCGTTGCCAAGGTCGCTGGAAAAATGGTGGGATCTGTCCATCGATTCAGTAGATATCTACCTACTGATGCAATTCTCTACTTATATAAGAGCCAGATACGTCCAATGATGGAGTATTGCTGTCACATCTAGGCAGGACCTGCTATGAAGACTTTATCCTGCTTGACAGAGTTCAGAATAGACTTCGTAACCTAGTGAGAGATGCCCTTTTCTTTACCATGCAATCTTTTTTCTCACAGAAGAGATGTTGCGAGCCGGTCTCTGTTGTATGTTGTTTTCATGGCAGGAGCTCGTTTGAACCCCAATCTATGCCCCCCTTGCAAAACATTCACGAGAAGCACTCGTCGGGTTGAAAACATTATCAATAATTTCCCCCTCTCTTTATCTGTGCCTAAACCTAAACGTAGACTCCATTAACAAAGCTTCTTTCTTAGAACTGCACACCTGTGGAACTCTCTTCCGTTTACCTGCTTCCCAGCTGACTACAGTATGTCCGTCTTCAAGTTCAACGTAAACAAGTTCTTGATGAGCCATTCCCATTAAGTAATCCAATTTACCAAATTTACGCTACTAACGATTACTATGATATTGTCCTTTTGACTACTGTACACTCTTTAACCCTTATCCTCGAGTGGCTTCTGGGCTTTGATAAGTGGTGATTCCTTTGTAAAAAAAATAAAACAGGCCCGCGGTACAGAATTCTAGGAAAGTAGGTTTGTCCATAGAAGTTGGGTTTAGATTTAGAACTATATAAAAAGTGGGGGTAATATATCCACAGTGGTTGAAGATAGTGTTCATTGTGAAAAAATAGGATGAGTGGGCATAGTTTAATGTTCAGTGGAGTATTGTCTATGAAAATAACGATAGAACAGACAAGATAGCAAGGTCGCCTCTTTGTGAGTAACTGTTTACAGGGAAGAGAAAAAATACTTGTAAAACAGGAACAGGAATTAAATGTTTAAGATTTAAGGAGAATCAGTTGAATATTGAAAAACCATTTACGTTATAAAATTAAAATTATAAAATCAATATCAATAACGGATCATTAAAAATCTTACGATACTGATGAGTCTAAATTGAGATTTTTTTTTTTTTTGCATTAATGAATTAATATTTCAACCATTGTTATCTTTAACAAAATTTTGATATTTTGCAAAATTATTTAAAAATAAAAAGAATATTAAATGACAACAGTCACACGTTCGATGTTGTCTATTTAGAATCAGATGGGCCGTTTGTCAGCGTCAATCTTAAATGTAATTGCGTAAAAACCATTTATGTCTCATATTACATTTGGTTAATCCTTCGGAGATGCTGCACTTAAAATCATCGCTTTCTTTGGGTGGTCCTGCCAGAAAACATGGCGCCTTCTAAACCTAGTTCTATAGAAATTATTTTAAGGTTACACAGTTAATAAATCTATACAGACAAACACATCTATATAAAATATGAATACTTTCTCTCTCTCTCTCTCTCTCTTTCTCTCTCTCTCTCTTTATATATACATATATATATATACACCTGTTTTATTTATATATATATATATATATATACCTCTCTTTATTTATATATACGAGCAAAATTACCCGTCGTTGACTGAGTTCCAAAATAGCCTACAGAAAATGGACTCTGATTTATGAAAGTACGATAGGTTATGAAAAGGAAGGGTTGTAAATTTGGGTTGAATTTGGGGGTATCAAAACCAAAGCAAAATATGATGAAAGTAAAAATAAAATAGATAACCGTCATAATTTATTATATCATACCTGTTCACACTGAAACACCTATCACAATTTTCTGTGGATCTATATAAAAAAAAACCTTGTTAAACTTTGTGGCATATTTCCATTCTATGGAAGTCAGGCGTGAACGAACACCCCATAATTTTATTATGCCATATTTCTCAAAAAGTGATACATAATTATCAAAGTGTACTTACCCAGATAGATATGAAAAGTCTTTATTAAAGTGTGTGCCTATATTTCCAGTCTATGGGGGCCAGGCGCGAACACAGACCCCACAATTTTATTATACCATCCCTATTTAAGTTGAAACATCAAAGTATTCTTATGTACATCTATATCAAAAAAACTTGTAAACGTTTTTTTTTTTTAATTTTTAATTTTTTTTTATTTCTATACTTTGTTGACCAGGCGCGTATGCAGACCCCACAATTTTAATAAAGCACCGTTCTTTCAGATTAAACATACCCATTCCTGTGTCTCGATACATCTTCTATCATTATATGTAATCAGTTTTTTTTTAAATAGTCAACCATATAGGAGCCTATTCGTGACCAGATACACACACACACACACACACACACACACATTTATATTATAGATGAAAGTGTAAAAATTTTTTTTAAAAAAGACAAGACGGAAAAGCGTAATAAAAAAGGGGGCATGCACAGGGAAAATAGAGGCCTGAGAGTAAAAAGTGAAGGAACTGATTCGCTTTCTGACTGTTTTCGGTAGCGCTACGCCGGAAATTAGGACATACGTTAGCTGACCAAATTACCTTTCCAAACAGTAAAATTACTCACGCAGCATAAATATTTTAATTTTTAATGCGTTTCACATGAATTATACGTCGCTATTTATTTTACTTATTTTTTTTTACGTATTTTATGTTTACAAGGTCTGTGGTGTTAAGTTTTCTCGAATTTTACGGTCAAACTTTTTTCTATTCGTTAAAAGTAGCCGTTTTATCTCTTCTTCTTCTCTATCTCTTCTCTTCTATTCTTCTTCTATTCTTTTCTTTCTTCTATCTAGTCTTCTTCTCTTCTCTTCTCTCTTCTATCTATTCTATCTTCTATCTTCTTCTATCTATCTATCTTCTATCTATATAAATAAAATGAACTCATTTTTCCCGTCTGATTTTGACATTAATAGGATTAAAAATCAAGATATTTCATGCAAATATAATATGCACAAACGGCAGAACAATATCTGAGGTGTGTTATAGGCTTATTATTTCTCAAATTCGTCGATAATCTTAGATTTCTATACTTTTTCTGCTGAGAAGTCACGGCCAAAATCGGTTAAGATCAATGGAAGTGGTAAAATATTTTCTCTCTAATAAATTCCTCCTCCCCCTGCCACCACTTAACACCGTTTAGGGATCGTTCACAAGGAATAGTTGAGAAGAGAACACCGGTTTGGCTTCGTAGTTCTTTCATGTGAAGTTATTTAAAATCACTAAACTAAGCTGCAGTGCTCTGTGGCGTAGTGGTTAGCGTGCTGGACAATTCATATTATATTTTCACGTTCGCGCCGACCTACCGTAGTCGTTTTTTTTTTTTTGTTTTTTTTCCTAAACAACTGGAATGGTGGCCGAACTGTTAACGTTGCAGATGTTTTTTTTTTGTTTTTTGTTTTTTTTCACACTTTATTTTCCTACTTTTACTCATGACTCCGGGTTTGATCCTTCCTACTTACCTACCATAACATTAGTTAAAACTCCCCCCCGTCCCGGAAACAAACACTCGGGCAACGCCGGGTACCCCCGCTAGTATAGGAAATATAGTATATTTGAAGAATACGGACCATCTTGTAAGTAATATTTTAGTTAAATGATATTATTACTTCTGTTTATTTAATTGCTAGGTAAAAATACAGAATAGTTTTAAAAGGTCCCGTCTCCATGTCAAAGTGAGTTTTTAATAAAAACGTTATCATTTGAGCATAGTTTGCATTCTGCATAATTTATGTGTTGTTTATATATAGTTGTTAATTGAAAGAGTTCCTGTTGTTTATATATAGTTGTTAATTGAAAGAGTTCCTGTGTGTGTTAACTATTCTGAACATTCCCCATCAACCCATATCAAGACAAACCCAGTCTTACTTTCTGTCGTATGTTATTTGCTATCTACATTCTTAATTTCTTCTTTGTGTCACGTGTTTAAAAAGACTAAAACCCCTAACCTGCCGATATATCCTCGAATGGAATCGCATTTAATCCGGTGTGTGGGCCGTTGAGTAAATGCCATTTTACGCGAGAATTCTGACGTGCCACATTTCGACATCCGACATCGTCATTTTAACCTCTTCTAGACACACTGCTTATTAAAAGGCATCTGGATTTGTTTAGGCCACAATTCAGTCGACATGCCGGCCGTTATCGCGACTTAGGTTCCGAAGCGAACGAACAGCGAGAAACGTGGGCGGTCTTTGATTCTAACTTCTTAACTCTGTCGCCACGTCGTCAGCTATTGATATGATCGACGTCGCCGTGTCTATTTGCATGTATCCCGTGATTCTCCTCGCCTGCCACGGGTGTAATTCTAACGATCTATTTGCTAAGAAAGAATGGGTAAACAGTAGGACGTAATTCTTTGGTCTCGGAACTCTTTTACTTTTCTAACCGTTTTTTCGTGCTCCGTCATTTCTACCTAAACGAGATGAAAAAACACAGAAATAATGAACAGAATATTAGAAAAGAAACAAAATCAAAGTTGTTTAAGGAGATACATCAATATCGAACCTATAAACACTACAAGAAAATGTGAATAAATACGGAGAAAATGTGAAGATAGATTCAATTACATATTCTAGATTTAATCGTTGCTAATTCCGCTTGATAAAAGTCGTGCTTCCGAATAATACTTACCCGCGATAATGCCAGTGAAGTCAATTGCTTAGAGCGTGTGTCATCAAACTAGAACCAGCTCGCAAAATCCGGTCCGCCAACAGTTTTGATCGATCCTTGATCTTGAAAACAGGAAACATGACCATATAATATAAACTGGAAAATATTAGTAAACCCGTGTTTCTTCAGCCCCCATAAATACATGTATATAATAAGACGGCAAACCAGAAAAATGACCGCATCAAAGCCCTAAGTAAACCGTGTTCTGCTACATATTGTCAGGTAACGTCAGGAAGAAAAACAGTAAATAAGTAGCACACACAGAAATGGATTCAAATGTTAAGAACTTGGTATTTCCGTCTATTGTGTAACGGAATGCATAATTTGACCCAGCAATATTTGAGAGGATATCGATCAGCAATTGAGATAATAGACAAAAAAAAATATTAGATATTCTAATGAAAAGAATGTGATTATGAATAAAATTGTCACAGTTCAATCGAATTAAGTTCATGGTATAAAACTTTATTCGCAATATAACTTTATAACTATAAGGAAGACTTTCAGTGTCACAAATTTATTCTTTTTTTAATTAACAGTACTGAATAGTAATCCTCTCTCTCTCTCTCTCTCTCTCTCTCTCTCTCTCTCTCGCTATCTCTGTGTTAAGAATGGCTTTCAAAAAATAATCCAGTAGAACCTCAGGATACGGTGATTCTAAGATATGTTTTTTCAGATTACGATATGGAATACTGTTTTTTTTCGACCCCTGGTTACGGCATTTGACTCGCCTTACGGTGTTATTTATAATGTTAGTTGATTATATACATGTGTATTATATACTCTATTGTATTTTGTTACTAATTTTAACGCCGTATCCAGGGGTTGTACTTTATTACGATTTCATTACGACAACCCAATGCATAAGCTTATTTAGAAAGCTATTCTTAATATGGAAGGGACCTTTATGAACTGTTCTTTATTTTCACTTAATAATATAATAAATCAGTTAGTAAAGAAAATGTATTTCAAAACATGGAAACCCAGAAAAGTAAGTGACCCAAACAGGAAACTGAATCTGACCGGATGCCATCTAATGCGGACTTTGAGTTACTCGTGCTTCTGGTTTACGTATAAGACTACGAGTGCGAACCATCATTCAAAATTGACGCAAAAATTATTCTTCGCTAATGTTCACATACATGTTTACATGTGAATATGATTATCATTTCTGATAACCGAAATAAAACAAAAACGACTGTTAGACTGGAGAATGTCTGTTCGAATTAATTAATTTGTTATTTTCATTTATCGCTTTCCGCACCACTTGAGCGCCTAGAAAAAGCACAAGTTTTATTCGTCAATTTTGGTGTACCAGCACGAATTTATATTCATTGATATTCAAATAAATACAGAAAATAATAGTCTTTATTATGTAGAGAATGGTTTTGAGTATCATCAATAAAGGACTTGGAATTTTTTAATACACGGCTTGCTTTACTAATTATGTGAAGACTAAAAAATTTATCGAGAAAAAGTTATATAGTTAAAAACAGTTAGTAATAATGTTAAAATATTAATTAATGTTTCAGCACTAGTAATTAAATTCCGAGCAGTCGTGGATAATTTGTCTTTATATTCCATACAGAATATAAACCCGATCTCCATCCATCTATCCATCTTATTATTCAAATCGCTTCAAACAAGGCGTGAAGCCACTTGAAGTAAGGAGCTGACAGGGACGAAATCTACCAATTAAACATTGTCTTGAAACATGAAAAGCTATAGTTAGAAAGAAAAACAATCAGCTGTAGAGTTTCACTAACCTGCAAAAGAGGTTACTGGAATAATAAGCTGAATTACAATGAGATATCAAACCAGCGAATTGGTGAAGACAACTAGACCAGCGAGTAAAACGAGCTGAAGCAAATGAATCAAGGAATTAAACATACAATCATGAATGACTTATTTGATAATATGTTATGCATTTATAGAAAAGATTGTCGCCGGTAGCATCCTGTCAGTAAGAAAGGGGTTGAAGAGAAGAAGAATGCGGGTTGTATATCAAATCACAGATGCATTTCTGCACTATATCAAAAACCGTCCAATGGGATAAATATTCACCAGCCTAACATAACAATAGTATTTTGTACGTGGTTTGATAGTAAATCTGTAGAGATACAAAAATAGCGTCAGAAGTGAGAAAATGTTTATAATGATAAGAAATTACTTTACACAAAAATAGTTTATGCAGTTAGAACAACTATGAAACTAGTGGCTTTGGTTTTGTAGAGCTGGCCCATCGGTCTATTCATTCCTTCGAATTCCAGGCTACCAGGCATTCCATCTTGTTTCGCAAGGGCTTAATTTGTTTTGCTAATTGTCTAAGGCGTTCGCTACCCGAGACGAGCTCATGCTTTTTTTGTAGGTCAGACTCTCCAAACCCAACCGGATCTTTTTGTTAGACTTCGTAATAAGGAGATAAATATATATTGCATTTATCTTCAATTTTACAGTAAAAAATAATTTCTTTATGTAAAATATAAACATTTCTGGCACAAGGCAAAAATCGAGTTTGGAGTGAAATGGGAGTCGAGTCTTGTCCGCTTGATTTACTCCCTACACTTGTTTCAGTTAGCAAAATCCCACATTCACTCTCTGAAAACCCCTACTCCACATTATCACCAATTGATATGATGTTCTTTATTATTTACAAAGCGATATATCTAAGACATTCATTAGTTGTAGTAGGAGGAACTAAAACCAACAAAAATGTGCGTAGTTGATGAAATTGGAACACTCTAAACACGTGCGTTGCATTTACGGTTCAGTTTGAAGTTTTCACATCTATAGATTGCAAAAATGCACCTGCAAAAAGTCAGAGGTTTCGCCCAGAAGATGTTGGAATTCATATATGATAGTAATAGTCCAAATAAAATAAATAATATTGAGTAGACACGTTAGTTCTAATGGTTATATTTTTATTATTTTAAAGTTTTAAACTTATAATGTCTTCAAATTTTGCAACTTGTGTTTTTTTCGCAAATACTATATTGAAATTAATTTGTAATCTACCTTTTTACTTAATTTATTTTAATATCTATTTATTTCAGATCATGAAATTGAATGCCAGTTAATGTAAATGAAAATGTGGAACAACTGTTTGATTTTAATCCATACTTTAATGCAACAAAAGCTGCTTTCGTGCTGTGTATGAAGAGAATGACATTTGTATTGCAGGTTAAACATGGGTCTGAGTGATATCAGGGGTTCCTGATTAATGATACAGACTGAAAACCTGGGTCGAATCCACTTCGTTCAACAGGAAAGCATTTACTCATGATTTTTTTTATTTGATCAGGGTCACTTCCGTTTGAAAAAGATTGTACTTCCGCATATCCCTTAAACGTGATAATGCCAGTAAATCATGATCATACAAACTACAACCTTCTGACTATATATGGTCCTTCCGCTGTACTGTACAGAATATAACATAGATGGGAAAACCTCTGCAAACTAGCGTTTCCTCCTTATGACGTTGATAGCCTTCTCATCATCCCTTGTGTAATTACTTGATGTATCAAGAATGAGAGTTCAATAGAAACGTTGTTTTAATTTTAATAAAATAAAATACGCATCAAGTGCGCTTGAAACCAAATCACAACGTAATGTTTGGAAAAATACCTTGTGATTTGGTGTCAAGCGAACTTGCTGCGTATTTTATTTTATTCAAATTAAAACAACGTTTCTATTGAACTCTCATTCTTGACGCGTTACCTTACGCACAGTTCAAACATTTCAAAATGCAACCGCCAGATACAACGCGCGGCTCTATACAAACAGACTTCTTTCTCCAAATTTACAACATAGCAAGGAAGAAGAAAAGGAAAAAAAGAAACAAAACAACACACTGAAGATGGAGTATACCTCCGAAATATATTAGTGATAAATTTCACACAAGTAAGATATTTGTTTATTTTCCTAATATTACTTTGTGATTTGGCTTTCAAGCGCACTTGATGCGTATTTAATTTTACTTGGTGTATATTTAAAAAAAAAAAGAATTCTGGCTAGAAAGATACGGGAGAAATCAATGCGAACAATATGATCACTGGATTCTTTAAAAATGAATGAACAAATAAGGAAACTGTGACGCACAAAGACGCCCGTTTTTGTGGCCGTTATTTGAATTTGATATAGAGCGACCAAATCAACTTGTTAAACGATAAGCGAACTGGCTGAGAAAATCGAATGCTCACACACACAACTACAGAGGCAAATCTTCACTCGATTGTAAAGATTCGAAAATGCGGAGCATGATTTCAGTATCGACAAAAACAAACGTCAAAGAGCTATAAACTTTTCTGATTTGCTTCCGAGTCAAGGCCCAGCGCATAGACGCAAGCAAGGACATCTCTACTCTTTATATGTACTGTCGACGAAAACCGGTGTCTGTACATAAATAAGAAGAAACGTGAGAAATTACTTACGATAAAAAAAAGCGACACGATGCCGTTGAGTATTTTATTTTGTAGTCGCTTTAATGTTTCAAGCGTCGTAGCCATCTGATGATTAATTAATGGATAAAGTTACATTGCTATTGCGGGGAATCCACCGTTAGGTGCAATTTCGATCCGCAATCGTCTCATCTCTTTGATATGTACGCGGCCTTATCGATCAATATGGTTTTATCAAAATAATAAATATGATATTGATCTGAAAGAAACATTCTATGAGCATGTAACACGATTTATTATTAAGAGGAAAAAAAGGTAAAATGTTGTCGTTAAACAAAGGTTCACACGCTTAGCCAGACATGGTTAAAAACTAACGGCGTGAAGGCATTATATATAAAGCAATACACTATATATATATATATATATATATATATATATATATATATATATATATAGTGTATTGCTTTATATAACGGTTACAGCCACGAAGAAATGCGTTCATATTGACACACTTATTTACTCGCGTAAGCTGCTGTAATGTTTATATACGTTTATTTTTTATGAGGTTTTACTTGTAGTGAAAACTTTTAACACATATTGGTTCTAAGTTCATATAATAAACTTAATTTGTCGATATATATATATATACATATATATATATACATATATATATATATATATATATATATATATCAGTAAATAAGAAGGAAAGGAAAATGAAAGTACAAACACTACATATTATTATACATAGATTTCTTCATTTATTCGGCAAGGGTACGCATTAATCTAGGGATGTTGGGTAACTGGGGACTCTTTATGTCATTGCATTTCGAATCATAATGATATAGTCTCATTAGGAGCGAAATAGATTGTAAAGGCTGTTTGGGGGAGCTCATATGATATATGCAAATGCATTATGTAATAGATGTATGCATATAGAATATTTGTTAGAGTAGGTTTAATATATGTGGGCAAAAGCTCCAATACAATATTGTTGAGCTTTGTATGATCCCATTAAGTCTCTCCCCCCAAAATTGAATTTATTTGTCCATTAAATTCAACATCGGTTCTTAGTGTGGGGAATATCTCGTTTTCCAGAGGCTAGGGGGCACTAAGAGAGGTACAGGTATGGTATGAAGGATGATAGTTATCTAAGTCATGAAGGATTTCTCCTCCACTGATTGAGTTATAAAAAATGTGAGTCTCTGAATTTCAGCAAAATGTTGTACTATATATATATATATATATATATATATATATATTTATACTAACAGTTCAATTCAGCTTTGCTCGGTTCGTATGTACTGTTAATAGCTTTATGAGCATATGTATACATATATATGTATTTAAATGTTTGACTCATGTCTAGGTAACCTACATCTAAAATTTCAAGTTTTTGAACCCTAAATTTTTAGAAGAGTTTGGTAGAGTCTTCAAAGGTAAACCTAGTCAACTTTAACCTGTCAGCAGCAAAATTTTCGCCCAAAATTGATTAAAAAGCTTGCTGTATGTCTCAACACTCTTTATGTATTAATTTCAAATATTTAGACCCAAAATTTCCTGTATAGTTTGCTAGAGACCGCAAAAATCAAATCTTTCGACCCCTTGACAGACAAATTTTGGGCAAAAAAACGATTAAAAAGCTGGCCCCGTGTCTGAATATCCTTTTATGTGACATTTCGAATGTTTAGACCAAAAATTGGCTGAATAATTTGGTGGAGACCGCAGAGGTCATTGTTTAAAACTTTGACACTAATTTTGACCCCTTAACATTTATTGTTTTGCGCTCAAATCGAATCCAAAAGTTTGCTCCATATCCAAGTAACCTAAATTTAAAATTTCAATGTGTAGACTCAAAATTAGCGGAGGAGTTTAGTAGAGTTCTAAAAGTTATATCGTTGAAAGTTGATACCTTGACAGTAAAATTTCTGACCGAAAACCGATTAAAAAGATTTTCCCAATCTTCAATGCCGCTTATGTCAAATCTCGAGTCTGCAGACTGAAAATTGACGGAGTAGTTTGGTAGGGAAATGTACACACATAGACACACACAGGCAGAGAATTTCACATTTATATATATATATATATATATATATATATATATATATAATAAGCAGAGTATTTATATATATATAGAATGTATATATATATAGAATTTATATATATATATATGTACAATAAGCAGATAATTTATATATATATATAATTTATATATATATACAAAAAGCAGAGAATTTCATATATATATATATATATATATATATATATATATATATATATATATATATACAATAAGCAGAGGGACCCAAGTTTGCCCAGGATTGAATGAAGACTAACGAATGTTCCACGCCATTCTTGTCGAAGAAATCAGTGAAATTTGTTATTTTTCAATCGAGTTGATTGATAGCCTACCCTAGTTGTGACCCACTACAGGACATTGGAAGGATACTTCAGATGCTTACTCTCCAAGTTCATACACCATTGTAGTTTACATTGCATTGTAGAGAACCTACTGTGGATTTAAAATATTTTTATATAATGGCTTGAATTCAAGTTCAAATTTCGGTGTAAAGTTTCTTTATTCAATTGTGCTCTAAGCAAGAACTATTACTTCGAAGGCGTCCCTGTCTTATGAAAGAACCTATTGTAGATTTTATACGCCGTGGCCTTCTGCTTGTGCGGTGATGAAACCTCTCAAATGCACATGTGATTTTATTTGTTCAAAATCGGGCAGTTTCTTCTTTAATCGTATTTTTCGATTATCAATTAACGATTTTCGATACTTATCAGAGGAATTCCGATGTAAAACCTATCTAAGACCACTTCCAGACACATAAAGTGTATTTGGATGATTTTTTCTAAAAAGCGGCTCAGTTATTTCGGAGTCTATAGAGAACGAACTCATACACTCACACAAATTGTCATTATATTTAGCTATATATATATATATATATATATATATATATTATTACATTATTTTAAAATCGCACAGGAATTAGCTCAACGGTGTATAAATTACTAGATCTTAAAATATAACGATAAAATAATGATTTAATAATCATTTCGAAAATGCTTTAAAACCATTTTAATTAATACAATTGTTTCGGTCATTTTAAAAGATACAGTTTCTTGTATAGCAAAACTCGTGGTTCTTTTACAAAGTTTTGATTTTTTGTCATCAAGATTAAGCCCCCCTTGGAAAAAAAAAACAACAAAGGTTACATTCAAAATGACTTACTTTTAAGCGTCAATAAAAAGTAATTCCGATCCGAACAATGTATTTTCTGAAAGGAAGTAAATCGAATTATACTTTAATCTTTTTATACTTTAATCTTTAATAACAGCAGCTATCTACAAAGCAAAGTGACGAACAAAATCTAACATTGATTTTGTTGAATAAAGCTATTGATACAAAAAATAGCCTTTTATAAGAGAATTAACTTTATATATGAGAATATATATATATTTGTTTTATGTGTATGTTGTAAAACACTTTTGAATTATAATTATAGTTTAAGAGCAGCTGATTCTCTTTCGATATGGTTTGTTTTGTTTTTAAGATTAAATGATAGCTTTACGAATTGGGCTTACAAACTTTCATCGTATCTGTTTATGGCAATAATTGCGTTGTCAAATATTGTAAGTGGTTTATGGTGAGTTTGTGTCTTTTCGTTTCCTCTCAACGTATCATTTATGCTCCTGTATATGCGACCGCACGTGCGCCTATGCGTACGTTAGATTGGGTAGGAACAAGAGTCGAGGTCGATTGGTGTTTTGCGTGTACGGTAATGCGTGCACCACATTCAGTGCTCTTATGTGGGCGTGGGGCTGGATGTGACTAACGGACACTTTAATGGGACCGGGAAGAGCATACGAAATGTAACCGACAAATACCAGAGGGATGAATGGAATACTTTTATTTCCTTCTGCTACACAATATAAATATATATATATAATACAAGGAAGTCGATAAAAATAAGTGCTACCCTGCGTAGAAAGACGAAGCTGAGAAACTCTAGAACGCAAAATGTGATAAAAAAAAAAGAGTACTCATAAAAATTAAGTAAAAAAGAAGACAGAAAGGCACCACGTCATCCCATAAATTTTGTTCGGATTTTATGTTTTTAAAAGTTAGCAATGTTTCTTTTTTTCTTTTTTTACATAGGAGTCACCACTTCTAAAGGCCAGGATGTTACTAGAGGATAAGTGTTAATGAATGTACAGTAGTCAATGGGACAATACTGTAGCAATAGTTAGTAGTGGCATTTTGGTAAATTAGATTACTTAAGGGGACGGCAAGAATTTGTTTAAGTCGGACTTGAATACGATCCCAAATTGTAGTCAGATGGAAAGCAAGCAAATGGAAGAGAGTTCCACAGGTGTGCAGTTCTAAGAAAGAAGCGTTTTTCATTTAATCTACATTTAGTTTTAGGCACGGATAAAGTGTGGGGGAAATTATTAATAGTGGTTTCAGGGAGACGAGTGTGTTTCGTAGATCGGAGCTCTGACGAGAACTTGCGATCAAAGTAACATACATACATACATATTTTATTCTGAATTATTAGATGAGGATTTATAATTTAGATTTTTTTATAGATTATTTGAACTAATGTTCTCATCTTGAGTTTTATATGAACAACGTTTCGGTCGATGATACCTCCGACCTTCTTCAGATGTATTTTGTCGGACTTTGTAAGTCCTCTGTCGAACTCTAGCATCTACACGTAATTTTTTTAATGGAAAGCTTTATTTAATCCACGAGGATACGTTTAATGCTCACAAAAGTCACACTAGAATTGTCGGCAAGGAGATGTGGCGTAACTGATAAAGTAATTGAATTTGATCTAGAAAAGTTCAATGAATGTACTTCGAAATCTAGTGGGAGATGCCTTTTCTCATCCCTAATACTTCTTTCCCGCTAAAGAGACGTTACAAGTCTATCTCTAATCTACCGTTAATTTTATGCAAGGTGTTCGAATGAGTTTCAATCTATGCACCCCCTGTATAACATTCACAACAAAACTCCTCTATCCACAACCACTGTAAACAGTCTATCTATCTATCTATCTATCTTTTTCAATCTAAATGACATTTTCCTGAGAAAAAAATATTTCCTAGAAATGCTTGTCTATGGAACTCAATACCACAGAGGTGTTTCCCAGCTGATTTCAACACGGCCATTTTCAAGTTCAATGTAAACAAATACTTGTTAGGTTGTCCTCCAAAATAATCCAATTCAGTCAAATCACTAATATCATTACCAATCAACACAGTGTTGTCCTACCATCCACTTGTCACTTATTTAATCGAATAGACAATGGGTATTAATAAGTGGTGACACCTGAGCAACAAAATTAAAAAGGTTCAATTTTAAGAAAACAGTAAAAATAGTTAAAAATGTCGCACCTCATCCGTTAAAAGGCTTTATAAACGTTTGCATGTAATAACTTAGAAAAAAACTTCGTGCAGTATGTGGGAGTAACGTCACGATAAAACTTTGGCCCATCGTTATGTTGTCAAGCAGAGATATACACCGTCACAACTCACGTTCTTGAACTACAAGGTTCATTCCAAAAGTAAGGCTTCTTTTTAACTCAAAAATTAAAAGGTGTAAGATCAACGAAGCCGGGAGTCGTACTATTAAAATGAGCGACCTTTTTGTGCTCTCACATTCATTTTCTACATAGTTATCACCATTCTCAATGCACTTTTGCCGTCGATTAACGATGCCTGCAGGACGGTCTTTGTTACTCAACTATCTGTCATCACTCTGAAATCGATGAATCCATCTCCTAACTGTGATGACATAAACAGACGCCGGTGAATGTTGATTGCTTCAATTTTTTCTGCATCAAGAAATTCCATAACACGCCCATGGCAGGTGATTTTTTGTATAGTCGTTTGGGACGCCCTTTTATCCTAGGGGGGGGGGGTTACAAAAAATATTTTCATATTTAATCGCCTTTTTTTGTCTTTTACATTTGATTTTGATTTGTATTCAAATTTGTAAAACATTTTTTCATTCTATGTTTTATGTTCTAAGCATGTCAATTTAAAGTCCATTACATAATAGTATAGCGGCCTCTGACTATAATAATATTATGTGGATTATTTGGGCTACTGTTCTCATCTTCAGCTCTATTCTCTCAAAGTTTCGAGCGATGTAACTTTCCGAATTTCTATTCATTTTTTTTTTTTATCAAACTCGTGAATCTCTAGAGAATTTCGAACAGAGCCCTTTATTTAGTCCAAAGAGGTAGCTTGCTCTCGTTCCCTCAGTCATCGCCGGGTAGCAGTCGCAGGTGTATTTTTAATATCGCACGAACTAATATTGAAGTGTCAGCCTTCAAACGAGTTCACTTATAACGGAATTTTACTTAGCACTTTATCCATTACACCAAGCATCTGTCAGACAAGATGACAACAGTATTTTGAAGAATGCGAATATAATCTATCTACTTGATCGGGCTCCTTGCCCGGACCAATATGACTCTCTTTCTCTCTCTAGAATTCCCTGTTTTCCATTAGTTGCTCCAGATATTCAGGATCACAGTAATGTGAAATTTGCTTATTGTACGTTGATCTAGGTCGCCTTATGCCCGTGCCGTGAAGTCCATAGCAATACATTTTTCTGCAGCTCTCACTTGTTCCTCTGGCAATGATCAGCAAATCGTAGACGTCGCTCCCTGATGGTAGTAGATATGGCAGGTAGGTTACCATAAAGTTGTTACTTCGTGAGATGATCTTGTCGAGATATAATTAACATTGTCTGTAGCATCCGTGCAGCCTAGGTTTCTTTCTCATCTTTTGCTGAGTGCCCAGGTGGTAGCAACGTAAACAAGGACAGACTCTGCCATTGCTCTCAAGAACTACCTTTTCAGGTTGTCAGTTAGCCTTGAGGTTCATATTGATCGCAGCTTATCTAATGCTGCCGAAGCTTTTGAGAATTTCCAAATTATTACAAGTTATTAATCCTCATCTAAAAGAAAGTCAGAGACAAGGATTTCTTCTTCATCAATCACAGAAATTGTCTTGTCAAATTATTTATATGAAACAAGTATAATTCTCCAAAATTGTCATCGAGAGAATCGCTAATAAAATACTATTTTTTCGCATTCCAGTCCTTTCCTTTATTCATACTTTGTAATTCCTCCCCATGCATTCCGCTTTGAAGTTTAATTTTCTTGATATTTAATGCTAAATCAAAATGTTTATTGGGAATATAAAATAACGTAAATAATATATAAAGTGACGTGTAAAAGCCTGCACCTATAGCCAACCTACTATACGGATTCTCTCGTATTATAACTAATCAACAGAAGGATTCCTGAGTTCTACCGAATACAGCAGAAGAAGATCGGAGGTTACACCGACCGAAACCTTTTGAGGAATCCAAATGATACAAGTGCCCGATCCTTATCTCAAACATCTAGAAAAGTAATACGGATTATTTAAACGTGATTTTAATCATGTTTGAGAAATATCTCCAATTTATTATTTCTTCAACGTGACATACAATTAAGAATTCGAAGAGAGGTTTAAACGGGTTTTTAAACTGCGTAACACATTGCGAATAATGTTTTTAGGTTATTGCTTATTTCAAGGACATGAATTTGACACTGATCTTGTTGAATTGTGACTAAATTCCTTGGATTGGGGTTCTTTCTATTTTTTTCATAGAGACATCGTAATCAGTGGGGGGGGTTGCCAACAAACAAGTGCTTAAAAATCTGAGAACGTAAAATTACAAGTAATTTAAAACAAAACAAAGTGGAGCATGCATAGTCTCCCATGAATGCACAGTTAATGACGAGTAAAAAAAATGACAAAGTTCAGCAAACGGTGCAGTTTTAGGCCTTAAAATATGTAAATTTCACTTCTGCGCCATGCAAAACAATATGATTAAGTCCATCATTTGTTCCATCCCTACATTTAGCCTAAAAAGTCCCCAAGACCTTAACATATTTAAATTTGAATTGCACATATTAAAAATGAATAAGTTTAGTATCCCCCCTTTAAGCCCCAAAAGTTCCCAAGGGACATCAAATCCTGGTGAAAATGAACAAACAGTGCAGTTTTAGGCCTTAACATATGTAAATTTGAGTTCTGCACCATGCAAAAAAAGAAATGATTAAGTCTATCATTTGCCCCCATATTTAGCCCCAAAAATCCCCAAGGCCTTAACATATTTAAATTTGAGTTTAGCCCCATTGGAAACTGCTAAATAGACATACACAGAAAATTTGGGACAAATATGGTAAACTAGTCCCAAAAGTGGAGTGTTTTTATCAGCCCTAAAAGAGCCCCTGGCGCACACACAAGAGTTATCGCAATTTTTTTTGACACAGTGGTCACCACTTATCAAGGCCCGGAAGCCACTCAGGGATAAGGGTTATTGCAAGTACATTACATTAGTGTGGAGATTTGATGAAGTGTTTACTTAAGGGGGCGGTTCATTAAGAATTTTTTAACGTTGGACTTGAAGACATCCAAGTTGTAGTCAGGTGGGAAGCAGACAGACGGAACAGAGTTCCACAGTCGTGCAGTTCTAAAAAAGAAGCTTTCTTCATGGTATCCATATTTTGATTTAGGCACCGATAAAGAGTGGGCGAAATTTTTCACAGTGGATTCCGCTAAACGGGTGTTTTTCGTGAAAGATTGGCGAGAGGACACCAGAGATTGGAGTTCAGACGAGCACCTGCTATGGAAATAACGATAAAACAAGGATAGGCTCGCAACGTGTCTTCTGTGGGAGAGAGGTTGCAGAGTAGAGAAAAGGGCATCCCCCACTAAGCCACGAAGTCTGTTTTGTACTCTGTCAAGGCAGGATAGGAATTTGTAACAGCTCCTGCCCAGATATGGCAGCAGTATTCCATCCTTGGAAGTACTTGGCTTTTATATAGATAGAGAATTGCATCAGTAGTGAGATATCTTCTGGAGCGGTAGAAGGATACCACCATCTTTCCAGCGACCTTTGCAACAGACTTGATGTACGTGTTCCATTTCAGATCAGGAGTAAAGGTCAAACCCAGAAGCTTGTCAAAACACGGAACCTCTCCTAGACGAGAGCCATCCATCCCAATTAATGCCAGATGGGGATCAGAGCGTTGATGATGTAAGGATAGGAGTTTGGTTTTAGATGCATTAAAGGTAACCAGCCACGTCTTCCCCCACTGTACCACGCGCTCGAGATCAGAGGAGAGAGAATCAGAGAGAACTTTGTCATTTACAGTCTTTTATGTGTTGGCGTAGATGTCAATGAATGATTTAAGTGTGTGTTTAGGGAGGTCATTGATGAAAATCAGGAAGAGAGTTGGGCCCAGGATTGACGCCTGAGGGACTCCAGCATTAATACTGCAGGCCTCCGATTTTTGTCCATCGACCACTACTCTTATGAGCCTACCGGAGAGAAATGATTATATAGACAAACAAAATTATATAGAAATCTGTTAGTTACTTTTCAGAAAGTTTTATAAAAATCCAAGGCATCAATTTATTTTAATAAGCACAAAAGTGTTCATTTTAACCATGTTAGACCAAAAGGCACCCCCAGGAGTTGGGGGGGGCAACCTGAGTTTTCCCGGAAAATCCGTTCTGTTACATTTTTACTCATATCATGTTTAATGTTTGTGCAAAATTTTAAAAAATTCCATGCGTAGTTATTGAGAAAAGTGCGGACAGACAAACGGATGAACGGACAAGGGTGAATTTACAGGACCACTCTCCTTTGTCGGGGGACAAAAAAATTAATCATCTGTATAAAAATAAATAATCATATACACACACCTAACTAGAATCATAGACAAATTAGACTTTTAAACATAATTTGTAATATGTTATAATTTTATCACATATTTAATATCAAAAGTGTTAATATGTTGTAATTAACATATGTTAGTTGAGATAACCGATAAAATGTATAAATGATATTTATTTTTCTATATCATTTGTAATGAGGAATATAGAAAGTGGGCTCGGGTTTACTTTCGATAGCTTTGTAACTCTTGATTCTTTCTGTTGTCCTTTAGTCCTCACATTTCAGTAGCCATACTTCTGATAAATAGGGACACATTGTGGTTTCATAGGTTGGAATCTATCTAACATTTATCATTGCATAGTTTTCTCTTTGAAGTATTATTCCCTTTCAGCTCCTTATATTAAGTAGCTTCATACCTAGCCTGGAGCCCGTTTCATAAAAAATGATTATCATTTTCATGATATACTGTCAGCAATTTTTCGAAATAATTGGTTTCAACAGAAAAATGTCCCTATCACATAATGCTCATAATGTGCGCATTTTTTGCTTTTACAGAACTCGATTACGTCCTATCTAGCGCTAACACTTGTTTATCTATTAGGTTTGTGCAAAAATAAATGCCGTTTTGGACATATAGTTGAAGGTTAAAAAAAACGACATTATTTTTGCACCAACCTAATAAATTAAACGTATAGATATCCGAGTATTTAACTAATCTGATCTTTTCGCCTCTCAAATGCCAAGTTGGTAAATAAAACAAACACTACACTCACCAAGAAAAAAAGGATGAGTTAATGCATCGAAGGATTATATCATGGCAATAAAATATATGCTACACTAACCCCCCGGCTCAAATAATACAGGGTGAAACGATAAAATTGTCGCCCTATAAAAGAGGGCATGATTCCATTTCCGTTTGATGAATAGCGGTTTTCTTTTTTTTTCAGACTATCTACTAGTTTGCCAGTTGTGTACTAATCCCAGGAGCGATAGGAACCAATTATTATGTCTGAAGGTGACACAATGTTCAAAGAGCGAGATTGGAGATGCGTCGCTGTACAACTCATGATCCCTACTGACCCATGTTATGACAATAGGTCAATTGCCAGCATCATCAAAATGCATTACTTGATTGTCACGAATAAGAGGGACGTGTCCAGGGTGATGAAAACAAAGTTTCCGGCCACAGTTATGGTTGTTGGTGTGGTTTGCCATCATGCCACTTCACATATTCGAAGCCGGCTTGAAAATCAACACTAGATTATACCTGGATGTGCTGAAGAGTGTGGTGATCCGCTAGTGCAATCAGGTGGTTGTTGACAAACCCTGGGTGTGGCAGCAGGACTCGGTGCCGACCAACAAGTCCAAAAAAACATGGGCGTGGCTTCAGGAACAGGCGTGCTACGACTTTATACCCTTTTCTCACTGCCCCCTCCTCCCTCCACCTAAACCTGTTAGACTACTTCGCTTAGTTTATTGAGATTGTCGGACTGACTTCCTCATCTTGGTTGTTATAGTCACAACGTTTCGGCCGTTTTGCCCTCCGGCCTTCATCAGGTGTTTTGTATCGAACTGGGGAACCGTTTGTTAGGAGTCTCGAACCCAACCCTTTATTATTATTACGGGGGTACCGTGTTCGAACTCCAGCTACGCTCTGCGACATAGTGACTATAAACATTGTGACTATAACAACCAAGATGAGGAAGTCAGTCCGACAATCTCAATAAATGAAACCACCTCATCTCAAACATGCAGACAATTACTACTTCGTTTAGATATCCGTCGAGAACATCACAAGCATGACTTCCCAGACACCAAAGCCAACCTGATCGCCGACATCCGATGAGTATTCGCCGAGCCTCCACGGGCGCTTGTGGACAAAGCATGTTCCCAGTTCCGGACCCATATTTAGGCGGTGATTGAGTCTTATTACTGATTAATATTTACAAAAAAAAACCTAACGTCTACATTGAATGGATGTCAGCTCTACTACATAATCAAATTGGTTGAATGTATTTTTTTTCAAAAAAAGTTTAGTGTTGTTTTCTTTAGGACGACTCTTTATCGTTCTACCCTGTAAATTGGAATATGGTACATTAGGACAACAGAACAGATAACATCTTAGAAATCACCCGGAGGAGAGTGTGATATCTGCGATGATTATCCCCATCCCTTTAAAATGTAAGAGAATTCTTGGAAGAACGGTCTTGCGACAAAAGAACCTTTGCTACTCTGTCTATTCTATTTAAAGAACATAAAACTATGGTGAATTTGCTTTTTCCTTCTAAAATCCGTCTACATAACGGGTGTATTTTGTCAGATCTAAATATCAAAACGTCTCAAGTTTTTTCAATGAATATTTTACTGCTCTTGATATGATTTTTTTACAAAGAAATTACCATTTATGAGGACCCAGAAGCCACTCGAGAATAAGGGTTAAAGAGTGTACATTGGTCAAAAGACAATATCATAGCCATCGTTAGAAGTGTAAATTTCGTAAATTGGATTACTTAAGGGGAATGGCTCATAAAGAACTTGTTTACCTAACACGTGTAAGAGCCATCTGATGAATCATTCGCAGCGAGAAACCTATGGTACCGGCTGAATTAAAACACTACTAAGTTCAATTATATATGCATATATATTTATCACGGGGGAACGTGCATTCTTTGCTTCACTTGTTTTTTTTTTATGTTTGTGTGTGTTCTCAAACTAAAGAAAATCCCGATTTCACTATGAATCCTTAATTCTAGAAAATAATCTCATTTGTTATTTTGTTCCAAAACAAAAGAACAAATCTTCTTGATACTAAAATACTTTGCAAAAACGAACGCACATTACAATTCACAGACGTGCGAAAAACGTGGGCAAAAATGAAAAAAATATAACAAATAAATGTTATCAAAGATAAGTTACTCTTCTACCTATCTGGAAAAAGTTTTTAGTGCTTTTACTATGTATATTTCATTAAATAGAAGAGGTGACTTGTGTTTGCCTATTTTTTTTATTATTGATCTTTCCTAATCGCCTTATTTATGTTCGAGTTCCAAGATATTAGATGGATTTATCGCATTTGTTGGGAATTCTAGTATAACATGGTGAGCGCCCGGTCAGTCTCAGTTAATATATAACACGGGGAAGACCGTGGTATCCACCAGTTACAAGTGTAGTTCTAAGTGGTTCGGTTCGATCACCCACAGAAGTCCAGTGGCATACTCTCACCCGCCTCTATGATACAAGGTTGATATGACGCAACGGGCCGGATGCTGGATGCGGTAGGTCGGCAACCCTCTCTCTTGCTGGCTGTTCGTTGATCACTTCAATTTGGTTTCATGCCTCTGTAGTTAATTTACAAGATGCCAAACGATGAATATTTGACTATAACGCAAGGTTTGGTTTTCGTTGTAAATATTAACGATTAAGAAAAAAATGACAATTATGTGCAGTTCTCAACAGGACAAAAATAAAATAAATATTATATTTTTTGTTGTGTCAGTCTCTCAACAGTCATTCAAGCGGGGCCTTTTTTGTTTCAGTTACCGATTCTTTCTTAGTTATCAGTCGGTTAGTGTTGTGGTAGGATCTACCTAATTAGCATACATGGAGTGTCAACCATATAAATATGGTTGGTACTATAAAGACGGGAGAAACTCAACGGGAGACTCAGCGAGAGACTTAACGAGAGACTCATAGAGACACGAGATCGAAAGTCGACGACCACCCAGCCGACGCCTTCTCCAGGGACGGTCTTCCCATGACTATACCAATGGACTCATATATTTGCATATACTTTCTTGCTTTCAATATATCTGTTCTATTTTACTTCTGTGTTGTAGTTATTTATTCCATGTGTTCAACAATTAGAGAACGGGTGTTTTTTATGCGAGAGATGGGGATGGACAGCAACGCGGGCTTTCAACAACGGTGACCAACAAAAATCAACTCCCAATTTTTAAATAGAGGGTTTGAGGTAATGTCTGACTGGTCTAGAGGTTCTATCCAATCAATACCTGCCCACTACCTCATACTCTGTTTAGCCCTGATTGGATAATTCGCCACATCACCTATGCATATTCATTAGGTGAGTTTCCATTAGATAAACAAATTCATTCAAATATTTCTCACGCACCGGCCAATGTCGCCCTTGATTTTTTAAGGCTATCCTCCTAGACAAAAATTGGTTATATACTCAAAACTACCACTTTCAAAAACAATGTTATTTAAGTTCTCAGAATAGTTTTTCTTCACTTTACATTTAATTTTGTTCGTATTAATGAGTCCAATTTACACTAAAAGAAGAGGCACCATTACAAATCGCCGCAAATCATTGCTTTGTTTGCATATTTTCAAACTAAATATTAATCAGAAGTGACTTTTCCAGCGCATTCATCGTCAACCCCAAATATCAACTGATGTGATACTGTGAATAAACACAGGCGGAATTTGATAAACGACATTATAATTATTATATTTTTAATTTTTATTTATTTATTTGCGAATTAGTCTACCGGGCAAATTATTCCTCGTAATATATAATATTCAGTAGTTCTATAATAATACATACATTTCTGTATAAATTAAAATAACATGTTTAACCGCATTGTACGACCGGACAACGCCGCCTTTCAGCCAGTTAATTAAAAAATATTTCAGGATGTTTTCACCTATATTGTAATTTTATTAATTGCTGGCTGTTTAGTTCTCATATGTACGGAATCTAATATCTGATTCATTAATTAAATTTTACAAAAAAAAAGCACCTGCTGTGTACTTAATTACGAATAATAACACAAGCAATTACAAACGAGGCACATCACTTTTTAAAATATGGATACTCTTGTAACTAACTAATTCTCAATTCGTAGTTTTTTTCCTGTTTTTTTTTAAGCTTCGGAAATGTAGTAGGTTGGTGCAAAAATAATGTCCTTTTTTACGTGTATATATATATATATATTTAATTTAATTATTATAGTAAAAAAATAATTATGACAGCCCCTTTAAGAAATTCGTTTCTTATCGTTGAGCACTTTCCGTTGAATTAAAAAGTCGGTCAATTTAGCTCTTATGCGTAGATCATCGTATAACGATTTGATCACTGTCTGTCTGACGTAATGAACATTTAAATTAAAAATGTTTAAAATTCAACGCTATTTCACACGGTTAATAGTAGCCGAATGGATACGGCCTCCGCTAATCGAGCCAGAGATGTCTCGTGTCGCGGGGTTCGAATCCTTCGACTGGTAGTAATCGTGACACCCTGCACTGAAGAATCCCGAAAGGATGAAACACTAGTGTCTGTAGGTATTTAATTATTATATTAAAAAATAATTATATATATATATATATATATATATATATATATATATATATATATACCTAATAAAAATAACGTTATTGAGACTTTGGACGTTGCTTTGGTTACAGACACCGAATATCTATTACGATAAAATTACTTTAGAAATGCGCTCAGAGATAAATATATCTCAAGACATGAAAAAATAAATCTAAAATGATATATATTTATGACAAGTACATAAAAATAAACTTTTGACAGTAATGTCATGGACGATTCCTACTTTACCCTGTCCGAGCGAGTAGAGTCGGGAATTAACGCACTGCAAGCGATCCATGCAGAGAGGAGGGTCACGATCGCAATGTATCGAATATTGAGATGCGGTGGTGCTGGTAGAGAGCATCATGATTTGCATAAGTGAGCGTAAGTTTGCACGAGGGAGAAAGCCATTTGCGGGCGCGCCCGATGTCCGTGGGCGCATCTATGCAGAGGCCGGGATATGCTATTGTTCCTGCACCCCCACTTCCGGACACAACCGGAAGCAGCCAGATCGATATAGACCAAAGAGCATCGATTACCGATGACAGCCATTACAGTTGCCCTCGTCCAGACCAAGCATCAAGTTTTACCTACCCTTGCTCTAACCCTTTAGTTCTTGCTCCCAGTTTCTCTCTTTATTTCTCCCTCTTTCTACGAGTGTATCCTTCTCACTCTCTTTATCTTTCTCTTTCACTTTCTCTCTCTCTCTTTCTCTCTTCCCCCCTCTTATCTCTCTCTTGTTCTCTGTTTAGTTATTGGGTGAAATTTACTGTTTCAATTCCTTATGTCTTTCTGCTTCTATTTCTACGTTTCTCATAATATGTGTATGTATCTAATTAACACACATGATTTCACTTCCCCATCTCTCTCATTCTGTCTTTCTCCGTCGCTCTGTCTTTTTCTCTCTCTTGCTCTCGCTTGTTCTCTCTCTCTGTCTCTCTCTCTTTCTCTCTCACACGCAGTCTCTCTTACACGCAGTCTCTTTCTCAATCTTCAAGTTTTTACATAACCTCATTCAACCTTTTAATTCTAGCTCCCTCTTCCTGTATTTATATACCCCTCTTCGTACCTCTCTCTCCCTACTCTTTCTCTTCTCTCTGCCTCTATACTATCTTTATTTCCCTCTCTACCTCTTTCCCTCCATCTCTCTGTCTTATTCATGGAACTATTGAGTAGAATTTATTAATCTCTTATTCATTTTTTTTTATCATCTCAGTGTGTATGTATCTATCCGGCTGACACGTACTGCTCTTCCTTTCTTTCTCATATTTTCATCATTTACCTTCTCTCTCCCTCTCTTTTTCTTTCTCTCTCCATCTTACATAACTGTTCTCTCTGTTCCTTCTTATTTAAATTGGGTATATCATTTTCTAGTAACACTAATTCTCATTTCGCTATCATTTCTCTCTATCTGTCTGTTTGTCTGTCTGTCTCCCTCTTTCTTTGTTTCTCTCTCTCTCTCTCTCTCTCTCTCTCTCTCTCTCTCTACTTGTTTTTGCTTGCGTGATTATCCTAATGGATATAACCGCACACTATGTAATCGACGTATACAAATCCGTATGGTCAATAAGGCACGAACAATGCTTGGAAATATTTTGAACAATTTCTCGTAAAATTCTTTTAAAGAAATCATGTTTGGTATCAAATAGAAGAAATAAATAAATAAATCGGGTTGCTTTGTCGATTTTACGGCACATCAACAATTTTTTGGTGACATGAAATGACGATATAATTATTGCAAACGGCGCAGTGATCACGCGTAATAAAACACAAGTTGTAAAAGTAAGCTGAAAATCTAAAAACTCATTGTCGAGATTTTAGAAACACTTATATCTATTATTTTGTTTTATTATATTATTCATCTTTTTGATGATTCTAAAATTTCGTTAAAACACGAGAAACAGATTGCAATTAAACTAAACATTACTCTTCATCCGCCTACCCGCCCCTCTCATTCTTCCCCTTGACTATTCTCTCCATACCATCGGGAATCATCAGTGCAGAAGAATTATCGCCGGTCGAGCAATTAAAACCCGGCCATGAAGTAACTCCAGGCAGCGTAAACCGTGAGGGGAAAATAGTTAAAATTAGCGTTCATACACACACACACACACACACACACACACACCACACACACACACACACACACACATACACACACACACACAAATATATATATATATATATATATTGAATAAATGAAAAACCCCTTCACTTAATTATTATATCAATCAATGAATTTATTTTACCCTTAACTCATCAGAAGAAATAGCAACTATCAATCCACCAAACAGAAATAAAATGCGTTTGGGCATTATTTAAAACCCCAAAAATTAGAGATAAGCTGCATTTTACTCAATTATTAGCTTACGTATATATATATATATATATATATATATATATATATATATATATATATATATATGTGTGTGTGTGTGTGTGTGTGTGTGTGTGTGTGTGTGTGTGTGTGTAAGGTCAACATCAAAGTAAATTTAAAGCGGTTTCACATGGACCTTGAGACATGGGAGGACGTGGCTGGGAGCAGGTTGGCATGGAGGAGCGCTGTCCACGAAGGTGCTGCGCTTTATAGCAGGGACCTAAATCAAGCTGCTGAGGATAAATGCAAGCACAGAAAGGACAGATTATCAACCAGACACACCCAACCCCACCCCACCACCACTACCTTTATCTGCCCAAATTGCACAAGAAAAATTGAGTCTAGTATTGGGCTCTATGCTCACCTGAGGACCCACAGAAGCCATAACGGAGGACAGTCTTACTCGGACACGAGTGACCGCCGATGATGTATACATACATATAGCCTTGGTCAAAATAATGGACCACCTATACATTACTTAGATAATATTTTAAACCTACGCATTTAAAGTTTAAGAATTGTACAGTAAACAGTTGGTAGGAAATGTAAAATATTTAACTGTAGATTGTAGTATTTTTTTGCTTTAAAAGCCTATTTCAATAGTTTTGTTGAGTTTCATATTAAATTCCTTCCAATATTCAAAATGTTTGTCATACTAATAGTTTTTTCGCATTTTTCGGTAATATTTTGATTCCGACCACTGCTATAATGGTATAAATAATTGGAAATGCCGCCAATGAAGCAGCGTTCAGAGATTTAAATGCACGAATTTTTGTTTTATCTTGTAGATGATATTCTCAGTTCGAAATTGACAGCAAGATAGAATTTTCAAAAGGAGAGTTCAAACAACGATCAAAAGGCAGAAGAAAACAAGAAAAATTTCAAAATTATAAAAGGACAAACCAGATGTGCTTGAACGCAAAGAAAGAAATACTTGATTCAAACTGCACAAGACATGTGTCAGACAGGAACGGTGATGCTGCTAGGTTTCGTTGCTTGTTCCGATCTATAAAAAAAGAGATGATATTTATAGTGTTGATAATCTACTGCTGTGTGAAAGCTGGAACAATGGAAACAGTTAAATTAAAAAAATAACAAAGACTGAAATCGAAATAGAAAGAAGAAAGGGTGATACTATACTCATCTTCCTGTCGGTGCAAACCACTTGCTGGTGACTGTTCATTTGCCATTAAACTGGAAAGTAAAATCCCTGTAGTTTACTCGCTTTTATAACGTTTACGCCTATATAAATGTTTAATTTCACTTGATTATATGTGATTTCTTCCTTGCTAATGGAGAACACGATGGCTATGTTTTGCTGTACGAGTATTACGACCGGTTGTCATCACACCTTCGTACACTGATGATTCTGAAAGAATGAAACACTACTGCGCGTAGGTATTAAAACTAATTATCGATCGAAATAAAAAAAATCAAGTTGATATTGTAATATAGATGAAAATTATACAGAGTTCTTAAAAATAGCTTAATAGTATAAAACTAAATTTATAAATACTTTTTTTATGATATACCGTTTTTTAAAATTTATTTTTAATTATATTTTCACCCCAAACAAGGCATATTGTCACTTTGATGTACGGGGCTACTATTAGGGACCTAAGTTCCAGTGGTATTATGTAGGGAGTTTAGCAGCAAGATGTTTGTTCACATTACACTTGAACTTCTGCAGGTCAGTACAGTTTGGGAAGCAGGAAACCGGAAGAGAATTCCAAAATCCTGCCGTTCTGGCGAAGAGGCTATTAGAGTAAAAGGCTTTCTTACATCTAGGGATCTCAACTGTGTAGGGACAGGACTTTGTTGCTTCTCGGGTTTGTCGGGGGTATTTTCGTCGGGTACAAGTACTTGTAGTTCGTCAGAGCATTCACAATTAAAATACTTATACAACAGGCAGAGGGATGCAACATTTCGTCGGTGGGACACGGGCTGAAGTTTAGATGACAATTCAGGGCCTATTAGGTTACTCTCTTTTGGACCCTGCCCAGCAGTGAGAGACTAGTAGCAGATGCACCACCCCAAATGTGACAGCAGTTTTCCATACATGGGGAGCTGGTGGCTTTGTAAAGGTACAGGATACTTTCAGGCGTAAGTAAGTTTCACCATGAACGGACACATATTTTATGCTCATTTCGTCATAATTTGTATTCAATTTTGAAACTGTTCTTGCAACTCCTCCCTGTTTTCAAATTATATTACTATTTGTGAGGTTTGTGTTTGTGTTTACTATTTGTTTTGTAGTTTTCACGAAGGTCGTATTGTGAGATAATATTTAATTTCTATTGATTTTGTTTCTATTTCCATTATAATGAGATTTACTTAAGCATTTTATACGTTTCCTATGCATTGATCTTCTAAGTGTATCAGTATAATATCCATTATTTTCATTAAGAATACCTTTACTAGCAGATAGTTTTGAAACTATTAGAAATATTAATAACAAGCGTTCTTTCTATCTGCTTTGTGTAGTTAGATTGTTTGGCTACAGAGTGAAGCGGTAAGAGTGACGTTACGAAAAACACTACAGCTTTATTGAAAAAAAAAACAAAAATTTAATTGAAAAATTAAATTTAGAAAACTTGATTATGTAGTAGACCTAAAATCTATTCAATGTAGCCGCCTTCAGCCTCAATCACCGCCTCGATGCGGGTCCGGAACCGGAAGCATGCCTTTTCTACAAGCGTGGGTAGGAGCTCGGCGAATACTCAGAAGATGGCGTCGATCAGGCTGGCTTTGGTATTGTGGGAGGTCATGTTTGTGATGTTCTCGACGTATGAACAAACAAAATCGTCAAGCGGGTTCAGGACAGGGAATGAGGGGGAGGGGCAGTAAGAGAAGAGTTCAAAGTCGTAGCACTTCTTCTGAAGCCAAGCCTGGGTCTCTTTAGACTTGTGGGCCGGCGCCGAGTCTTACTGCTACACCCAGAGTCTACCAACGACCACCTCATTGCATGAAGGGATCACCACACTCTTAAGAACATCCGGGCGCACTTTGGTGTTGACTTTCAAGCCGACTTCGAAGATAGATGTGTCATGACATGGCCCTCACTTGAAACCACACCAAAGACCATAACCGTAGCGGGAAATTTCGCTGCGCTGTGCCCTAAAACGTTGAACCGTCCGGATTTTCATTTTGAGGACAGTGGCCATAATACTGTTGTCATAATTTGTATCGGTAGAGAGCATGAGTTGTACAGCAGGGTATTTCTGATCTCGCTACTGTGTCGATATTGTGTCACTTTCAGAGACAATAGAATGCTTATATCACTTTTGGGATTTGTACACATCTTGTCATCAAGTAGATGTCAGTAGGTCTGCAATAAAAAAGAAAATCGATTTTTATCAACGGAAATGGAATTATGTCATCTTTTCTGGAGGGACAATTTTATTATTTTACCCTGTATATATATATTTAACCAGATGGGTGACTATTTGGGAAGGCTAGATAACAGAATCGTAGAAATTACTTCATTAGGGGAGGTGCACTTCCGGCAAAACTCGCGTGGTGGGAAAACAACAAAGCGGTACTCTGCGTAATACGTAATGATGTACTGGCAACCTGCTGCAAAATGCCTCCCTGAACCTGCTTTCAAGCACATGTTTGCCGCAATGAATGGTGGCAGCTGAAGTAGTATGCGCGACATGAAGTTGCGCCTTTTGGATCACTTTTTAACTGGAGCTGACTAAATCCTGATGAGCAAAATGTATACTACTCGTTTTCGGATTCTACCAACAACGATGTATATATATATATACAGACACGGACACACGCACACATATATATATACACATACAGACACACACACACACACACACACACACACACACACACACACATATATATATATATATATATATATATATATATATATATATATATATATATATAAGGGTGCATGTGCGTTGAATTCTTGTGGCAAGAGCAATCTCCAGTCACATCTTTCCAGAGTCGGCTTTGTTAAATACCACTTGTAAATGGAGGTTCAGGACGACTGAAAACAATGCCGAGATTAGCAGAGAGCACATACAGCGTCTAGAATTTCCAAATGGTCACCCATCTGGTACTAACCAGGCTCAACGTTGCTTAACTTTGGTAATTTGATGAGAACCCGTGTGTCTCGTTTGAAATTCCGTGCAGATCCCTAGTAAGATAGAACAAATCCCGAGTTCGACAAACATACTTGAAGAAGTTAGCAGTTTACATCAGCTAAAACGTTTTGAGTATTAGATTCAACTTTATAACAATAGTCCGAATAATCCAAATAATAAACCTGTTATCAATCCACAACTGAAAAATTTCAGAAACATTAGATTTCAACTTTAGACAAACAGATACCAAATCTGTATTATATTACTATAAATTTAAAATTCTCATATCGTATGGGTTCTGTTTTATTGTTATTCTTCTAGATTCATATCATGGAGCATATTTGAAAGGTTGTTCGGTATATAAACCTGAATTTCTTTATTATGCTGATTGCACGTCAATTCAGATAAAACAAAACATGGACGAGACAATTGAAAACATTCAACGCTTTATAAAGTTTTTCTACATTAATAAATAATTGTCTTGAATAATTTATTTCATGCCGTATGCATGGGTTTCTTTTCAGACTATGGTTTATTGTTCATATTCCTTTCAACAGCGTATCCATGTTTTTTTTTCTTTTTTTAAATATTTATCGTGGTTATCAAAACGTCATTATAATTGTCATTATTTTATAGGTGAATTTTCTATTGTCTCGCTCAGAGTCCAGGCGATTTGGTTTCATTTGATCGTTTATAATTGTTATCTTATTTGACGCAGTAGGTTTATTATCATGGATATTTCTTTAATTGAGTGTTTGAACAGCTTTTAGCGACAAAATCAGTGTTAAGCTTTATTTTCCAGTTCAAAATCAACATTGAGTTCAATTGTTTTCCACCGAATTTAAGTGACAGCAAGTTTTCTCCTGTTATATAACGAAAAAACGTTAGGTGAATGCAGAAATGATAGTTTGATGGAAGGTCAGGATTCAACTCTTATTTTACGGAAGTCGGCCAAACTAGATGATTTCCAGAAAAAAAGGGCGATATTTTTTGTTTGGGTGAAAACCGTTACACAAAGAACCCCAGTGAGGATAAGGGTGCTTCGCGCGCAATATAGTTAATTTTTAATAGAAATGCTCTCTGTTTATATCTATCTACCTCTCATGCCCCGACATCTAATACTCACCATATATGTAAATGTTCTATATTGTCTGTATAAATAGGCCTCTCATGAATATAAAACATTGGCGTCATCCTAACAGATGAAGAACCTGACGACGGGTGTACAGTGTTTTATACACGGCAAAGAGAGCGAAAATTGATGCATATAAGTCCGTTAACCATGCATAGCTTCTATTCCTATTCAGACAATAACCATTAATCAAATGTTTACACATGCTTAAGTATTGCACAGACAATTATTTGTTTAATGCAATAATATCGAGCATCTATAATATAAAAGGCAAACGTCTGTATGTACGTGTGGTTGTTTGAATGTCTATTTCTAAGTAAAAAAAAATGGGCCACGATGAATATAATATCGACTGACAGTACAGGAATATAGATGTCTAATACCTAAAAATTTAAAAAAAAAAAGCATCGATTCTTTGAGGTTTAAATGTCATTTTATTTGAAGGGGCAGGAAAAAATCTTGTTGTGAACGCTTTCCTCACAATTAAATTTTCAGCGGCATAACGTCGTTGCGATTTTAGCGTAGTGGATAATGTGTTCGCTTTTAGGGTTCGAGCTCAGCACGAGTCATTTTTTTTTAGTAACACAACAAGTAATCATAAATCAATTTCAAAGCATGGAAACGTTTATTTTGTTTTAAAAAAAAAGCACCTGTGAGATTTGCGAAGTGCTGAAATTATAACTTTTCGCTTACTTTTAAAATGTCATTTATATTTGAATTTTGTTATTTTTTTTTTTTAATTAAGTTAATTGCAGTTTCTTTGATGAAGTTTTTCTCTCCCATCTTTGAAGGAGACGCATAAAGCATTCTGAAGTTTGCGGATTGGGCAGAGATGGCGACGCACAAAGTAACACGGCCGTGACAACGGAGCATGAAGTGGAATCTTTCAAGGTTTAGGCAGTATTTAAGAAAATTACTTTGCACGGGATAGAAAGTGGTATATAGCCAACAAAAAGTGATCAATATGCTAATAATAGCAACTTCTCTTTGTATCCCTTAATCTTTTGTTTACCGTCTTTCTCCCATAATTTGACTTGGGGGTAGAACTGTCGAGGTGACGAGGTATTTCTTTTTAAGGCAATTACATTTTCGTGTTTTTATCCGTCTTTTTTTTTATTTGATTTTCAAGTTAATCAACTTTTTACCGTATCTTTTGTTTTTAAAATTGTTATAGTAATGTAAAGCTGACAACCCCTTTCATATATTCGGATAGTGGTGTGGTAGAACTTTCATATATTCGGATAGTGGTGTGGTAGAACTTTCATATATTCGGATAGTGGTGTGGTAGAACTTTCATATATTCGGATAGTGGTGTGGTAGAACTTTCATATATTCGGATAGTGATGTGGTAGAACTTTCATATATTCGGATAGTGGTGTGGTAGAACTTTCATATATTCGGATAGTGGTGTGGTAGAACTTTCATATATTCGGATAGTGGTGTGGTAGAACTTTCATATAATCGGATAGTGGTGTGGTAGAACTTTAATATATTCGGATAGTGGTGTGATAGAACTTACAGAATTTACAAGAAAATTTAATCGAAAATTTGTATACGATGCAATTGACATATAATAATGAAAAAGTGTGCACTAGCCTTAGTATAGCAGGTGTGCCCAAACGGAACTTCATTTTCTCCATTTATTATTTGCGTACCTGGGCAACAATGGTCATCTCTGCTAGTGTATATATACAAAAACATATTTCGTTTTTTAATAAGATTCATAACTAAATGAATTGCATATACGTTTTCAGGCAATTAGGACATCCACTACCAACTACGGTATTTTATCTATTGATTTAAAACATATTCCGATTTTGATTTTGAGTCCTTGTTTTATTCGTTTTTTTCTTCATTTTATGCTGCGTTGTTTTATTATTCCGTTGCCTGAAAATAATTGAGGATAAACAAATGTTCGACATTTCTAATGCTTTAATTGCATTGAAATCAGTGGAATTGGTCGTTTTCGCATGAATTACGATTGATGACCTGCTCTAGACGAGGTCACATCAGAGTGCACTAAAAGAAATCTTCATATTCTTCTCCGCAGTGACAATCTACGATACATTATAGTCTACATTGCACTGTAGAGAAACTTGGTTTATTTTTGTGAAATCATAATAATGACTTGAATTAAAGTCTCAAATGCAAAATCTAAGTCTCGTTCTCTAAATATAAACACGCATTTCGAACGCGACCCTGTCTTATGAAACAACCTACTGTTCATTTTATAAATTGGGCCCTTCTGCTCATGCGGTGACAAAACTTCCAAAATGCGCTTGTGATGTTAGGCTGCATAAGAATGTTAACTTTAGTCAAAATCGGCCTGTTTTTTTATCGGATTTTTTTCGATTATCAATTTTTGATACTTATCGGGGACAGTCCGACAAAGCTTATCTAGGAAAACTCTCATGCGAGTACATTTGCGTGAAATTCCAAAAAATTCGCCCTTACTGTTTCAGAGTCTATAAAGAACTAACTCACACACAGACACACACACACTGGGCATTTTTGTATAAGTATAGATTCCGTGGGATTTTTCATATTTTATGATATGTTTATAAATAGTGATCCATTACCGATACATTTCTATTATGTCTTTTCGGTGACAGTAGATAAGTATGTCCTAATCGAACGAGCCGAATTCCCATATCTTCTGAAACCACCAACATAAATCAATGTCGAATCGAATTTCCATCGCATAGTATTACAAGGACGGTTCTGTCTGTCTCTGCCTCTCTCTCATATACCTACAGACACACATTATTTGCGCTTGCTCTCTCTCTATCTCTCTCTCTATATCTATCTCTCTCTCAATATATATATATATATATATATAGTACAAAATTTTGCTGAAATTCAGAGATTCACATTTTTATAACTCAATCAGTGGAGGAGAAATCCTTCATGACTGACATAACTATCATCCTTCATCCCATACCTGTACCTCTCGAAGTGCCCCCTCCCCTCTGGAGAACGAGATCTTCCCCACACTAAGAACCGATCCTGGATCTGGCCATACCCACATGGGGAGACAAATAAATAGAAACATTAAAAATCCCCTTCGTATATTTATAAATATACCTCTTTATCTAAACAAACACAATATTAAGAATGCTCGAACAGTCTAAGACTGAAACGAAAACTCACAATACTAAAATCTAAGAATCCAAAAAATAAATATCAAAATTGAATGAAAACACCCCTACCCTTATTTCAGAGGACCTAGTTCCCACACACCCCCACACACCGCCTCTTCACACACACACACATTAGAAACGAATTTGGATCACAGTTACTATCATAAGGAAGCAATAACTTTATAATACTGTAAAACAGAACACACATTCTACAGACCAATACAAGAAAACACACACATATACAACCACACACACATATACAACCACACACACACACACACACACCCTACCCTGCGCACCCAGTTGAGCAAGTACCAACGTGCCCTCACCTCCACTCAAGTAAGAGTAAAAAAGAAAAACAATGAAAAAAACAAAGGAAGATAAGTAGAAACGCAAGAAGAGGGAGAGAGAGAGAGAGAGAGAGAGAGAGAGAGAGAGAGAGAGAGAGAAAACATAAAACAGCAGTGACCGCAGTCCGTCCCCAATTATAAAATTTGAACTTAAGAATGAAGAATAGAATCATTTACACATGTTCCCACCGCTCGGAAACATTTCAAATGAACTACGAAAATGCACTCTTACATTTTAAACATCTTCTGAGGAGGACGCTTCACAGAACGTCTGAAACGCGTAAAAAACTATTTCAATGGTTTAAAAACATTATTACAATGATCTAAACATAATTTTCAATGAAAAATAAAAACACAGAATAATAAAATAATGTTAAAAATACACATTGTTGCTGACCCCCCTCATTTAAATATACATCTTTCTCTCGTTGGAATTTCTTAACCCATTTTATATAAATATAAATAAATAAATATATATATATACGCAGACACACACACACACACACACATATATATATATATATATATATATATATATGGAGTATGTGACATAATAATAGAATGAAACACATACACATTCAAAAACCCAGCACAAACATTCAAAATAAAAAAGGATCTCAATTGCACCTCCAGAAATGTAGTATATGCACTAAGATGCACAGCATGAAACAAATCCTACATAGGCGCCACCAAAAATTTCAGCAATAGAGTGGCCTTACATAAGAGCAACATCAAAATTGCAGATAACAGACACCTCTATGTTTCAAAACAGCTTCAAAATAATGCCAAGTTTCCAAACAGACAATTATTTTTATTTACTTACACGGGAAAAAGCTTCATCACAAGATTCACTCCAGAACTGAACAGAGCCTAATATCAACACACAAAAACATGTAATGCAAGGCACACTCGAATATACATACACCCACACACACATAAATCAGAACCGACACATTAAAACACACACGCGCGCGCATACAACCACACACAGACATAACACCCCTATCTCTAATGCAACACACTGAACAATACCAACCCTACTTAACCTCGAAACCAACAACACTAGGAAACACCTAGAACCATAGTAGAATATCTGTTCCAACACCTCGCTCCCCCCCTCAGTCAGTGGATGATAAATCTCTCATGACTAAGACAACTATCATCTCTTCTACACCCCCTCCCATACCTATACCCCTCCAATTGGCCCGTCCCCTCTGGGGAACGAGATCTTCCCCACACTAAGAACCGATCCTGGGTCTGGCCATACCCACATGGGGGGACAAATAAATAGAAACATGAAAAAATCAACTATACATATTTTTAAATACACCCCTCTATCTAAATAAACATAATATAAAGAATACCCAAAAAGACTGAAACGAAAAATCACAATACTAAATCTAAGAATCCAAAAAATAAATATGAAAATAGAATGAATGCACCCCTACCCTTATTTCAGAAGAGCTGGTTCCTCCTTCCGTCCTCCTCACACATACACATTAGTAACGACCTTGGATCACAGTCACCTTCCTAGAGAAGCAAATAACCTCATAATACTATAAAACAGTACACAACTTTTCAAACCAATAAAAGAAAAAACACACACATATACACACATCCTACCCTAAAGGAAAAGAAAAAAACACAAGCAGAAAGAGAGAATGAGAGAGAGAAACACAACACAGGAGTGACCACAGCCGAGGCCGCTGAGATATAATATATCTCGGCGGCCTCGCCACATCCCAATAAAGGAGTAATAAAAATTGAACATTCCAATGAATAGTAGACACTTACACGTCTCCACCCCTTGGAAACACTTCAAATGAACTACGAAAATGCTATTTTTACATCTTCAACTGATTTTGAAAATAATTTCTGGAGAGGATGCTTCACAGAAGGTCTGAAACGCGTTAAAAACGATTTCAATGATTTAAAAACATTATTACAATGATCTAAACATAATTCTCAATGAAAAACCGAGACACGGAATAATAAAATAATGTCAAGAAATACACATTGTTGGTGACTACCCCCTTATTTAAATATATATATATATATATATATATATATATATATATATATATATATATATATATATCTGTACGTTATGCTTTTGTTATAATTAACAGCCGTTTGATCTGTCAAACATAAATTTCAATAAAACTTGAAGCGTTTCACACGCAATTTAAATCGATGTATCTAAAAATAAAATGCGAACAATTGTCTCTATATGAGTTTTGTACATCTGCAAGTCAGTCCTGCTTAAAATTTAAATAGAATTTTAGTTTTGTCTCCATTCACCTTTGTTTCCACGAGTACAGAGTAAGACACAAGGGAAGTTTTAATGGAGTGAAAATCCCAAATAAAAATTGTATTAGTTTAGAAAGTTTCTGAGACCAGAAAATATGAATTTTGTATTGGTGTCCGTTAAGGTTAAAATTTAAATAACACTTTCATCGCTCAACGCGCAGTTTTGATAGGTGCATATCGAACACTCCTTGTTAGAACTGTTATACTGCGGTCATATAAACAAACCACATCCCCATTAAAAATTAAAACACAAGACCTTGAAGTAAATGAAGCAAAGCAACAGCTCATCACACACTTCTCCGTCTTTTTCTCCCCTTTCCTCCTTCTCCTTTACCCTCTACGCCTCCCTTCTTCTCCTCTTCTACACCAAAAGCTCCATTTTAGAAGACATCGAAAATGAATGAATCGGTTATGGCCCAGTGATAGCGAGCGGAATATTGGCAGTGAATAATTCAGATGTGGGTCTGTTCTTATGAATAAATTATCATTAATTGTTGCTTTTACGGCTTGCCTGCCGGCGTGGAAATATAATGAGTATGAGTCGAGACACTCTCGTGCGCAGCCTTATAACATCAACACGTGCATTCATTCCGTCATTCATTTATATATATATATATATATATATATATATATATATATATATATATATATATACTAGCAAGCGGCCCGACATTGCCCGTTCGTACAATACGCTTAAATATGATATTTGGATTAATGCAGATATGATATTTATTATTATATTGTATTAAACGCAATATTTAATAATGATTTAAAATGTTTTAAAAAAATGACCTGTGCGCCACCACCGAGAATCGAAACTAAAACGTTTAGCTTACAATGTACTTTTTCCTTTGGCGTTAATGACCTATGAAAATATGTTTGCTGCAAGGCTAAAAATTAAAAAAAAATGAATCAGCAGCTATTACGTTATGCATGCATATTCGTAATGTCGTCGTTCGACCTTCACTTGGAAAATTTCATTTCTTTATTTTACACATTATGTACCGATTTACCCCGGTTAAAACCCAAATATAAAGTTTCACATAGGTTAGAATACCCTATATATAAATTTCCATGTCTGTAGACCAAAAATTGACAGAGGAATTTGCTAGGTAAAGTTTTTTAAACAAATATATCTACGCATAGATAAATACATATAAAAAGTGTCTTGTGTTTACTATGAACTTTTTACGTAAATAGTTCGCCAGTATAAATCATGTCGAAATTTGCGCTAATATAATTACACATAATACGTAACTAAAATGATCATCCCATAAGAAAGAGGGGAAAAATTATTAGGGAATTTATTAAAAAGAATGCTTAAAATATGCATATTAGTTGGATCTTTTGCTGGTGAATGCAATTCCACGACACAGATATAACAGCGTTGTATTTTATTTTTATATAAATGGAAAACAGTTTTTAATATGAATATATATGCACAATATATATATATATATATATATATATATACAGGGTGTCCACAAAGTCTGACTACATAATCTACACGGTTCCCACAAAGTCTGGCTGCATAATCTACACGGTGCCCACAAAGTCTGGCTGCATAATGTAGCCAGGGTTTTTGGACACCCTGTATATATATGTGTGTGTGTGTGTGTGTGTGTGTATATATATATATATATATATATATATATATATATATATATATATATATATGAGTATAGATATCTATACTCCTTTCCGAACGAACCCCATATTGCTGGTTACTGGTGTCTGTTTTTGCTGAAATGGCCGACAACTTCTCAAATTATCAAATTCGAGCAATTTAATCGTGACGCACAGGAGGCTAATTGGTCTGTACTGAAATACATGACCTATGCCTCACATATGTTAAATACTGGGTTGTTTGTTTTTGTTTTACGCCATATCAACCCTTTTTAGGTTATTTAATGCCGAGTTAAATACTGAGCACTGTTGATTTTTTTCAAGATGTTGTGAAGCATCACTCTTTAAGGCAACGTTTAAACATTTTTTAAGTATAGGAGCTAGTTTGGGCTGCACTTATTTAAGCACTATGATTAGAATGTTGTCAAAGCAAGTCGCTTTGCTGGAATCAACGTCTTTGATAAATCTGGAAATATCTCGGGTAGATGTATGAATATTATTCAACACATTTTCAGTTCTGTGAGGAAATGCAGGGTGTAGCCAGGTATTATCACATTGTTTTTGTTGTTGTTTTATTTTAGTTTAGTCGAAGTCCTCAGAAATCAAGCGGCCCACTACCTGGTACTAACACTTGAACTCTCTATGAGATACATAGATATTCAAATGTTCCATTAAAGTTTTTTTTATCTCTCAAACATTGAGTTACTAAAGAAATTAAGAACATACTTTTCCTCTCCCAATAAACCATTTTCATATGTTGTAGTTTTTCTTTCGTTTTCGTCTCTTGGACTTACCGGATTCCAGAACAAGAATGTATCTTGTTTGGTGGAATATCCAGCTCCGTGTTATTACTTGAGGACACATCACTTGGAGAAGGTACACCATTCCTCGTAAAAGCAAACGTGAGTGAGTCATAATGAGGAGATTTTATTTGGGCAGCGAATACTATGTGATGTTGTATATTTAGTCAGGATTTACTTATAGGGAGAAGTATCCTCGTACCTGGTTTTTCTGTCAAACCCCTGTACAGAGAGACCTTAGACACTCGAGGATAGTGTGTAGTAGGCATTCAAGTTGTCTCCCACGCTCTTTTCCACAGAGTGTAGTTTGATGTGAATTGAATTGTTATGCGCCAAAACTCGGGGGAGGACAGCTTATGCTCAGATACTTTAGCGTTAAATGTTAGAGCAAAATTATTTCGCGTTTTTATAACTTTTTGCATTGGTTGCTGGCAGTTCCATCGGCGGTTTTAGTTTCCGAGCATCTGTTTCGTTTAAACCATTTCTATGTGCAACTGGAGCTGCATATTCAGGGGTAACCATGCTTGGCTGTTTGGTTTCAAGTATTACATTTTGAGAGTATGCGTAGAGTTAGTCAATCTCATATGTTTCATACTATTTAGAACATGTTCTATTTGAACATTGAGCATAGAATTCTTACTGAAATGAACATACAGAAACTGTCACAGTCGGCTATCGAGTAGAGATACTTTTTAGGTAGCTTGAATTCAAAAGTATTAAGCGACAGAAAAACGATATAAATGACTTTTGTTTGCAAGATGGAATAAATATTGGCATATTTTAGTCACATAAAATTTCCGAGGCTCGAACCAAGTTAACATTAAAATGCATCTGCTTTTATAAAATTTTTCCTCAGAAGTGGTCAATATACCAAAAGAAATACTAGTCAGTAGCTCAGGCAATATTTTTACATAAGGTGATTTATGCATTCACAAAGACATATGCGAAACATGATCTCAAGTATTATGAAGGAGTAAGATCGGTTATTTCCCCTTGAGCCAATGCCAAACGTATCTTTGCTGATCATTCTTTCCTGTTTTATCGTTACGTTAGAATTCGGGAAGCAGTACTGTTTTAATCTCACAGGACTAAAATATTTTAGTTTCCGAGCATCTGTTTCGTTTAAACCATTTCTATGTGCAACTGGAGCTGCGTATTCAGGGAAAATCATGCTTGGCTATTTGGTTTCAAGTATTTCATTTGGAGAGTGTATGCGTAGAGTTAGTCAATCTTTTATGTTTCCTGTTATTTAGAACATGTTCTATTTGAACATTGGGCGTAGAAGTCTTACTGGAATGAACGTACAGAAACTGCCAGTCGGCTATCGAGTGGAGATACAGGGTGCGTCTTCACTGTTTGATAATTTTATCGTATTTCCAAATTCTATAGCGCTCTCATTTTATCCAGCCACAGAGATGATCGCCTGATATTAGAGTAAGAATATACACAGCACTAGATAAGTACGTCGTTTTGTTTCAGAAGAGATGCGCATGAAGCACCTGTAAACGACGACTTTCTTGATGTTAAAATATTGAGGAGATCCAGAATCGTCGAACATTTTAGCAAAATTCGAACTGTTCTTCTTTTGTTTATTTCTTAAGCGCCTCTAGCAAACTTCGTTCCTCAGTTAAACGCAGCTTTTCGTTAGCCTTCTGGATATCAGGTTTATTCCTAACCTCACTTCATCTGTCTGGCACCCAGTACAGCTGCATTTAACAATTGCATGCGAAGTTGGAGAAGATTTGTTTCCGAACCCACAAAGGAAGGGCGCAGAAGGAACGTTGCCGCTATCAGTCCACAGATTTGCGCTTCCGCCTCTGCCAAGTCTTTTGGTGACACAAACATAGGCAGAGACAATTGCTTCTGGATTTTTACCAAATATTTGTTAATCTGTTTAAGGCTCGAATTCCACTTGGTGAAAAACTTTTTTGCTACGGGCGGAACTGCCAGGAACAGAAGTCCAAGATAGCATCGTACTAACACTACCACATTGCTAACGCCTCAATCACGGTGAAATAGCTCTAGACTTTAGAGAAGTAGAGCTGCCCATGGATCTGCTTATGAGTGTTAATTCTAATTGGACGTCCACGTGTCTCTTCGTTTTTACAAACGTCATCATTACAACGAGACACACTCATTCTACGAGGCATTTGCGAAAATACGACACAAATACGTCGAAACGCCGGTTTCCTATAGTTTACCGACGATAAGTCTTTTGAGCCTGGTTTTGTACCGAATGGATGATCATTTGGGAATATCAGATACTGTATGTTAGATGTCGGCTTCTGCATTAAAACTGGTCTTATGTTGTTTCTGTCAAATGTTAATTAATGAGAACTCATTTCCAGTTAAATCCACGCTTTAAACGTGTTAACATTATCAGAATAAGCGTGATCAAAACAAGATGGCGATCGAATTTGAAATGATGTCGTGTGATTTCGCTTATTCAAATAATGTTCACACATTTCAAACGTGCTTTTCAAACGTTCAAATGTGTTATACTAAATGTTTTTTTTAATCGAAATGATTCCCCCATTTAATAATATAGGAGAAAAAACAACAGCATATCATTTTTAATGTCTATGGAATTTTGATTAGGTCGCGGTTATTAAAGTTTACTTAATCTCTAACAAAAGAATCGCAACAGATGAGAAAACTAGGCCGTTCTAAAAATAGCAAATGATATATCTCTATCTTTACTATTATATAAAAGTAACCTTGTATGTGTGTGTAAGTTCGGTCTCTATAGACTCCGACACAGCTGGGCAGATGTTTTTGAAATTTCACCCAAATGTACTTTATGTATTTTGCAGTGTCTTTAGATAGGGTTTGTATTGGAATGTCTTCAATAATCGATGATCGGTAAAATTCGATAAAGGGGGGAGCAGGTTATTTTGACCAAAGTTAACACCTTATACAGCCAAACATTTTAAATGCGTTTGAGAAGCTTTATTTCCGAACAAACCTAAAGTTCCAGTGTATAAAATTAATAATAGGCTCTTTGCTATGACAAGGATGCGTTCGAAATGCGTGTTTCTGCTTGGAGCAGAATTGAAGTATAATACTTGACTTTTGCGTTTTAATCTTTAGTTTAAGCTATTCTATATGAAACAATTTTATAAAATTTACAGTAGGTTTTCTACAGTGTGGTGTAAACTACAATGTATTGTGGACTCAGTCACCGTGGGGAGGCATGTGAAGCTTGCGTCCGGTTCAACGCGATGTGTCCCCGACTAAAGCAGATAATTAATTTCATTGAAAAAACGGCGATTTTGCTGATTATCGTTGATTATCATTCAATCCCGGGCAACGTCAGGTCTTCCTTCTAGTTTATCAGTAAAACCAAAATTTTAAACAACATTACGTGTGTAGCCAATCCAATAACAAGATGATAGAAGAAAGTACGTTCTTCAAAAACTGTAAATGATTTTATAATTTTAAATAAGAATATATTCTGAAACTTAGTGGCAAAATTCAATAAATCGACATTATCTTATTACAAAACTAGTAATATTGACGGCTCTCTTTTGTTCAGTTTCCGAATGTATTTTTATTACGTCGTTAAATATTCGTTTATTTTGGTTATGCGTATGTCGGTGAGATACTTTCTTTCTTTCTTATTTTCCATATTGTGTGGACACGTGCATGCATTTGTATTTATATGTGCACACGTGCCTGCCGAAAAGGTTCAGCTTGGAATAGCTTCAATCATCATCATTATTATTCAGCCTCTAATTAATATTGTATATCATCAACTTTTGTCGAAAATGGCCGCCGTCAATTTGACTTTCATTTGGTTTTAAGCTTACAATGAATCATCGCTGATAAGTTTTTTTTATGACAGCAGTCTATTGGGCGCCTCTCGGTAAAAACCATCACAGAACAAGGACGGATATTCTTAAGATACGTCCATTTATCTATGAAAGTGCTAATTCTTTATAAAGTGTGGCAGATCATACAAATGGATGGATCTTATTAGAGAAATGCCTGTACGCAGGTAAAAATTCTATTTCAAGCTTAATTCTGACAGATTGATGAAAATCTTATTTTAAACCATTTATATGACCTATGATGGTCGAACATTGCCTCAGTAATGAGCAAATGGGAGCTAAGTTAGAGTGTTTCTTATGTGAGAAATCCCAAGTACCAAAAAGCGGCTTGTTGCGCCCAAATTGTTGGTTGGAGATGCAAAATTCAAGAGAAAAAACATTAATTTTAGTAATGGGATAGTCTCATAATAATAATCATCATTATAATATTGTTTGCGACGGGAATCGTTGCATGATGTCGAATAGTAACGTTTTGTATTCGATCTGACTTTGAGGTAAAAGTTTTGTGAAAGACTTCTGGTGGGAAAAATCACGTAATTAATAAGTAATTTGGCCAATTAGCCAATCAGGGTGAATCAGAGTACTACGGAATATAGAGAATTGGTTGGATAAAAAATGTAGTCTAACCAAACCCCACCCGCTGTTGGGTTGTCGACCTCGAATTCAACAGCAAGTTCCTGTGAGGTTTTGCGAGGATCGATTCAATTAAGTCTTTCAAATGTTCGTTATCAACCGCAGTTTTCAAGGCTCTTGTAACTATTGCGAAATTTCCTGAACCACCGTTGTGCCACACGTTCGTTAGTGGTTCTTGGGCAAAACGTATCATTGATATCACGAGCTGTCTCGGCAGCTTTTCGGCCTAGTTTGACCTGGAACAAGAAAATCCTGCGGATTTTAATTTTGTTGATGCTGTAGAAAAGCCTGAAAAAAATGAATTAAGAGATTGAGAACGGTAACGAAGAAAACGATTCTATAGGGCGAAAAACACGCTTCAAAATGATATATAACATGCGAAGCTCGCGGTTTGTTTACAAACAAACGTTTGAGCCCTTTACGAGTGGCGGACGGATGTTTATTTAAATAGACATTCGGACAGATTAATTACGGACACCGCTTCCGTAGTCAGGGGGTAGAACTGCCGACTGTCATCACGACGGTTCTAGGTTCGATCCTCGGCTTGAGATAGGTATTAGTCTAGCGGCACTGATGAGTTGTGAAACAACGAAACAGGACTGTATGTCGATGACTAAAATATATTTTATAAAGCCCCCCTCTTGGGTTGAGCACTATCGTAAATAATCTTACTCGCTACTTAATTTAGCTGAAAAAATGCGAAGCTCGCGGTTTGTCTACAAACAAACGTTTGAGCCCTTTACGAGTGGCGGACGGATGTTTATTTAAATAGACATTCGAACAGATTAATTACGGCCACCGCTTCCGTAGTCAGGGGGTAGAACTGCCGACTGTCATCACGACGGTTCTAGGTTCGATCCTCGGCTTGGGATAGGTGTTAGTCTAGCGGCACTGATGAGTTGTGAAACAACGAAACAGGACTGTATGTCGATGACTAAAATATATTTTATAACATATATGTATATTAATGAGTTAATTCAGAAATCATATATAAAAATAACATATGTGAGGAAACGATATTGTTGTTTAAGCAACTTAATAATTAACTCACAACTAAAAAATGCATGCTGAAGAATAACTGGGACACTTATATATATATATATATATATATATATATATATATCGGTTGCGATTTAATTTGCAAACGTCAAAACTTTAAAACAGGAAATACACAGAACGTTTAACCTATGTAGCGATAGACTGCAAAGAACCAACTGTTGATTTTTATGATTTTTTTTACATAATCCCTCGATTTTAAGTTAAACACACAGAAATCATGTTTCAATTTTTCTGTAAAAATCAACATTCTTTTCGAACGTTCCCCTGTCTTATAAAAGAACCAACAGTTGATGCTATATGCTGAGCCTTCTGCAAGTCTGGTGGTAAAACTTTCTATAATGAAATGTTAATTCTAGGCAAAATCGAACATTTTTCTTTAGTCGGATTTTCTTTGGATTATGGATTTTCAGTGCTTATCAGGCGAATTTAGATACAACACCTACGTAAGAACACTCTCAGACACATCAAGTACTTCTGTGTGAATCTTTTAAAAAATCGGTCCAACTGTTTCGGAGGTCATAGGGAACGAACTCTCATACACACGCACACACACGAAGTTTTGTTATTTTATATAATAGTAGAGATGTTATTATTTTGTCAAAATCGATTAAAAGTAACAGGTTTTAAACAAAAGATAGCATTTTAAATTGTAAATATGTCTTATTAAATAATATTACACTTTTTTAAATCTTGGCTGTTTTTTTATAGATTTTTATTATGTTGCAGCGTTCAGGCACCTAAAAAAAGTATTAAGAGAAAAGATGTTCTCCATCTTACATCTCATAACATTTGACGGGCGCCTAAACGCAAAGGTACTGCTGATTACAATATAAAAAATATTAATTATTCTTGAAAAACTTTTTCTGGTGATGAATTTTTACGAAAGTACGAGGGACAGTCAAAAAGTAATACTGTTACAAAATGGATTGAGAGAGTGAGTAAACGTGGAGTGTAGACAAGAAGAACCCACACAGGCCGATTTCACTTCCACCTCCTGCAGGACCTCTGGGGAAAGTGAAATAAAAACTATAAAACCCATTCATCGTCTTGGAGTGATAAATCTTCGTCAAACAGGTATCAAGTCTCCCTCCAGGATGAGAAATTTCCAGATGGTCCAACATCGAAGAAGCAGAGGTAGGTTCTGAAAATACATGTCACACACACGATTCCCTTTATGATAACCAAACACACAACCATTTATATTAGAGACAATCATACGCACAGGAATCCTTTTATGTTATACACAAAACGTAAATGGTGGCCCTCGATGATAACCAATATGTAACAATGCCTCCTATTTTTTCTGCACGGATGTATGAGAAGGAGAATTGCTGTGATGACTGTACGTATTCATTCATGACCTGAAAATGTTATCTCTCTGTTGACAAATATTGACAGTAGCAAACTGTAAGAAACCAACCCCTGCGATAAACGTGCTTCAGAAGAAGACATGCGCTGTGTAAGTCTTTGCGAAAGTGCATTCAGAATGGTGGGGGCGATGATGTAAAATAAATTCTGATTGCTTTTTTTTTTAAATTGGACCACATCCGTCTTCGTAACTCTTCGCCATTTTTAGTAATAAGATTGAAGGCTTTTCGTTTGTGACAACTCTCGTAATAAGAACAAAGTCAAGAAAAACACGCCAAACAACTTTTAATATAATTGTTTGCTTATTAAACGCGGTTTCGAAAGCATTTTGTCTGTTTCTTACAATTCCAAGGTTCTGATGAATTTCTTCCAAAGATGTTACAAAAAAAAAGAGTGCTTTGCTCATAGAATGCAATTATTTTAGAACATGCTTTGTTCATAGTTTACTATCATTTTATGATAGTTTTCTAGAACAGAGTAAGAACAACAATACCATAAAAGATTGTAAGATAGAATGAGTTGGTTGGTTGGTTGTTTTTGTTTTACGGCATATCAACCCTTTTCGGGTTATTTAATGCCGAATCCAAAGATTTTGAAGAAAAAATTTTTTAATAGAATATATTTGTTGTTTTCACGTCGGTTTCTATTCAACCCATAGTTGGGACCCTAACAGGTACTACCACTCCGGGTCAGAGTGGACCTGGGAGCAATCGTAATTAAAGGGTGGCTCCACACTCCCCAAAGCCCTCAACCTTGGGCCTCACCACTGGATATAGTTTAAGGTCATATGCAGGACCCCCATTGAGGGACTTTTACCCTCTGCAGGGGGGGGGGGCAGTCGGCGTATTCTAATGCCCCACCGACAGGGTCAAGATAGAATGAGATGAAATTAGAAATGACGGTAAGAACTTGAATTAAAGAAGAATCTTGGGGAATTCTCAAATGAAATATTTAACATAATGTTATACATAAAATCTATGGATGTTGCATTGTTAACTATACAGCGTTTTTTTTTTTTCTCTCAATTTATTTTTCTTTTGTTTTTATTTTCTACGCATGAACACTGTACGGAAAGGTGTTTACATTGAAATAAATTTCAATTCTTCTGGATCCACTTTCCCATCTGTCTTTCCTTCTTTATATACCTTTTCACTTTCTTTCTTTCTCTTTCTCCCCGCTCTCTCTCTTTATCTCTCTCTCTCTCTGTGTCACTTTACCTTCTTCCCTCAACCTTTCCTACTATTTCCCAGTTTCTTTTCGCGCGCTTGTCAAAGAAGTGATGCTAACTGAAAGGATTCTGCTGTTGGCGCAAATCTTCGATCCGTGTCGAGATCCCTTGCTTTCTTTTTGTTATCTTTAAAGACTTGCTTCCGATGACGTCACTTCCTCGCGCGTGTCTCTTCACCTGTTTCCTGCGTCTTAAGAAGAAGGTAAAATTCGCTAAATAACAGGAAGATGACGTTAGCAGTATGAAATTCAATTAAATGAAGAATTAATCCGTGAGATACGGCTATTTAAACTGCGTGCTTAGTGATGAAAATTTGATTTCTGCCTCAGGTGTTACAGAAAAAGGGAGGGGCATACGTCAACACATATTACTTCAGACTCAAGCGTAACAGAGGAAGCACAGTACTGTTTCAAAGTAATCATGATGGACTGACCAACAGACATTGTATATTTCACGCAAGAGTGACAGACGAAAGGGGGAGACATTATCTCTTGTAGAGATACGTCTTCATACGTAAAAAATGTTATTTAAAACTTAAGGATAACAGAGGAAATATAATACTACACCAAAGTTGTCGTGACATAGCGACCAACGGACATGTCTCATACGTCCGATAGATGTACGCTTTTAGAAATGAACATCTTATTTCAGATTGAATTGTGACAATTTGCATTTCGAGAATTTAAAAAAATGAGGAATAAAGGTTTTTAAAATAATAAAAAATATTTCGTTTATGGTAAAAGGATGAAAAGTGTTGGATTCTTTCGTCAATTTTCTAATTGCCTTCTTGAAGCTAGTGGGTGTGGTCGTCGTGCGACGCAGATTATCGAGGAGGTAGGGGGTCGCTGATGAATGTATGCGGATGGTGGAATTTGAAAGCTTGATAGAGCCAAGGTGTTTTTCTTTGTGGTAGAAAAGAAATCACAATTAACAAAGTCATGGTGTCAAGAATATAAGAACAAAGGACGCGCATACATAACGAGACACATACCTGTCTATTTGGCTCTTAATATATATATGTATGTATATATATATATATATATATATATATATATATATATACTAGCAGAAGTACCCGTCGTTGACTGGGTTCAACAACAGCCTACAGAAAATGGACTGTGATTGAAGAAAGTATGATAGGTTATGAAAAGGAGGGGGTTGTAAAAAGGTAGGTTTTGATACTCAAAAACTTTACCCAAAGCAAAATATGATGAAAGTAAAGATAATTTTCGCGAAAATATATTTTTTATATCAACTTTGTTTCCATTCGTAGCCAAGAGTGACCAACAAAATGATGTTTCCTTACCAAGAGGAAAGGTTGTATATATAATAATATAAATATACAAGAAATAAATGTTACTAGAGTCAATAAAACTTACTTTAATAAGAACGTGAATTTATGAGGTGAATTTATTTGGCACAATATTATTCAACTCAAAAAATATATAAAAGCTAACGTGAATTAAGATTAAAGTTAAGGGGTTATTGTGGACCCTCACCCCTTTTAAAAAACTTTTGTTAAACTTTGTGATATATTTACATTCTATGGAGGTGAGGCGCGAACGAACACCCCATAATTTTATTATGCCATATTTCTTCAAACTGAAACATAATTATCAAAATATAATTGCGCAAATAGATAAGAAAAGTCTTTGTTCAAGGTTGTGCCATATTTCCATGGAATACAGGCGCGAACGCAGACCCCACAATTTTATTATACCATCCCTATTTAAGATGAAACATACTTATCAAAGTATTATTATGTACATCTATATCAAAAACCCTTGTAAACGTTTTTTCCATACCTTGGGGGGCGCAAACGCAGACCCCACAATTTTTATGAACCACCGTTCTGTCAGATCAAACATACCCATTCCTGATCCTCGATACATCTTCTATTATTATATGTAATCAGTTTTTAAAATAGTCAACAATATAGGAGCCTATTCGTGACCAGCGTTGATGATGTAAAGATAGGAGCTTGGTTTTAGATTCATTAAAACTAACTAGCCACCTTCTCCCCCCACTGTACCACGCGCTCAAGATCAGAGGAGAGAGAATCTGAGAAAACTTTGTCATTTACGGCCTTTGATATGTTTCCATAGATGGTCGCATCATCAGCATAGATGTCAATGAATGATTTAAGTATGTGTTTTGGGAGGTTATTGATATATATATCAGGAAGAGAGTTGGGCCTAGGATGGACTCCAGCATTAATATTGAGGGCCTCTGATTTCTGTCCATCAACCACTACTTTTATGAGTCTATCAGAGAGAAATGATTTAATGATCGAGAAAACATTTCCAGTTATACCGTAGCTGGAAATCTTGTGAAGTAGGCCCTTATGCCATACCTTATCGAAGGCCTTTTGATATGTCAAGAGCAATTGCCCTAGAGAGAAAGCCTTTGTCAAGAGATTCGCTAATCCTATGAGATATAACAGTTAGCATATCTGCTGTAGGTCTGGCAGAACGGAAACCATATGGCATGCGTTACATTTTTAGTAAAAAAAAATGTAATTAATTATTTTTTATATGTTGTTCGAAATTGAGAGAGAATAGTAGTTTGTTTGTTTTTTTATTTTCATCAATTTTGTTGATGTCTGCGCTCAGTCAAAAAAATAATCACTACGAGAGAGGATTTGAAGAGATAGATAGAGAGTGGACAAAAGAAGAAAAGAAAGAGAATAGCTAACGAGCGCTGACAGTAGAGGAGAAAGAAATAAAAAAAAGAAAGAAACCAGCTAGCGAACGCTGGCAGGCTGTATAGAGAAGGGGGGTGAAAAATATATATGGAGAGAGGGGGCATTTTAACCTGCGCGCTTACGAAAGACAAAAAAGAGAGTCTGTCCCTCGCTACCGAGCGAAGCAGTCGTCAACAGCGACACTGTGAACAGGTGTAATATTAGCAGTAATATAGTGCTGCGGTTGATAAAGCCGAGGAGCACGTGCTTAATAAACATTGGAAAGGAGTCTACCTGATGTAGTTGGAATGAGGTGTTGCAAAAGGGAATCCGGATGAGACAGAAAAGAATTCGATGAATATTGAAAAGGCGTTTACTTAAGATATTTTGGAGCCAGTTTTTCGTAAGGAAATCGGATAAGAAGAAAAAACAATTAAAGACACTAAAACAGTGAGTGAAACAAAATCACACACACTCTCTCTCTCTCTCTCTCTCTCTCTCTCTCTCTCTCTCTCTCTCTCTCTCTCTCTCTTTCTTTCTCTCTCACTCTCTTTTTGTTTTGAACTGAGCAGACGACAATTACCAGTACGAAAATGTCGTATTTAGGTCTGGCATATATTTAACTTGAACATTCTCTCTCGATAAAGACAATTTATTTTCTTTCGCGCATTACTTTTTAAACTATCAAAACAATTGCATTTTTTTTTTACATATTTTTTTGTGTTATTATGAATAAACTTTCATTCATAATTCCCATCAGCCTTTTGTTTGTTATTTCGGTTGTATTTTTCTGTCTTGTGTTTTACCGTTGTCTCTGAAGAATTTGGATAATCCCTTCTCGTATTTATTTTTTTTAATCGCGGGAAAAAGTTATTATTTTTTTTATTATTGTTGCGATCCTCTCTCTACAGTCCCCAGTGGAGATGGCCAAGTCGTAACAGCATGTCACTAAGAATGTTATTTCTGCTGAGGTGGTTGACTACTTCTCTATTTAATATGGATTCCAGCAGCTTACTCGTGACAAACAGGAGACTTATTGGTCTGTGCTTGATTCTAAAATACAGGGCATACTGATGAGGTTGTTGGGAAGCACTTCTCTTTAAGGCAACGCTTAAAGAGTTTTGTAACTACGGGGGCAAGTTCTAGTTGAAGCTTATTCAGCACAATGATTGGAGGGCCAGTTGCTTTACTGGAATCAAGGTTCTTGATTAGCTTGGCGACATCACGCAAAGATATTTGTGTTGCAGAGCGTGTTGTCTGTTATAGGAGGAAATGCGGGGAGTTGATGGCCTTCGTCGCATAGGGTAGAATTCTGCAAAGTTCTTGGCAAATAGTTTGGCCTTTTCTGATGCTGACCAGATGACCTCTGGTCAATTGATGATGGTTGAGATAGAACGCACGCTTCTGTTCTATTTGCTATTTACCAAAACTGGTGGGAACCAGGCCGCTGTTCAGCTACTTTGAATTTAACGGACTGAGCATATAGGTCTCTTGCATTTTTTTATTACTCTTTTACAGTGGTTGCTGGCAGTCTTGAAGGCACCTTTAGTCTCAGTGTATCTATTACGTTGGTAGCTATGGAAAAAGTGTTTTCTGTGTGCGATGGCAGCAGCACATTCTGGACAGAATCATGGCTGGCTGTTAGGTTTTTGTTGGAATTTTTTGGATGGTATGAATCGGTCTATGCCTACAGTTAGCCATTCGGTCAGGTCTGATGCTATGGAGGACACATCCTTTTTAAACATGGAATGCAGTGGTAGATCGACTATACGTGTACGGAAGCTATCCCAGTCAGCGGTAGAGTCGATATACAGTACGGTGGAGAGGTATATCTGAAGACTTATTGCATTTCGTTTTTATCTTAACTTATACAACCGAGTGGTCGGCAGATCCTAGAGGAGACAGAAAGGAACTTGAACATAGCTCAGGGAAAGTTATGAGAAAAAAGTCTAGAAGGCTAGCATACTGACCGGAAGTATTGGGCACTCGAGTGGGTTCGGGGATAATCTGGGTTAGGTCATAGGCAATGGCAAAATCATGACAGAACCTCCCCTCATCATATGTCTTGTTAGAGTGGGTCAGCCATTCCACATTGTGGACATTGAAGTCACTACAAATGTGGATGTTAGCTAAAGGGTGAGCAGACAGGACGTGCTCAATTTTTTCAGATATGCTCTTAAAGATAGTAACTCCACTATTGTGAGGGCGATAGAGAGCAAATATAAAAGCACTGGAGTGAGCAAGTGCAACCCGGAAGCACATATAAGGTAAATTAGGGTCTTCTCTGGAGATATCCCTACCACACGGAAAGCCATCTTTAATGTAGGCACATATTCCATGTCCATGGCGATCTTGGGGGTCAGATTTTGATGTTGGGGTTTCGGGGTAAGTGCACAAAGTGCACTAATCTTTCTCCAACTGGTGGCTTATTGTGTTTCTGTTCATTTAGTTTTGTATTAAACAGTAGTACTTGAGATGGTGTTGAGAGGTAACGAGAGGATTATATATACCTACGAGCAATATTATTGTAAAGCAGTGTTACCTGAGGAAACCAACCACATAATTGTACCCAAACGATTACTAGGTGCTCATCCATCTCTATAACTAAGCATATAACCTCATAAAATATATTTATATTCTAGCATTGAGGAAAAGATAAACAACCTGACACATACAGCTTGTTTACTCACACAATTCCGCCGAAAAAGGGTTTATGATAATTTACATACAATTAAATACAAACTGGCATCACGAATGCGATGCAGTTATCAATTATTAACTACTAGTCGCCGTATTAGTGATTATTAGGGCTACAAGAACAGCATATTCTTTTCATTGTTTTGACTCTGGAATGTGTATCCTTGATATCTTATATGTTTTATATAAGGTGATATAGTTCTCGGTTGATTAACTGTGTCTGTGTCGGGTACATGCTCGAGAGTCAAACTTATGAAAAGAATATGCTGTTGTCATAGCCCTTGTTATTAGTAAACGTATAAGTGCATTATTTCTATATAATAAAAATTAAAAACCAGTAAATATTATATGCCATACTTTATGTAATCTTATTCAGCAGTTTTGGAGCCTATACGTGGAGAATTGGCTAATAACGTCATCGTGTGTAGTGTACAGATCATGTGTGCATAGTTTTATGTATGCGTAAACACTTGCATACAAAGAATTATACGAGGGAACGTATGCGGAAGATGTTTGGTTGTGAATTCTTCGACGTGTACATTGTTAATCGTGACTGTACATGCTGAACGTTTATGTAAACATCGAGACGAAACATTTGCTTTTCTGTATCCTACGAACAGAGTAATTTGCTTAATGGCTTTCAGGGTAATGACGATTAGGTAGAGAGGAAAAGGGAACATTGTGTGAGAAGAGATAAGAGTAGAAGTAAGGAGAGGGAGGAAGAGAAGGATATAAAAGATACACATGAACCTTTATAGTAAAGAGATCCTCTTTTTTTATTCATTTGCAATAAAAAAAATCATTTTCTTAAATTTTAAACAGCGATTTCATACTATATTTTATAAAAAAAAAAAAGATGAGGAGTAAAAACAAACTAAAAAGAGTAGTGAAAATTCCGGGGGGGTGTAATGAGGGCGAAGGAGTTGGCGCGAAACGAGTTATAATTCAATCGAATTCGATGCCTCCGTTCAGTTTCGAAAGACAAAGGATACCCCCTGTAAAGGCAGCTGCGCATGTAATTGTGTGGCAAGAGTTGCGCAATCTATAACCACACCTCTCTTGATTCGGCACTGTTTTAGTCCAGTGGCAAGGAGAAGTCCAGGACGAAAAGAAACAATGTTGAGATAAGCAGAGAGCACACACAGCGCCTGGAAGCCCACAATGGTAACCCATTTAGTACTGACCAGGTTCAATGTTGCTTAACTTCGGTGATCCAGCGGGAACCGGTGTGTCAACGTGATTATGCCGTACAATCGATATTTTAAGTAGATTTCTGTTTTTATCATGGCTTCATATTAAAGTTGGGATTAAATGTAAAAATGTTTACTTATAAATTTATTTTAGATGAGTGAAGGAAGGGAGCCCGACATTTCCCAGTAGTAAAATACGCTTAAATATATCTTAAACCATGTACCTTTCGTATTTTGTATTACAGACTCGATTCACGAATGCAGGTTATATATAAATTAATATATATATATATATATATATATATATATATATATATATATATATATATATATATACTTAAAAAGTTGAAAAAATATATCTGAGGTGCCACCAGCTATAATGGAAACCAAATCATTTAGCGCTTCAGCCGTTTCTATTCGGTTTGAACTATCGACAGATATATAAGAAATATTGAAAATTAAACCGTTTTCAACTATAAATGAATTTGCACATGCGTAAAAGTAATAGACATATATCGGCCAGTTGAAGTGAACAGTTTTCATTTCGAATTGTCGACATATTCTTGTACGACTTTTTCATTCTTCCAAATGAATGTAGGTTAGAAAGATTTAATATTACACGACTTAGAGAAATTAATTGAATTTGGCCATGCGCAGAAAAAAGTAAAAATCTGTTTTAAGTTGTATTTCTACTTTCCGATGTATATCTGTACATGTTATTCATCCATCCAAACAAAGATCTTACCCGTTATAAGTCATCCTTGATGTATGATTTCTATGTTATGTAACCAGTAGTTTAAGAGTTTGTCGGTTAAATATTTTGAAATAAACAGACACACATACATAATTCTATTTTTTTTATTTATATAGATATGCATGTCGTAGGTTTCTTTGTAGATGTGTTTCAGATTAAGAAAGATAAATAAATAGATAGAGGAGAGAAAGAGAAACATAGGAAATTCTAATCAACGTGCAAGGCCGTATAATCTATGTTATGATCATATTCGAAAGGAATGCTATTTTCACAACTTTTCGATCGATGTAACCTACGACCTTCTTCTGATGTATCTTGTCGCACGCAGAAGGTTTGTGGCGTGGTGGAATTCAGTTGTAAGTTACACTCTTCTAAAGGTTAAAGTTTATGCTTCAGTGCAGGCGACAATAAAATACAATTACGAATTACTTAGAACTTTTACACAGCCGTGGCTGTCGGAACAAAACCATTCTATCCCCCCATGGATTACATAAAGGATTCCGTACGAGTTAACTAGAAATATTCTAGATTTTGACGGAAAGATTCTCGAGTTCGCGAGGTACACCAGAAGAAGGGCAGAGCTTACATTGACCGAAAACCTATTGAAAATAGCACTGAAGGTAAAAAAATCTAAGGCAACCAGAATCTTTAGTCAGGGCATTCAATATTGAAAAGTGTGCACTGCTGGAGATGAAAAAGGGAAAAATTAAAACAGCAAACAACATATCACTGCCTAAGAAGGTGATCAGAGAGCTTGGCAGATATGGAAGCGGGCATCATCAAAAGAACCGAGATAATATAAAAGAGTAGAAAAGAGGAACAAAGTTGAATGAAACCAAAGTATAGCATAGAACCATAATAAAACAAATACACACATTGGTAGTATCCCTGGTAAGATATTCTGGCTCATTCACTCTGCACATCAAGCTCATTGCACCTTAATTATTTTAGTTTATCAGTTTAATTGAGAACAATCTGAAAATAATTATTTCACAGGAGTTATCAAAATAAAAATGCAGAGTCAAGCAATGCCGATTATAATTTTATAAGTTGCATTAACCTACTTGTGTAAAACTAAAAGTTGTGTCAAAAATGGTGTTTCTCATTTTACTTGCTTTGTCTATAAACTGAAATAATTGAACGTTAGGGTAGGTCGATTTTTAATTGTTTTTGGAAAATGTAAAATGTAGGAGCAGAGAAAGTTGCACACACATATGGAAAGTACAAATATAAAAAACTAGGTTTCAAACATCAGTCGTTAGATGAGCATTTGCTTTTTAAGATTGTCTTCTTTGAGACACGGAAAAGCCCTTATCGTTTGAAGATTTATATGAAATTATTTAGTATTTTACAATTTTAATCATAATAAGTAGTGTTTTTTATTTATGTAAATAAACTATATAATGACTGATATGCTAAAAATTCAAAACTTCTTGCCGCTTATCATTAATTCCTGAAGTTTATGATCTGATAATTATTTAGTCAATGCTGGCTCTGACACTCCACTCCGAGAATGGTCTATCAAATGTGACCAATGTAAAGCGTCAAAATTTATTGTTGATTTTTTTAAACGCTTTTTCGCTGGTTCCCCACTCCTGAAAAAGAAAAGAGAAATCAAATTATTTTATTGACTTGAACAAATGAATACGACTTCATTTATTCATTTTATTAAAATGCTAATTAAAAATGGACGTATAAATCGACGTAAACAATTTGACTAGTTTTATCTGAATAAATGTTTACTTACTTATATTGTTATAATTATTTTTATAGCTACTTCTCCCACTTCTATCTTAGGCAAAATGGCAAAAGCATTAAATCGAAGATTTCTTAAAGTATTTTCCTGAATTTCTGGAGGCAGTTGGCAGGTCACACGAACAAGATGAAATGTCAAATAATTTGTCAAGTTTTTTGACAAGAACATTTTTGGCAAATGTGGATAAATATTTTCTATTTATTTGCTTGTGTTTTTTGTTTTTGTTTTATCAGGTGTCCTGCAATTTGTGTACAATCTGCAATTCAGTTAATAAGGGCAAACGGGGATGTACTGCCTTCCAAATATCTATAATATTATTTGCCATTAATTTTGAAAGAAAAAATTAATTTAAAGTTGGATTAGAATCCTCCATATAATAACTGTATTTGATAACTTGGCGGAAAGTAGGGGTTTCTGTTGTATTTAATGGAGAAGGTGGGCCCGCAAATTTTGTAGAATCAGTACTGCGTGTAGAAATAGTTCGTTCCCGATTTTGTTAGAAAAATATCTGCCCAAAATATATTTTATGATATTGTTAGAAATTAAACAAAGGAAATTATTAATTAAAAATGAAATTAGGAAAAAAGGTAAATAGCAAAAAAAAAAAAGAAATAATAATTATTGTTTTTACTTACCTAACAGTATAAAACACTAAATAAAAGTAAAATGATTCTCAGAGAAATAGCCTTGCGAGGAAAAATGTTTTCTTTAATAAGGAATTATTAAATAGCACAAAGATTTAAAATATAACTTTTCTTTCTTTTACTTGATAATCAAAGTTGGTTATGACATAAAATGCGAAATGTAATTATTTTTATATTTGAATTAATCCGGTTAACGCAGTAAACACACGTGAGCCTCTGAGTAAACATGAAAATGAAACCGATTACGTGACGGTGTACAAGGAAAAATTTCCCAGCTAAAATAAAGCCCTGGGTTATTGTTTTTTAATTTATTTTAAATTAAATATTTTTCAGGATTTCTATTATTATCGACTCTCATTTAGTTTTCTGGAAAAGACATAGATATTACAAACAAAAGAAAAAAATATATCTTATACTATCTTCATTTATTTTCTTCAAAACCAGCATTAATATGGCATGCTTATTCTTTCATTTAACATCGGCATCTGGCGACATAGCGACGGAATATTGATTTTTTTTTTTAATCTTTAAATTCATTTGCTTCAAACAACGATAGAGTTTTGGAAAAAAATATTTTCTGTGGTTACTCCCAATGTTATTCGGCAACTTTCTCTGCATAGACATAGTCGTAACACCAAAATCGACCTATCCTATTGAACGTGTCTCTTTCTCTCGTGACGTCACTCCGATGAAGGGTGACACTTATTTTATTCGAACCGCCATTGAATTTTTTTCTAGAATATTTTTTAATTTGAATTTGTTTACTAGTGCAAATCCCATTTAAATTATTAAAATTTTTATTACACAAAATCCATTACGAAATACTAGTCATAAAATGATTGTGTGATTTTTTTTTTTATGTGAGGGTTTTCTAGCTCCCCAATACGAAACACTTAAATAGGACAGCATTTTTAAACATGTCTAAGTCAAAAATGCGAATTTTCCTCCGATCGATGACAGGACAGATACTACATTTTGATTGTACCTATTTACTATGCCTCCCCACGGGACAGAGTTAGACACCAGGGTCGTTTTTTAACGTGGAGAAAAGGTACAAAAATAAAAATTGTCTCAATCGTGAAGGATTTCTCCTCCACCGAAAGAGAACAAGAAATGGAAGTGCAGCATCTGAAGATACTACACTTTGATCTTGACCAAAATCCGGAATCCTATAACCCGATAGTGATAAAACATAAATGTTTAATTCAATTTATTTATGCAGAAAAAAAAAATACATTGCTTTTCATTGCCGGTAAATTACCCCTCGTCAATGTTAATAATGGCTTTCTAAATAATGTTATAGAAATATTGTGAGTGATTTACATTATAACTATGTTTTTTTATTTCTTAATTTTTAATTAAATTATAGCATTTTAAACATTGCACATCGTTTTAGACAAAAAATATAGTTTGTCAGCAGGATTTTTTTAAATTATAAATTCGTCCTTACACCTAAAAAAATTCGTGACGTTTTCGCGAAATAAATTCAAAAGAAAACGCAACGTAGTCGTTCGGCTCTTCTCGGCAAGTTACTTTATCTGCACGTAATATGTCGAAGAAAGTACCCAGAAACTAAACATTTCATTTATTATTTATTTTCGATTTTATTTCTGCTTCTATATGTAATTTATTTCCGACACTTTTTCTTTGATTTGTAAATCGTCTTTTATGCAAAATATATTTTTTCTTCGAGGAGATAATTTCATATATTTTCCTTTCTTTTTTTTTCTAGAATATTTTATTTGATTTAAATTTGTGTACTAGAGCAATTCCCATTTAAATTATTAAAATTTCTATTACACAAAATCCATTATGATATGCTAGTCATAAAATGATTATGGATCTTGTATTTAAACGCGTTTTGAGATCAGACGATAAGTGCAATAATAACATTAAGTAACTGTCATATCACTGGCGATAAAATTCAATGGCGGTTCACATATAAAAGAAGTGTCGCTCTTCATCGGAGTGACGTCAGGAAAGAAAGAGACACGTTCAATTATTTCAGTTTATGGGCAGGAATTTTCTGAAATAATACTTAACTCACAAAGGCCGCGATTTTTTTGTCTGATCAAGTTATTTACAAGAACTTCTTCGTGATGCTTTTCTGTCGGCATTTAAAACTTAAAAGGCGCCATACACACACACACACACAAATATATATATTATGTATTTATATATATATGCATACGTATATATATATATATATACGTATGCATATATATATATACGTATGCATATATATATAAATACATAATATATATATGTGTGTGTGTGTATGGCATTTAAAACTTAAAAGTCGCCATACACACACACACACACACACACACACACATATATATATATATATATATATATATATATATATATATATATATATATATATATCAGACACATATATATATATATATATATATCAGAGACTTCATACTCAACACCTAAGGTTCTCTTATATAGGGATTTTCTTATATCCGGGTTACACTGTGCATTAACACAGGCTTTAATTTGGACAAGAGCAAATCTCTTATATCCATATTACTTATATTCGGGGTCTCTTATATCTGGGTTACACTGTATTACATTAGATCCTATCTTGATAAAGAGATGACGGATATTTTAATAGAGCTAAATTATAAGGCAAAATAAAATGGCGAAACAAAATGAACATTGTTGCTTAATTCAATCAAAGTTTCAAAGAAAATTAATATAATGAAAGATTTTTCCTTATTATTCCATGTGATTTCAAATATTAAACTTTTTTATTCAGAGTAAATAAGTAGAACAAGGTAGAAGTGGACAACTGTGAAAAGATTTGCTAGTTAACATAAAAACTGAAAACTTTATGCCAGAATAAGTCTATTAATCTTATAAAAATATTGAAGTACAATTCTAATCTGGAATAAAGATAATCTACCGTCATATTCTTTGCTTATGAACTTTTCATGTAATGATAAGGTAAGCTTTTAATTTTTTATGATTTTATTGTATATATATATATATATATATATATATATATATATATATATATATATATATATATACGTGTCTGTGTGTGTGGACAGACAATAAAATCATTATATATATATAAATAATATATATATATATATATATATATATATATATATATATATATATATATATATATATATATATATATATATATATATATATATATATATATATATATATATATATATATATATATATATATATATATATATATATATATATATATATATATATATATATATATATATATCCACACATCCACACACATTGTACGGCATAATCACGTTGACATCACTTCTCATCAGATCACCGAAGTTAAGCAACGTTGAGCCTGGTTATTACCAGATGGGTGACCATTTGAGAATTCTAGACGCTGTAATGTTCTCTCTGCTTATCTCGGCATTTGTTTCTAGGTATTCTGCAACTTGCAACTGGTATTTAACAATGTCGACGCAGGAGAGGTGTTGTTCGAGATTGCGCACATCCTGCTACGATAAATTCACGCGCCGGCTACCCTACGGTGGGTATGTATAGTCTGTCAAAAAAGTGAAGAAGCCTCCTTTTTCATATACAGGGTGACCCAAAAAAACAGAGGGCATTCAATTGTTTTTCTGAGCATTTTACAATCAACGGAGAAAAAAAGGCCAAAGACCCTAGTGTTTTGATGTGATGTTTGGAATATAATAAACTAGTTATGACCAAAGTTTCATTTAATTCGGACGAAACAATAAACACTACGGGGCCTAATTAGAATTATGGCCCGTTTTGGGGGGTCACCCTGTGTTTATAAAGATGTACACAAAATACATAGATATGTGTACATGCATATATATATATATATATATATATATATATATATATATATATATATGCATACATACATATATATACACACATATATGCATATACATCCATATATATACACACGTATGCATATATATACACACGCACACACATATATATGTGTGCGTGTGTGTGTGTGCGTGTGTGTGTGTGTGTGTGTGTGTGTGTGTAGTTTATAAGATATAGATAGAATTTAAGAGACAAGAGGACTGATTCCCTGAGTTGAAGATCAACACGTTCCCCCTGAAGTGGACATGACTTTCTACTCGAAGTGAATGCGACCGTCTCCTCTTACCAAATACTATGCTTTAGTTTATACTGAACAATTGACAAGAACAAGAGACAACAGCTTTTCAAGCACACCAATAGTCAGATAAGCGTATGTGGACAGAAGGAAAGGTACAAATTATAGTATTTCTTTATGGATTGCTCGCTTTTCCCTCTTTCTCTCTCTCTCTCCCTCTCTCTCTCACACACACACACTCACTCTCCGCCTCTCACTCTCTCTACATTCTCTTTAATGTCAAAGACAACGCGAGCATTTATGTCGGGGTAATGTCGGCCGATACTGCCGAGCAAACAAATGCCTTATCGAATAAAGACGGTCACTTCCCGATGTCCGTTTCGCTTCTCTTCAAATAAATCCGTGGCTGAGATCACCGTTGCTCTGACCACTCAGGTGTCTGCGACGATCTAATTTTCGGTTTGGCAAACGTTGAGCTACTTAATTCTGGTCGTCTGACGTATGGTGGCGCCAGCCAGTCGTAATAAAAAAAAAAAAAGCACAGTGCCTCGTTTCAGTGGACAGTTTTAGTCAAATCAGTTGTATTTGTTTTCCGCGGTTGTGAATGAATCTTCAAGGTCAGACTCAAACTGTTGACATTACCTGGCAGATCGAACCTTGGGAGAAGCATCTAAGAACACGAAGTGGGACTGATGGGTTTGTGATCAGGCGACAGCATGTACGTGCAAGCACGCAAGAAAGCCAATGCGAAGTAACAATAATATGTTATAAGAGATTGGCCCCTTCGAGAATCAATAGGATTTTACAGACGGACAGGAGGCATATTTTCTGTAGACGTGTACAGTAATCTTCACAAAAGACTGGGTTCCTCAGTGTTTTATGCTAAACTGTTAAATAGAATTTTAGTTCGGCTGACATGTTTACATTTGAAATATCATTCTCGTTGGACTGTCATGTTTCTGTGTAAAATATCATTTCTCTCTCTCTCTCTCTCTCTCTCTCTCTATCTATCTATCTATCTATCTATCTATCTCTCTCTCTCTCTCTCTGTTAAAATTCAATTTGAAATATTATTTTCGTCAGTTTTCTTCATTAAATTTTGCAATAACATTTTAGTCTCTCTGTTAATTTTACATTTGAACAGAATTTTGAACTGTTTCTCATGAATAAAATTGAACTAGAATTTTTACTGACCTTACGAGGCGCCTTATAGAAGTTGCTAGGCTTTTTTTCGTATAGGTACTTTTATCGATAATATATACATGAAACTCTAGTCCCTTTCAGAGTAGTCTCTGCAATGCACTTACTGCACTGTTCCAACAATTTAGGAAGGCTCCATGGAAGTCATTCTTTCATTTCCTCAATTGTCTTATAACGACCGCATCTAAGGTTTTCCTTGGGCTTAGGGAATAACCAAAAGTCACAGGGAGCAAGGTTTCAGATATATGAAGGGTAAGGAAGTGTTTTAACGTCCATTCTGGTAAAAAAAATCTAGGACAAGGATGGAGTTGTCAACCGGTGCATTGCGAATAATTGTGTGTACAGTTCCCACACTGATATCAAACTGTGCATTTATTGTCTCTATAGACACACGGCGGTTCTTATCCATGAAATTCTTTATTTGACTAATCAACTCTGGTGTACTGACTTTCTTTATCTCGCCCAACCCTCTTATTATCCCTCACAGGCTTTCTGCCTTCCTTGAATCTCTTATGCCACTCAAATTGACTGTTGATTCATGCAAGATGGTCCAAAAGCAGTTGTAATTATTCCGTACGTTTCTGTGGCATTTTTTTTTCAAGTTGTAAACAGAATTTTATTCCATATCGTTCTTCTAAACTATCTCTACATTCAGATTGCATTTTTTAAATTCACCAGCTCTCCCATCTAACCTAAAATCATAAAAATTAGTCAGTCATCTCATGAGATAAATAGCAATAAAATACTGAATTTTCAAACGTTTACAACAATTTAAAATGTCTGTACAAAAATGTTTAGAAACTTATTTAAGACACCTCGTAAATACAGAATAGTTTTTTTTTTATTTTAATTTTAATAGCATCTCCGACGATCTCTCATGCTTAAATTTGAAGTAGAATTTTCAATAGTCAGTCATGCTTAAATCTAAATAGGATTTTTGTTAGCTTGTTACACTTTTATTTGAAAATAACATTTTGTTCAAGCTGTCATGCTTAAATTTGAATAGCATTTTTGACGGTGTGACATGTTTAAATTTGACATCAAATTTAAATGGTCTACCATGCTTAATTTGAAATAGCATTCTCACACTTAAATTTGAAAATCATTTTCCTAAGGCTGCCATGGTTAAATTTTAATAGTATTTTCGATAGTTTGTCATGATTAAATTTGAATTAGAATGTTCAAGTCTGTCACTTTGTAAAAAGCATTTTCTTTGCCTCATCATGTTTAAGATTGTTTGTCGGTTTGTAACGCCTTACTTTGAAATACCATTTTCTTATCTCTGTAATGCTTAAGGTAGAAAAAGAATTTTCATCGGCCTGGCACATTTAACTTCATTTTTTATTTCAGTGTCATACTGCATTTCTGTCCGTCGGTAAGATCTTTTATCGCTTTCTTAGAGTAAGTTTCATATAGCAATTATATTGATAAGCGCATATAATTTAGTCGGCATATATTATAGATATATTCAAGCATCTGTATAAGTGGATATCTCCGTCGCACGTCCCGTCAGCGATTAGGCATAAAATAGCATTTGGTTTACCAATGGAGCTCAAATTAATTTGTTTTAATCAGGGAAAAGTGGGTTTGCAAAGCAAGTTTAATATTAAAAAGGCAAAATTATAAATTCATCCCTTCCTGTTTTCTGTGTTTCTCTCTTACTCTCTCTCTTTCTCTCTCTCTCTTACGCTATTTTCTCCCTCTCTCCCTTCCTCTTTCTCTTGTTCTGCACTGTTTATTTTTTTGTCTTCTCTTTTCTCCAACTGTGTTAAATATCTTTGTTTATGGTGATTATACCCTTTTTGTAACTGATTTTTCTGGTCCTTTCATTTCTTTATTTTATTTCTAAACTTTGAGCAAACGAAAGAGAGAGAAAAGAGAGAAAGAGAGAGAGAGACAGAGACAGCGAGACAGAAACAAATTGAATATGAGCCAATGGTCAAAGAACAGCGTGTAAGTTTTATAAAGAAACTTCATAAAAGATGGGTCACATAGTAAGGTAATTGCAAATTATAGCTCATAATAACAATGGAAATAAAGGTTATTTAATGACATAACTCAAACCATAAACCGAGAAACATGTATATGTTGTGATGAGAATAATAACCTCAGAGACACAACATCGATGAACTCGGCTATATTATATTAATAAAGGTACATCGATAAACACGCAGACTGGCTGGATGCATCCTCCGAGAAACCCGTTCTTCTTTCGAACCTAGTAAAACAACGTTGATAATGAGAGTTTGGACTTTTTAGATCAAGAAAATTTACACGGACGTTAAATCTAAAACTAAAAACAAAAAGAGAAACCCATTTCTATAGACTTGATACACAAAACTTGATAGGAAGAAAAGAATATTCAACATAAAATCAAAAATTATATCATTTATCGTAGTTTTACCGCAATTTTAATCAAAGTAAACATATAAACAAATTAACTAATTATAATGAATCATTCGATAGGTATTTTAGTCGATACGGTACATTACTTTTTTGTAAACTTTACAATTTAGGATGTGTGTCCCATGAAACAGCTCGCCAATTCCAAAAACAATATAATTTTCTTAGCAAGTAAATAACGTTTTGTTATGTAATCCGTAAAAAAAAATACAGCTCGTTATTTAATAGATCGACAGCATATTTCTATAAGTGAAAATGTGTAGCACAAAATTGTATACATGCTTTTTATATCTGTTTCTGCAAGCAGTATTTTTATAATATATACACTTGTGCCCGATATTATTCATACCCCTCGGATCTTTGAGATTTCTATAAGAATATTGCTCAAACCAGAAGGTAGACAATATTAAAGGGATTTCAAACAATAAATCAAGCATAAGCATTTAATTTAAACTCAACAAATAAATAAATTATGCAAGTTTGAAACATTATACAAAGAAAAACAATAATGGCACTAGTTCAAAATTATTCATACCTCTCTTACTAATAGTCAATAGCATGCCCTTTATTCTTAATAACTGCCTGTAACCGTTTGGGATATTTATCAACAAGGTTTTTACAAGCATCAACACTGATTTTTGACCATTCTTCAATGCAGTAGTTCTCTTAATCCCTCAAATTTCTAGGTTTCCGCTTTTTAACCTCAGTTTTCAATATGTGCCAGAGGTTTTCGATAGGGTTCAGGTCTGGACTCTGGCTAGGCCATTTCAAAACATTAATTTGATTATCCTCAAACCATTTCTTGACTATTTTGGCAGTATGTTTTGGATCATTATCCTGTTGAAGGACCCAGTTTGGTCCTAAATGGAGCTTCTCCGCATCCTGTCTAATGTTTTTCTTGAGTATCTCCAAATATTGCTCCTTCTTCATGGTTCCATCTATCTTGACCAAACTACCTGGACCACTAGCCGAAAAGGAGCCCCAAAACATTAAGCTACCACCACCATGTTTCACCGTGGGTATGGTGTTCTTTGGGTTGTAAGCTTCTCCTTTCTTCTTTCAAACGTAAGAAGCATCCATATGGCCAAACAATTCAATTTTTGTTTCGTCAGTCCACAAAATACTTGAGAAAACGGACTCTGGAGAATTCACATGGGTCCTAGCAAACTTTAGACGTGCTGCAAGGTGTTTTCCGGTGTGCAATGGAGTCCTTCTTGGTCTTCTTCCTTTCAGACCATTTTCATGCAGAGTCCTTTGCAATGTTTGCCTTGATATTTTTATGCCAGAAGACTCCAGATTTTCTAAAATGTCCTTATTAGTGGTGGTTGGATTTGCATTAACACTTCTTACAATATTCCTGGTGGCTCTAGCAGACAGTTTCCTTTTTCTTCCTCTACCAATCAAGTTGTTTGTTGTGTGGTGGCTCTGGATTTTTTTGATGATGCTCTGTACTGTTGCTGTAGGGACCTCAAATTTCTTGAAAATTGACTTGTAACCTAAACCATCCTTATGTGAATTCACAATTTTAGTCCTAAGATCATTACTAAGCTCTTTTTTCTTCCCCATTCTAATAATTTTTATTCTTTTATTGGTTTTCAGTTGATATCATTTTAATTTCTGAAAAATGCAAAAAACGAAATGAAATTAATCAAAGGTTGTATAAAAGCATTCAAAATAAGAATCAAACAGAAAACAAACAGTCAGAAACTCGATTAATACTGAAAAAATAAGGGGGTATGATTATTTTTGAACATTGCAGATTTTATAAATAGCTGTATATTTATTTTATTACAAGTATCCCGAGATTTTAAAATGACGAAAATGATCAGATGAGGTTTATTAAGAATATGTATCAATATGGACGTAAACAATAAATTCTTACAAAAGTTACACCTAATAAACTCAATTTTCAAGGGGGGTATGAATAATATCGGGCACAACTGTATATATATATATATATATATATATATATATATATATATATATATATATATAATAACGCTTCTGAATTTTGGAGATGAGGATTGGTTATTTGTATTATTGTTCATCGGACTACCGTTCTCATCTTGAGTGTGATTTCAGAACGTTTCGGTCGATGTAATCTCCGACCTTTTTCAGATGTATCTTTTCAAACTCGGGAATATTTCTGTCCAACTCAGGAATTTGGGCGGAATTTCGAGCTGAACACTTTATTTACTACATAGCGCAGCTTTATATTATATATATATATATATATATATATATATATATATATATATATATATATTCAATATTCTTATATATATTCTATGTATATATATACATATATATATATATATATATATATATATATATATATATATATTCAATTGTTTTATAGTTATATTTATTGTATTAACTTAATTCATTACAAATTGTTTCACAAGACTGGGTTAAAATTTCCCGTCCATATCGTCAGATGATTGAAGTAAAAGTTTTTAACTTGAATAATCTGACGATATGGAGAATAATTTTTACCCTGTTTATTGGAACAATTTCTAATCAATTAAATTAATGCACGTGAGGTTTTAATAATACAAAAACATTATGCTCAACTAACGTATTGAGCATTCTTTATCCTTGTTTCTTTTACCACATATACCTCTTAATATATATATACACACACACACATATATATATATATATATATATATATATATATATATATATATATATATTCAATTTTCTTATATGGAGATGTGGCATCCTACCAGATGCCAAACATCCGAGCGATCATTTTTAAATATTCTGACTATCCTTTTAAGTGCAATTGTTTGAACCTCTCTTCATCTATATTTTCCAGGGTTTTTTTAATTCTACTTCATGGATCTAGTTGCTCCTATAATTGCTTCTAAGACTCCAGTTCATTTGTTTGTTTTTTTTGTCTATTCATGCTATATATAACATCATGGTATTTCGTTAACTTTTCCCTCTCAGCCATGTTTAACCTACCATCATTGGGGCACTCACTTGTATTAATGGTATTCTTTCTCCTAGTTCCCATACCATATCAGGTTTAATAGCTCTGTTTTCTAGGTACGTGGATATGTACATGCTTACATATACATATATATATATATATATATATATATATATATATATATATATATATATATATAATTACGATGATTCAGTAATCTTATTAACTGACTTTATTCTATAAAACGTCTCCAGTTTCCTAATTTCTGATTAATGGACACTTGATAAATTTCTCATTGCAAGATTAATTGGCATCAATTTCTCAACTTTCCCAATCGCGAGACAATACAACATTAAATCTTTATTTAAACATCGGCTATAATAGGTACATTAATGAGTTCTGATTTAAAATAAAATATTTCGATCAGACGAATTAAATTTAATGCGTCTTTCCTAATAGCACTAACTTTCGTAATTCGTGTGCCGATACATTCGTCTCCGCGTGCATCTTTACAGTATATTGAACGGACTTTTGTAAGTATATCTACAAAAAGACGCATTGCGATTGGCGCATTGTATGGGACATATTTAAAAGGGAAAATATCATTAGGGGAATTGGGCAGCAAAATATTTGTCCCCCCCCAAAAAAAATAGAGAGAGAGAGAAAGAGAGAGAGAAAGAGAGAGAGGGGGAGAGAGAAAGAGAGAGAGGGGGATTAGGCATGAGGTCTAAAGAGCAAAGTTTAATTTAATGTATTAATACTTTAAAAGAATAGTGTTACCAGTACTGTAGATATATAATAAGCTCAGTAGGTATATTTTTATTCTAGAGCTATATTAATAGTGAGGATAAAGATTAATAATTGTAAATTATGAATCAGATTCAAAATTTTGTTTGTTCATCCTTTTGAAACTGATTTATAATTTAAAAGTATTAATCTTTATCCGCTCTCTCTCTCTCTCTCTATATATATATATATATGGGTGTGTGTGTGCGCGTGTGTGTGCGCGCGCGTGTGTGTGTGTGTGTGTGTGTGTGTGTGTGTGTGTGTGTGTGTGTGTGTGTTGAAAATTGTGGAAAGTATGCCGAAGAACTAGAATAAAAACAATACAAATAAAAAAATGTTCATATATTTATACACATTCTGACTTTGTTTTATTCTGGTATGAATGATTTAGATTTTTGTTCTCACATCAATAGTTTCAAAAAATGTCTTACGATGAAGACAAAACGTCTATTAATATATCAAATAGTTAAAATTTCTCCTTCATTTTTCCATATATACAGACATCAATTGCAATACGGGCTCTGGAACTTCCCGGATCACAGCCTCGAAATGGCATATGGATATTCATAGAAGTGACCATCCAGCACATGCTGCTAGTGGTGCTCATGTCTGCACAATTTGTGCCAGAAAATGACTGAGTTTGGCCGGGCTTAAAAGCTACTTTCGGGCCTGAGCTGTGTTCATGCTTTAATTTTCTAACTCTATATTAAGTAATGGCAATATTCGAGAACGAATTTGCTGCTATCGTGTGTGTGTGTGTGTGTGTGTGTGTGTGTGTGTGTGTGTGCGTGCGTACGAAGATACCTTTTTTTTCATTTTACTTCGGTTAGTCTTCTGAAATCAGAACTCAACTTCAGGATGCTAACACTCGTTTGCTATCAGAGATACAAAGATATCCGAGGGTTAATTTACTTCAATAAAAGTCCTCTTTTTCTGTATCAAACTTTGAGTTAGTAACTAAACGCGTAACACCTATGTTCCTATATCAAATCCTCTAAGCTATTTAATAGTCTATCTTCCTTGAGTTCTCTTTTATAGCCTTTAATATTCAGTTGACTTGCTGTTGTTATTTAAAATTTGTAAGAGAAAGAACAAATCCCTTATAAACCAGTGTATAACCGAACCGATTAGATAATATTTAAGCTTCGAGTTCTGCATTTTGAATATTTGGTTCCGATTTACCATTTAGAGTAAAATAGTCTCATGTCAGATTGTCTTGACAAACCTTTGCGGAACAAAGATAATGTCTACTGTACATTCAAATTGCACGTGCGTGCGTGTGTGAATCCAAATTTATCGCAGGTTTATGAATCACAATTTACATTTGATGCAGCCGTGTTTTTTTTTTCTTTGACATACATGAAATAATTTCATGCTTGCTTAAATTTGCGAACATAGCGAGCACGTGCCTGAAGACTAAGACACGTGTTGTCGTGGGAAGAAAAACGAAAAGAAAGCAAAGAAAGGGGGGATGAGCACGACTACATCTCTCTTACGCCTGGGGCACATGAGCGCACTTCCGATTTGTAAATGATCGATCTTCTCGGGGCGTCCATCAAGAATATGGCAACAAGTCATCAGAGACGGAAATCGCGCACGTGACTTTAAAAAAACGAGTTTGACGACATAGAATGATGAATACATATTCTCACATTAACGTCTCCGTCTCATTTATATATATATATATATATATATATATATATATATATATATATATATATATTGATTAATGCAGACTTCGTATTTATTATTATATAATAATATATTGGGCCCAACATATAATAATGATTTATAAAGTTTTAAAAAATGACTCGTGTGCAACCACCGAGAATCGAAACTAAAACGTTTAGCTCACGATATACTTTTTCCTTTGACATTAATGCCTAAGCTATGAAAGTTTGTTTACTGCAAAGCTTAAAATTAAAACATTAACTAATAGATATTGCATTACGCATGCATTTTCGTAATTATATCGTTCGACATTCACCTGGAAAATTCTATATCTTACATTTGCACACTTTTCCACCGATTTTTCACGGCTGAAATCTAAATATAAAATTTCGTCTGGGTTATATATATATATATATATATATATATATATATATATATATATATATATAGGAAGTTTAAGGTCTGTAGACCAAAAATTTACAGAGGAGTTTGGTAAGCAACTTTTTAAAACAAATATATATATATATATACACATATATATATATATATATATATATATATATATATATATATACGCATACATAAATATATTCATAAAAGGAGGTTTATGTGTACTATAATTTTTTTTTACGCAGGTATTACGCAAATATAAATCATGTAGAATATCTGCATGAATATAATTACACGTAATTGTTAACTAAAGATCATCATCCCATAAGAAACCGGAAAAAAAACTAATAGGGAATTAATCAAAATAAATGTTTCAAAGAATATGCAAACAAAGTTGTATTTTCTTTATAAATAAACAGAAATAAAGGTTTATGTTATGAATATCGATGCACAAAAGAAAATTATAGGAGTATAGATAGATATGATACTACAAAATGTAATACTCGAAAAAGAGGCATACACAAATATAAAGAAATGCATATCTAAAGTAATACCGTAGTATCTTTAACGTACTATGTTGTGTCAGGGGTTCCAGATTATAAATTATTCGATCAGGAGATCCTCTTTATAAAAAATAGATGATAGAAGGTGATAACATACTGTGAACATTCAATTATTAATATATAAATATTTAATATATAAATACTTTAATATATAAATACTTTAATATATAAATACTTTAATTTATAAATACTTTAATTTATAAATACTTTAATATATAGTTAATTCATACTGTGAACATTCAATTATTAATATATAAATACTTTAATATATAAATACTTTAATATATAAATACTTTAATATATAAATACTTTAATATATAAATACTTTAATATATAAATACTTTAATATATAAATACTTTAATTTATAAATACTTTAATTTATAAATACTTTAATTTATAAATACTTTAATATATAAATACTTTAATTTATAAATACTTTAATATATAAATACTTTAATATATAAATACTTTAATTTATAAATACTTTAATTTATAAATACTTTAATATATAAATACTTTAATTTATAAATACTTTAATATATAAATACTTTAATATATAAATACTTTAATATATAAATACTTTAATTTATAAATACTTTAATTTATAAATACTTCAATATATAAATACTTTAATATAATGTTCGTTGTATTTTATCCCCGTGACTATGGCAACAGCATATTCTTTTCATTGTTTTTACTCTCGGGTATATATCCGGCACAGTTAGACTCAGTTAATCAACCGAGAACCACATCACTCCATATAAAAGCATATAAAATATCAACGGATACATACTCGAGAGTCAAAACAATGAAAAGAATATGATGTTGTCCTAGCCCTAGTTATCACCTTCTATTCTTCTTTTTAATAAATAGGATCTCCTGATCACCGAAGACGTAATGTAAAAACAAAATAAATTAATTCAAAAATTTACGTCGCTTTTGGGCTGTACGTGAAACTAAGATATACTTTCTTAGTCTTCTGGCTAGAATCCAAGGGCAATATCTGTTCTGTCTAAGGATGGTATAATGGTATCGTGGGGTTTCCGTTCGTGCCGGGCGTCTATACAATGAAAGTATATCACAGACTCATATAAGGATATCGGAGATAAACAATAACCAGATATACTATGACACTACATTAATCAGATTACTTAAATAAATACTTTTACAGTTTTAACCAAAGGACTACAATAATATCGCAGTCTTCATTCACGCTAACTGTCCTCAGAATTCCCAGCAGCAATATGTTACGTGTAAAAGATGCCGCTGTGAAATTTCCACAGGTCTTGCTAGTATGTTTAAATGCTATATATCTTTGAAACTGTACGAAAGAAAAAAAAATTAATCCCAAATTCTTTGTAGGAAAACTCCTTTGCTAGTAAGTCAATTTATTACGTGTGATCGCTGCGGTACTTTACTTAAAAGGGTTTACCCTAACCCTAAGTATCTGTTCTTCAGATGCTACACTTCAATTCCTTGTTCTCTGCCAGTGGAAGAGAAATCCTTCACGACTGAGACATTTTTTTAAATTTTTTGGCTCTTTCTCCGCATTAAAAAACGACCCTACTGTCTAACTCTGTTCCGGGGGGGGAGTAAATAGGAACTTTACGGTTCATCAATTGTTTAAAAGGAAAACCTGGTTTGGGGACTTAAAACAAAACACTATTCTATATCATCAGTGTTGATCAAATATTTCTTATCTATT